>NC_088603.1:110015123-110323067 GCF_036013475.1 Columba livia
CTTTTCCTTCAGTCTCATCCTAATAGAATAAACTGCAATCACTGTCCGTAAACCCTAGTCAGAAAAAAAAGTATCATTCAATTTCAATAACACCAACCTTATCAGTTCATCGGTTCCTGGACATCTCCAAACCACTTTGATTACTATCTACACTCTCAGCATCAGCAATAAAAAATGCTGAAAATGTAGCTGTACCTTACATGGCCCTCAGTTTTTTGATCTATTAGACATCAGATACTGTGGTTTGGTGATTGCCCAGTTGTCTCCTCTTTACTAGATACTTTAAAGCCTTTCCATCTCTCTCAACTAATCTGTCACCCACCCAATCTGTCATTAAATCAGAGCTTCTGTTCCTGCAATGTGAGCTTTCCTTTTGTCTAAGATTCTCCATTCTTTACAAAACAAGTATTCTTCCCTCCTAAATACTGATGAACAAATTTTACCAACAGTACATGTCCGGTGTCTTTGCCTTCTGCCTTCACTTTGGAAACAGATGCTCTCATGGACATCTATGCCCTCTGGAATATTTCCCTGCTTTACTTCCAACAAAAAAAATATCCCTTCTAACTGTAAAAAAAAAAAAACAAACAAACAAACTCACGCAGCTTTTGATGATTATTGCTTTGTCATTTTGATGCTACTCCTGCTTCCTTCTGTGCAGGAAAAAGAACAACCCACCAAGCCTCTTTTTGCTTACAAGAACAGTTATTTTGAACAGCAGAACACTGTGAAATCTACAAGACATACAGAAGGAGATTGCTTTTTATTCTTATAAGAACAAAAAAGAAGCTATGAATGAGTTTAAAAACAGCATCAAAGCATTTATGCTCTTTTTAATAGCTTGTTTCATCAACAGATATTTTTGCTTAAACAGGATTTGGAAGTGTCCCTTAAAATATCCCACGGCTCCACCATTCCATTGCAACTGTTTTTCAAGGCTCATGAGTGGATTTTGCACGGATCTTAACCCCAAGGCAAAATGGAAGACATTTAAAAAAATGTTGTTAGTTACCCATGCCATCAAATATGTGCATTTGCAATTAATTAGTCCTTCAAATAAAAGTTATAGTGATTATAGTTATATAGTGCTTTTTAATGTTAATACAATGTTATATATTCAGGTGAATTTATGTTCACTCATTTGAATGTGCAATCAGTCATAATTTTGCTTTCCCCTTTCTCTTTTGGCTTTAAAAAGGGATATTAAACCCCAAAACATTATTAATGTAATGTTATGATTGAGAAATTATGCTTACTAGAGTAAAGTGACACAAAGGACTGTTTCCAGAGCAACCGCAATTCAGCCAGCTTGTACTTTACGTGTTTCCTGAAGGGAAATTCTGCCTCCTGCTCACAGCTGGACTAAATCCTTCTGGTTACCTCTGGCTGCAGAGCGACTCTGCAGCTGTTTCACCATTTTGCAGGCTGCAGCAGCCATGTGGCAGCTGCTTTCCCCACTATTGGGGATCCAGCTACCAGCTTCAAGCTGGGGAGAACCGAGCTCAGACCCCTCTTAAGAACTCTCCTTCCAACCTGGGACCTCTCTCAGGAGCTCTCTACAGCACAATCCTCCCTGCATCCTAGCTCACATATGCACCTATACGAAGTCTCTTTTGTGACTTGTCCTTGGATAGTAAATTTCATCCCCAAGGGCTTTAAATTAGCATCCTTCTCCGTGAGGATTCAAGCTGGTCTGCTGGTCTTCTCCTGGAGAGCACTCAGGAACTAAGTGTTAAGCAGCTGCAGGACCAGGGTCTCCAGGCTGCATTAGCAATCGCGACGGAGGTCTGGACTCACACACATGAGAAATGCTGACCAAAATCTCATACCCATACAGAAGCAATACTGAATTCTCCAATTTAACATCCATAGGAGCAATAAAGGCTCCTATTCACACCAACTAAGTCCTCAATAAACATATCGCGCCCCCAGATTCGTATAAGTGGCTCCTACTGAAATACACAGTAAGTTTGTACATCCGTAGGCTGAATTTTGTTGTGTTTGTATAAACACTGACTACTTGATTTGGTCTTGGTGCTGAGAGTTTGAAATTAGTTAAACTATGTTATTTTTAACTGCAAGCATCCTGTACCTTTGAAACTGTATACGGCAGTTTAATATTGGCTATTACATTGCCAAGTACAAAAACAATTACATTTTAACATATTAAAGCAACAAGAAAGTTCTCACAGCAGGGATTAACATCATTATAAAATAACCTTTAAAACAATTTACAATTGTGAAAATCACTCTGTCCCTGTTAAACCTACAGACATGAGACCCAGATTTCTAAAAGCAGTGGCCAAGGTAGTGTCACTTCATTTTTCTCTAATACTTTCAAAGCCTGCTTTGGAGTGTCAGATTTTGAGCTGAATTTGGGAAGGCTCAAGTCTGCTGATGAAAATAACATGACTGACTCTTTCCTAACTGATTCAGTGGCAATGCTCGTGAAGTAGGTATTTGGGAAAGATGTCTAAGATTTTCCACAAACCAGTGAAACAGGCTTAAACAAAACAATTAAAAATCTAATCTGAAGCAATAAGAATTCCTTCCTAAGAATGTCACTGCAGTGTTGCAGGTAGAGAAACAGACAGAGGTTTAAAGAAAACCTTTAGTTTTCAGAGTAAAATCTTCAGAGAAACAGTATTAGAACATATTTCAGTTGAATACATTAAACAATCAGAAAAATATTAGGTTAGCCACTATATATTATTTATAGTTCTAAAGCATTAATACAATCTCTGTTAGATTAATCTGACTTCGTGATCTTGACAGGATTAATACTGGTGTCATAAATCAGCAAGTGTTCTGAATGTTCTGAATTAATTAGAAACAGTGAGCCAACTCACAGTAGATAGTGTAAAGCCATAACAATGCTGTGTTCAACAATCAACCAAACACCATTCCCTATTTATACAATTGAAAAAATGGGACCATGTTGTAACATGAAAAAAAATATGTGATTCAATATCTTCTTCATTGCTTCAGACCTTTGCTGATGTTTCATCATTTGCTCTCTTTTTTCCATTTCATCGATAAGACTACAGGTTCCTGGAGTCAAGAATGATCTCCTTGTGTAAACCTTTATGCTCAATGCTGCCTTTAAACATTAGCTAACAATGCTCCAAGAAGAGCAATAAAGCAATGAAGGTGATGACAGATGTTTTTTTCCTGTCTTTAGGACAAAAATTTGCTGGAGAGTTTGATCTCAGAGGTGGTTAAGCCCTCTCATTATCCGGAGAATTCAAAAAAGTGTCTTTAGTCAGAATATTTTACAACAATTAAATTCAGTTCAGCTACAGTTTATAATGCATGATAAAAATGTAACATAATTTTCCTCAAAGAGCAGGCCCATCGACTTTTTGGACTCTACACTGAAACACAGGAGAATGTTCCCTCTTTTGTAGCATGGAGCCCCACCGTATCAGGCCTTCTGTGCCAATAAAAGGAAAGATGACTAATATATGTATACATACAGACATAATACAAGTATACTACTTCTTTTCTGTTGTATTAGCCAACAGAATTATTCCAATATCGATAAATTAATTCCGTGTAAATATTTGCAGACTGGAACAATTTTATTCCATCAGCCATTGAGCAAGCTCTTTAAAGAGTATTCATCAATACAGCTTTGGGATTTCAACAAGACTATGTTAAATTAATCTAGCTTTTCACACGTATAATATGGTAATGGATAAAAAGCCCATAATCTCAAACTTTGCCATGGCTATCAGAAGAACAGCCCTGTAAAAGTGGATATTACACCTTGATGTTGTGCCAAAAGCAGATCACATGACTAGAGAGAAAGTGTATTTCTACTTTTACTACAATTCAATGGATTATTTTTCTGTGTGCCATCAATGTCATTTAAATTATTCTGACAATTTAGATGCAGCTTTGGTGGCAGAAATAAGTGTTAAATTCAACAAACTAGCTCTATGCACACTTGCCACTGTCCTGGGGCTTCTAAATATGGAACCCTTCTGGGAAGGTTTTTGACTACATAGTACCTGTTTTCATTTTCCTAATGTGGATTTGAGGATTTAAGTGCCTTACAGTGTGGTGTCTGAACTAATTCTTACATTCTCATCCTGAAAATAGTGTTCCACTTACAAAGAAAAATTTGCTGCAGCAAAAGGTCTGCTGATTCATTGCTGTATGCCCCATGGTGTTCATTTAGATTAGTGCTGCTACAGTGATTTAGTTACACCTCAGAAGATAATGAGCCTAAATTTTATTTCTGTTAGTTGTGCAGGCTTGTACTGCAGGATAAATATCTGGAAAGCAAAGGTGAAGGGACAGAAGAAGTTGTACACTTGATAAAAATAATTTTGAGGTAATGATGATTCTTTTGTTCTTTTTCCTCCAAAACAAACAAACAAACAAACAAAAGTTTCCGGCAAGAAATATCATATAACAAATTACAAATTTAGGATTAGTTTCCCACTCTCTCAAAATGAGAAGAAGCCAAGATTTGGTTTGTTTTTTTCTTTTCAGCCAAGTGATCTAGATACCACTCTGAAAGCCGCTTGTGACTGCAGCTCTGCCAAACACTTCCTCTACAGTCACAAAAAAGACACAGGTAAATATAAAAGGATTGATGCACTTGAGTGTTTTGCCTGATCAGAGTCTCAACTGACCTGTGCACTCAGGTTCAGCTTTCAAAGAAATCCTAAAAAAGAGGTATCAATGAACATGACACTACTTGTAGGATAAAGGGAAAAGGACCTTGCCCTTCCCAGGGAGATGTGCCTCTATCCACCTCTCTCAAGTGTCTACATGTGTGGTGCCCATCGCAATATTCCCCTCATCCTTGCTCGGTCTGTCCCAGTACTTCTTTACTATGAATACAAAATGAAGGAAAAGCAGAATGTCATCCACAGCATTCATGCAACAAATGGAACATGGTGAAGTCCTTGCAGAGAGATTCAGGAAGTAAATTCACTTCATCAGTCCACTGAAACAAATAAAAATGGCAGCACATATGGCTTTCTTTTCAGGAATATATTTTCTTCCTTATTTTTGACCCCATGTTATCTTTTCATCCTTCAAAATAAGTAAAAGTGGCACAGGGTGCCCTGTTTGGTTACCACAGCAGCACTGGGGGTCTGTTCACATCAGGAATCTCCAGTTCTCATAACACAACCATGTGGAGTGAGTGAACTCTGTTTCAATTTGTACTCACTGGATAGAAGCAGAAGTTGGCATTAAGACCTTGACCATATATGCAGCTTAAATCATTTCACCTGCAGATCTCTAAGCAAACTTATTTCATATGCAACAAACACCCTATTAACTAAAGAGATTTTAGTCCCAGGGTACATGCAAGACCTCATTCTGCCATAAAAAATTGCCTTTGACTTAGCTGGTACAAGATGAAGCCCTAAAAATCAAACTGACCTCAGAAGTGTGATTGTGTTTCCAAAGTTCCTAAGAAATCTGGAGCTTTAATTCTACATGAGTTACCCAGTATGACATTTTTGTCATAATTCTAACCAAAACACTCAAAGGATGCAATTATTCTGATCAAATATGCTTATCTATATTGTAGACATCTACATATGAATTAGTCACATAGCTTCCCTCTGGGGTTCTGAGATGTGATGCATCCCATGCTAATGTAGACACCAAAACCAGGACAGGTATTCGTATTCAAACCATAAAATAGCCTGTTCTTCTCCATTAACTAAGAGAGGACTGTGGGAGACTTGCTCACCCATGGCTTTCCCATCCATATATCCATACCCACAGCTCCTTGAGATGAATATCACCAAAAGCAAAGAAATAATTCTGAAGTAGAACATAGAAAGGATGAACATCACCTGCCCACCCCCCTGAAAAAAAAGCCCCAACCAAGGTGCAGGGGAGCATTAAGAACTGTGAAAGAGGGGACATTGGATTAGAACTGCCACTGTAGAACAATAAAACTCTGAGAATCTGAGTTAGAGTAGTCTGGTTGCCTTCAGATTAAAACATGTGATGAGGCAATCTTCTTTTAATATGCCAAAAGTTATGATCTAAGGCAAGTACTGCAGACATTCATACTGTGCTCTTGGCATTGTCCTAATTCTGTTCTCCAAAGCCACACTGTTCTGCAGAAGGCCTCCCCCTATGTAGTACTGGTTTACAGGTGGTGACATTTGAAATGCAGTTCAGATTAATGTCAGTCTTTCCACATAAACATTTTGCTTCAGATGTAACTATTTCACTACAACACTGACTGGTGCAGATGCAGTAAAAATGACCAGGGACATTCATGTGTTCTTTAAAGCTGAGTATTCCAAAGTGAGGAAACTAATTTATCAGTTCATTAAGCACTCCAAGGAACTACTCCAGTGAGACTGTAGCTGTCTGCCTCTGACCTGTGCTCATAAAGCTGACAAGCTGAGCGTGTCCTTTTTCTCCTTAGTTTCTCAACAGTGTGCATTTGGCAACTGTTATGTCTAACTGTTAAAATGAAATTATTATGCTCTTTCATATTTCTCATTTTCATCAAAAAGGATTAGTTTATAATCCCTACTACCATTTCATTGAACTAAAAAATATGGTTTTCAACTGCAAAAAAAATCTAAAAAAATATTATTTATGACTACAAGACAGATTGATTTTCCCTTCCTAATTTGTATAAAACAAAGATAATTCTAGGCTTAACATTAGAATTAGCATAGAAGCTTTTGCCACTTCAGGATATTTTTACCATCCTGTTACTTCCCTTAAAGAGAGCAAGCAGAATGACAATGTGTCCATGTGTGAGCTGGCACAGGCAGGATGCAGGAACAACCGCAAAACCACAGATGAAATGCAAAGAGTAAATTTATTTTCCTTACCTCACCAGCCAGGGGATCCTCAAAGCAGCACCTGGGCAAAGGCACCCAAGCAGGGACACAGGCACGACAGAGCTCGGTCCATGCTAGAGGATCACTGAACCTGCTGTTTCCATCTGTATTTCGAGGATTCACGCAGGCGTAGTTTACCACTCTGCTTTGATCTTTCCCACAGCTGGGCAGGAATCTCAAGCATGTTCAGTGGGGTGCCTCTAAGTCTATCACAGGCGTGTGTTATCTAAACACAGAGGTTCTACTTGTCCAACAAACCAGACTAAACTATATTTCATGTAATAGATGTATTTTTCTACACCCCAGCTACAAGTCACTTGAACATGTTTACAATCCTCCTTGCCAATCCTCCATTCTTTTTCCACAGTCAATATAGTATATAGAAACTGTTCACCCATAACAAGTTTGCCAGTGCAATGGTAAACACGATATCAACCAGTTTGTACTTGAAAATATTTTCCTGACGTTGTTCAAAGATGTAAAGTCTTCAGAAGTGTGCCTAAAACTGCCTCCCCAAAGAGCTTAGCCATCTAAAAACGTGTCAAAACAGCATAATATTTGGCTCTATATTGTACAGCATCCAAACTGTGTTACACATACTGTTTTCTCTGAATACAGTCAACAGTATTAAATAGACTGCTAAGGTCTCTTTTCTTATGATTTAATCAAGATTTGACATTGAAGAAGACATTCTGTATTTACCATTTGTTTTAGTGTACATTAGGTTTTCACAGAGATGATTTGTGCAGATATCAAGATGTGTCTGATCAGCTTCAATCCACTCATCATATCTCCAAAGTGGTTTTCTAAGCAAAACAAGATATTGCTGCCTTCTGTAAGCATCTATAATTGTCCAGAGGATGGGGGATACAGAAGTTCAATCTACCTCCATGTAACAGGCCTATGTAGAGTGTTTTTTCCATCTCGTGAAAATAGAGGATGGACTAATGAGTGCAGGACTAAAATACTGAGACAAAAGAAGCAGCACTGGGCATTTGCTCTGAATTCCAATTTTCCTATTTAAACAATATTTCTATAAGTGACTGTGGCACCTTCAATTTTGTTTTCTGTCCTGCTCTGTGTTTTGTATCAAAAGGATCACATTATGTTACACAATACATAAAACGTCACTGCTAAAATGGAGTATTTTCAAGTAACTACTATCACAATAGCATATTTCAATGTCATTTGTCTCTATACACAATAAATAACTGAGAAATATGTTTAAAAATATAGAAATTTCTAGCAGTAGTCCTTGCAACAAGTATAGTCTTCTAGGTCTTGTGTAAGTTTTGGTTTATTTTTATTATATTCTCTGTAAAATGGTTACACAATAATAAATCACGTGCTGATTTTACTGATCAATACAAGAACCATCAAAACAGTAGTGAGGAGTTCTTATCTCATGCAATACATAGCAGACTAGCTACCAAACACCCAGTTTGGTGTTCAGCGAAAGCAGAGAGCAGGATGTATGAGAGCTGTGTGTCACCATGTGTTTCTTTTAAAATGCCCATGACTCAGGTAAAGGTTATAAGGTGAGATTCCACTCATTACAGATATCTAGTGAAAAGATAGAGTGGAGCAACTGAATGCATTTGCCAGTCCAGAGTGAGGAACCGGAAAATGTGAGTAGTTGCTAGGCTGCTGCTACCTAGCACAGGCTGGAGAAATTGTGCCGATAAATCACATGAGAAAAATTCTTATCTCAAATCTCTCCCACACAGAGTCCCACTTCTGTACCTGAGCTTTTAAAAAGAAAAAAAAAAGTGCACAACCGCAAATGTTAGAGGAAAAATAGCCAATTAAATGCTCATATTCAGTTCTGGGTCATGGACTTGTTTTATACAGTCTAGCAAGAAATGGTTTGTAAAATTTCAAGTGCTGAAAACATACTTTCATATTTTTAGGTAAAAACTGGCTTTTTAAATTAAATTCACGTTTTTGGGAAAATGAGGCTTGAGGCATTCTCAGTCTCAGATGAATTTTACTACATATGAAAAAGGCTGCAGTGGACTCTATGTAGCTACAGTGTGAGCCATGGCAAATGCAGCTGAATTATTTATGTGAGCATTTTATGAGTAAATACCATCATCCACTTGGGATGTCGGTATCAACAAACATAAAACGTCTAATTGGAGACTTAACTGGATTAGTGGCAACATTAATACAAACCCCCGTCGCTCTATCTATGGGATTCAGCAACACTTGTGTATCTCTTAATCTGCTACTTTGCTATCAAGCAGTGGCAGTGGGCAGACCTAGCGGATCATCTACTGCTGAGAAACCACTTTACAAGGGTACAGTCACCCAATTCTGAAAATGCAGCAGCAATTCATAGGACAGCAGTGATCAATATGTCCTTCCAATGTAGAAGACTCTTATCTAGGATTTCACCTGGAAAGGACTTTAATGAAGTTCATCACACAGCAACTCTCCTTCAGTTTTCTCCAAGTTTTGCAGACTTAGAGGGACCAGATGACCCTAAGTGACTACAGGTTTAGTAATCACAGATATTCTCAAACGTGAACTGCACAGATATACGTCACCTTTGTGTATTTTTGTGTTTATTTGCCATTCTTCAGACAGATATGCTTCTGTTTGCAACAACGTTTTCAGACAGTGATAGTACTGCAAATAGCAATATAAGGTTTCTAAAGAATGGAAAAACCTTTTTCTTTTTTTTTTTTTTTACAGTTCAGATGACAGGCTGAATATATGTAATATACACTTTTCAGATACTCTGAGAAACGCAAAAGGGGCTCTATACAGTACAGGTAGACCAGAGAGGGACAAGAAATCATTCCCTGCAATGTAAATGATGGAGTGTGACACCGTGTGTCACAGGATGATGAACAGTGCCATTTGAAAATTCAACCCTGTAATTAAGTCAAGTAATTCTGAATATGAGTTGACCTTTAAAAATCACCAGCTATTTATCCATATTTCAAAGAAAAGACTGAAATTATTGGCATTTGTAAACTAGACACAACTTACATTTTGGCAGCAATAACAGTATCAGCAGGATGGGGACATAACTTCACTGTTATATAGGTAAAACCAGCAAGTACCCTCATAAACCAAGGAAAAGAAATAGTTACAGAAAAGAGAAGATTTGATTATGAGATGCAGTGGCTTAAAACATGGTTTTAGTGCAGAATTTTCCTCTGCTTTGTGCCCCTGTGGTTCCTGGCATGCACACCGAGGATTTAAAGAGCTTTATCCATCTGTGGTATGAACAGGTCAGTCTGTTCTGAGGCAGCTGGAAATTACCTGTCCTGAGAAATCTTGTATAATTTTCCCCAATTGCAACCAAAGCTAATACGAAGCAGTCAGAGAATACACAAAATAACCCTCCCTTTCTAGGTTGTAGTCTAAGTGATGTACAATACATGTATCAAACTAGAAAATTTCCTAAAACAGTTGTCTCCAAAATAGGGGAGTCTCGAAAACAAGAATCTTGCAAGCAGGGAGGTTACAGGGCACAGGGGCAGGTGGTCATGCCCAATGCTCGTGCGCACGCACCTATATTTTCCCATATGAATGCACACACATTCATATTCTGCCTCTCTCAGAGAAAATAGTCCTGACCTATTAAGTGAGAAGGAGCAGTAGCTGGATGCATTATAACATTTTTCCCTTTGGAGGTATTGTAAAGACTCTAAAAATGTGAAGATGAAACATGGAGACCACTCATAGCAATAACAAGATAGCTAGAGTGGTTATGGTATAAGTATACACCATGTATGGTCCATCAGTTAGATATTTATATGGCTAATCTGCAATGAAGACAGTACATGTATCATTGTTGCCATAGTTACAGTGGCCTTGTGGGACACATATTGTATCACTCTTGTCTTGTACTTATTTACTAGAAAAAAGAAGCAACTTCATCTATTATTTATATGATTCCTGTTTCTTTCACCATTTCCTCTCCTCTCTGCACTGCCATACAGTCACTACGCTTTCCCACAGTTCTTTGAACATGGCTTGTGTGATTTCAGATTAGACTGCCATGAAAAGGGCATGAGATAATTTTCTACTGAAAAACATAAGGACTCCTATGATCTTATGTGAATATGAATTCCAGACTATATATATATATATTTAAATAAACAAAAAATATAGGATTTTCAAAAGGATTTTCAATTCTTTTCCAAGAGTGGGAGGAAATACAGATGAACTCTGTGGCTAGATTGTGTGCTATAAAGTAAATAAAGGAATTGTTGTATTTGTTATTTTAGTCTTCAGTAATTCAGTATTCTATTAATGCAAAATTCTTTACAGTCCTCGGAAATCATACCAATTTAATGCCAATTTACCAACAACAATAAAGATGTACTTGCCCTGTAGTTGACGTCTTGGGAAGATAAAACAGTGAAAGACAGAGAAAATAAGAAAATGCTTCTTTTATTCATTTAGGGGTTTACAGCCTTAAAATATTTGCTAAATGCATTACAATATAGTTGCACACAACATTGACTGAAACAATTGCCTAGAAAATAAAAGCAAAATAATTGATTACAAATAATTCTCCACATATTTCAGCATAGCATTGCAAGCCACCTGCCTTCAACAGAGTGAGCAAAGAAAAGTGACTGTGCTTTTTGAACTGTGCTAGGACATGTGATGGAGACAGAAGGACCTCTGGGAAAGCGCAGGCTCTGAGGGACACATTTGGCCACAGCTGAAAAGCTGGAAACCTGAACAGTGCATGGCCACAGATGGGCTCTAAAAAACCTCTCTTTCTTTTTTATCATAGTGGCAGTCATACACAGTCAGAATCATCTCTGCAGCTGAGAATGGCATTTCTTATTCATGGCAGGGGGCAGTCCTCATGGTTTCACTGTGGCTCCTGCCTGGGCACAGAGGTTTTTGGCACTGACTGTGCTATTAATTTATAAAATTATTTGTTGTGATCTTTCAAATATTAAGTAAAAGGATAACGAAAACTAATAAACCAATCAAAAATAAAAACAAAAACCAACCACTGCCACCAAAACAACAAAAAAACAATGGTAAGTGCACCTGAGAAGCAGATTCCTTGTGGCTGGAAGAGTCTAGACTGCAAAATGAAGGTTATTCCCAGAAAACAAGTCTTCTTTTTTGGGCACACCAAACTGAGATATGTCACTGTGCTCCCCAGAAAGGAGCACTAAATCTATGGGTGTCCATTCCCTCTTCTGGTGGAGTTCCAAGGGTCTGAAGAGGTGCATACCCAGGCCTAACCCTAACCCTAAGATATGAAGCTATGATAGTACAACCTTCAGAATAGTACAACAAACCCACCTTTTTCTTGCTATGTCCAAATACGCTTTTGAAAGTCACTCCCCCAAATTATCAGTTAAATAATTTCTCTCATCTTTCTGTGGCATCCCAAGAGAGTGAACTTCAGGTGAGCTACTTAATTACTGTCAGATGGTAGCCCAACTCATCTTGGTTTTAATCCTTCTCTAAACGTGGGACAGATCAAAATGTGTTCAAGAGTCTCCTCCAAACTAAACAAACTGCTCCATGGTGACCCTGCAACATAGATTAAGATCATTTGAATTTTACAGCCAGCCTCTTACATCTAATGACACATTCTGGATTCAGACTGAACAAGGAGCTCGCTAACACAGAGGTGTCTGTGGTTGCCTTTGCACCATATTGTCCTGTCCAGTACAATTTACTGGGAACGTGATTCAGGAGAGGAACTGTTACTGGTGGAGCAACGCTGGCAGCCTGGGAGCAGGAGGCTGCCATCCAGGACAATTGTCACCTTGCCTGCACAGCCCTCTTCAAGCGTGTTCTTAATCTAGGCTTCATATCGGTGTCACTTACTCATCTTGACACTAAGCTGGAAAGAGCTGCAAGGGCTGCTAACCTCAGCAGCGTCTCATTTCATGTGTGAGTAATAAGTCCATAGTCCCTAGAGGGAGATGAATGCTAATGGCTTGAAACTGAGAGGTGCTGAGCATTTAAAGCCTTTGCTGAAGACATCTTCTAGAACTGAAGGTATCCTAGCAATTAGGGATACTCTTACTCCTCCTGGGATCAGGACATAAATAAGGCTTTATAATTTTTTTTTGTAGTTAATAAAGGAGATCCAATGTCTTATACAATGAGGAAAAGTAATAATATGGTGTCATTCAGATGACTGCTTTGTGCTGTTCAAATATGCTTGTCTGTTTTATTTAGCTGTTTTCACTGAAGCAATATCAAAGGGCTATAAACAGTCTACCTAATACTGAGAACACACACTCTGAATTTCCACATATTTGTTAAGTCATGTCAAAGTTCAGCTAGATGTAATCCAGTGTCTCTTGCCAGTTCATAGCAATCCTTGAATGTGCTGATTAAGAAATAAATGTGTTTCTCTGAGATTGATTCCTGAGCTCCAAGAGCAATGGCTAGAAGTTTTCTGCACAGTTTTTTCTTCCCCAAATTGGTCAAAACTCAACTGCTCATGCAACACATTTCCAATTAATGTCCCACTCAAACAAAAATATTTTGTAAAATGTTCAGCTGTTTCTGTGAGATGTTCATGTTTTGGTTCAAGACAATTGAGAATTTGACTTTTTACATGACTCTATACAAAAGTTAAAAAAAATGACATTGGACATGGCTCAGTCAAAAATGCTGATCCTATTTTATTCTTGCGGTGGGAAGGTGTGAGAATGGAAATGCAGATTCTTGTCTCAGATAAGAAAAAAAAAAAAAAGTAAATTAATTAGGACCAGGTTGAGTTGTTTCCAGGATGGCATAAAAGCAGTCAAGGTTTTCCACACATCTAATACATTATTGGAAGTTTCAAGATACAAAAACTGAAAGATCCTAATCTCTGGATTTGAGGCTATTGCATACATAGATGAATCCTCTTCCCTAGCTCTTATGTTATTGCCTATTCTTTCAGGTATCACTCAAATGGTATCAAACTTTTTTTACTCTTGAGAAATAAAGAAAACATTATTTTTCTAGCAAAATTGTCTTAGATTCTTAGCTTCTGATTTTACCCAGAGAACTGATGAAACCAGCAATATTACAATGTTTTTGACAAACAGAACCTCAGGGGAACAGGTTCAGGAAGGAAAAGCCTGAAGGAGCTTTCTTTGAATTCTCTTACTTTCTTTTCCCTCTCAGAATGGTCACATTCAGTAAAAGGTTTATGCTAGGCATATTCGCTGAGTTTATTTAATTATTTGCCTGTCCCCCATGAGCCTTCAACAGAGGGAAGCCTTCTCAGGGGGGAATTTCATTCAGTCCTATAAGCTCTACTTTGCCCAAAGACCAGTGTAATCCTATGAATAGGCTGCCGAGGTTTCTGCAGGGCTCCAGCATGTGTGCACATAAAAATACCTTGATACTAGCCCCAATAAATGTCACACAGACCCAATCAGCTAATGCTATTGGAGGACTTCTTTGTAAGGCTTGTGGACTTCATACAGAGCTGTGCCATCAGAAATCACAAGCACTCATTGTTGGAAATCCTAGCGTTATAAAGACATATCAGCCTAAGCTAAAACTATACAATAACATTTTCCTTGATTTTCAGCAGTGTTAAATGCTTGCAGCTCCTACTGACTTCAGTCAGATCTGTGGGTACTCAGCAGTTCCACAAGTCAAGTCATTTAACTTGAAATTTTTTTGCTTTCGTCATTTTCTAAATATCCTTAATACTATTGGCACTTCTGCATGAATACAATAGCACAACAGCAGCCAATTTTGCTTTTGGCCATATGACCTATTTTTGAGCTACTTTCACAGTCAATTATTATTCTGGCTTCTCTATCATTTTATGGTGTTAGGATTTTTATTATTATTATTACTAAAACCTAATATTTTATTATCAAATACAAAAAAAGAAATACTGGCCAAAGCTGTAAAGGAATTGTGACTATATGGGTGAGATATCTTGAATAAGAACTGGACCAATGTTTTTAAGACTTCAAGACACAAATTAGGCTTTTCCATTTTTTTTTAATCTGAAAAAGTAACCTTATTATAAAATACTCAGTAATGAGAAGCTTCCACAGAGATCAGTGGGAGTTTCTAAGCACTGAGTGTTTTTGAAACTGAAGTTATAAGTTGACATGTCTGAAATATTGATTTATTCTCTTGGCACAGCTTCTCAGTTTGAAAAGTTCTGTTATGATTTGTGAGACCTTGCAGGGGGAGATGAGAAATTGCTCACCATTGCAGTATAACTTCAGAAGTTAACTTTTGGGGGGGGAAGTAAGTTATCTTGTCAGTTCCCACTTTACAATCAGAAATCAACATGACTGTAAAATGCCCTTTAAACATTATGATTAAATGTATAATTTAGCAGATTCAAGAATTACAAAATATAACTCTCAGAAAAAAAACTTACATTTTTTTCTCTAGAGTGTTGTAATTTTTTTAATAAATTGAATACCTAGCATACAAATAATAACTAAAATATTACACGAATCAGTGTGAGGGAGGTAGTACATAAGCTAGAAGGCCAGAAGACATCTGTGCAATCACCCTATCTGGCACCCTTGGCAGTCACATTTCTCAAAGTGTGTCCTCTGCACAATCCCAGAAACATCTGCTTGACATGTGGTTCTTAACGTAGGGAAGGAGGCAGAATACTAAGGGGTATAAATTTTCCTGGTAAGAGCCCACTTCCTCACCAGTAGGCTCCTACCATTTTCAGATACATCCTCCTCCTCACATCTCCCTTCTGGTTTCCACGTGCTTGTCAGGGACCCACCCATCCCTGTCCCCAAATTGTTTTCTAAGTTCCAGATTGAGAACTACAGTTTGAGACTTGTGACAGATATCAGACAACTTTATAAATTAATTTCTACTTAAACTAGGTTTTCCCTTTAAGAAAACAAACAAAACAAACAAAAACACGCAAAACCAAACAACACCAAAACAGTGGATCTAGTCATATTTGTCTTCTAGGCTCAGATGAACGTCTGAGCTTCACTTCTCCATGTCAATATTCATCAGCTTTGGTCGAGTGCTCCATTAACCTTCCCTTTGGCAATTTCTCAAGCATTTCACTATGTAGCACGTTTCAACTGTTCTGATTACAGTCTCCTCTGCACCCACTCTGATCTATTAACATGCTTCCTGACCTGGAGACACCAGACCTGAAATGGCAATAGTCATATTCTATACCAGAAGTGGATTCAGTCACACCTACACCAAACAGGGATGTAAAGTCATCTTCACCTTTCTTACACAATTCTTTCCTGAATCATGAGAGGAATACATTAATTCTTTTGGACAGTGACCTTGTGAGCTCAATAAGAACAACTTAAAATCAGATTAATAGCTGCCAAAAACTGCACTCTTTGTTCAAGGCTACTCTTTACAGAATTCATATACTTCTTATTAGAGTTTTTTATTTGACACAGGTCATGAATTCTGATCAGCTTGTTAAGAGATGTTCTTTCATATTTAACAATATCTAATTGTATCCAGTATAACTTTTTTTGCACAAGACCCTGGCATATTTCTCTGCAGCTATTGTGACCCTTGAAATACTAGATAAATTCACAGTTATTTCAGTCTTGTCTTGCATTATATGATACTGTTTTAACAGAGTTTATGTGGAAAATACCATTGTAGTAGCAGATTAACATTAATACCTTCTTCACATGTTCTCTGACATTAATTCTCTACCTCAAATCTCTCACAGGAGAAAGCACCTGACAAGAAGAGAAGAAAATATTATAAATTAAAGAAACAGAAGAAAAGAGACCAGAAGTAAAAAGAAAAAGGATAATGTGATTTAGATTGCTTCTGTTCATTTCATAATAAATGGAGAAATGCAGGTCCCTGAGACTGGCTGGGACTGACAACTGCCAGAAAAACAAGTAGGTTGGTTGGTAGAAAATGCCAGAAAGGGGAGTATATTTAAAATCCATTTTTCCTCTTAGACACATGCCTTAGTTGCCTATACATACACACACCTTAGATTCCTATGAGAGAGTAGATTTGTAAGTAGAAATCAATTCACTTGGGCACCTTATTTGTGTGTTTGGTACAAAGGAATGCCTCATGGTCTTTTTGCATATGACCAGAGGAGAGCTGCCCATTTTCCGAATGTTAGTCGAAGCACTCCACCAGGATGGATCTTAGTCCCTTGACCATATGAGATTCACACCAACATTTTCTGCTTCCCTGGCAGGTGCTTCATTGCATGACTCACTCTTTCAGTCAACAACTTTTTAATGCAAATCACTTATACAGCCCCAAAAATAAAGGCCTTTACCCACGTCACAGCATCCTTCTCTGTATACTCCAATCTCTGTGTCAGAAAGTTTCACTTGTGTCTGTGCCCATGCCTTGGGGCTGCAGGGAAGTGCAAGTTCAACAAGCAAGTTGGAGGAAACCTGAGATATAAGGCTAATGGTAAAGGTGTCTGAAAAAATGGGAGTTGTTCCTGCGAATCTCTTCCTACTGCCTGGCTGAGGGACAGTCTCTTTAACCATCAGGTAGGAATTGCCACTAAGGCTTCTGTGGAAAAGGTGTGAGCAGCAGTTTGGCTCCAGTGCTGCATTGGCTGCTGCAGTCAGTGCCAAGCTCAATTCAAGCTTGCCTGCTAACCCAAGCCTCTTGGGGTCGTAGGACATCCCATATGGGAACTCCACATGGTCAAATATGAAAAGGTTAAGCACTTTGGGAAGGATCCCTCAGCCAGCTTGGCATTCTTGGTTTCCCTAGTAAGAGGAGAAACAGTCACCCTTTACTTCTTTTAAAGGTGGAATAAGCTATTTTCCTGAAATGCCTGTCAGTCTGTGTTGACTAGAGTGACTAAAGTTAAATGAAATAAATGTCTTTAGACTATCACCTCAGGTGTCAGACAGGCGAAGTTCAGGCATAGAAGGAGTTTTCTGAGGAAAAGCTTTGCTTCTCAAGGAGCTAACTGGGTTAGGCAGAAGTCTTTTCGTTCTCTCATATTAATGTAGATGCCTATGTTTTCCCCTCGTGTTGTCCTGTTAATACCTAAGTGATTTTTATTCAGAGTTTTTCCAGATACTCTAGCCAATGTAACAGAGACAATTTATTTGTCCCTTGAAGTACTGAATTAAGCTAAAACAGCATGACAAAGTAATGTTCTTTTCTAGCAGAACATCATCCTTAAGCACATCCATTATTTTATCTCAGTATTTTACTGTACAATAGTGTCCTGTTTTCTGAGCTGAATTCTCTAGGGCTCAGTGCACACCATGTAAGTGAGCTTAAGGATGTATTTTATCAGTTGCTAATGTTAGCCTCTATATGACCCAGCTGTTACATGACAGAGGATTAGTGTCCTCATAATTCCCATTTAAAAAGTTAAAATGGATTGAATGGAACAGGAGCTGCATTATTTGTGCTGATCTCTGTTCTGCTGTACCTCAATTTAATAGAATCATAGAATGGTTTGGGCTGGAAGGTACTTAAAGATCATCTAGTTCCAACCTCCTTGCCATGAACAGAGATACCTTCAACTAGCTCAGGTTGCTCAAAGCCCCATCCAACCTGGCTTTGAACACTCCCAAGGATGGGGCACCCACAGCTTATCTGGGCAGCTTATTCCAGTGCCTCACCACCCTCAGGCTATTACGCCTTGTCCTATCACTTCATACTCTTGTACAAAGTCACTCTCCAGCTTCTTGTAGGCTTCTTTTAGGTACTGGAAGGCTGCCAAATGGTCTCCCTGAAGCCTTCTCCTCTCCAGGATAAACAAACCCAAGTCTCTCAGCCTGTACTCTCAGGAGAGGTGCTCCAACCCTCCAGTCATCTCCATGGCCCTCCTCTGGACTTGCTCCAAAAGGTCCATATCCTTCTTAGGTTGGAGATCCCAGAGCTGGATGCAGAACTCCAGGTGGGGTCTCACCAGAGCAGAGTAGATGGGCAGGATCACCTCCTTCAGCCTGCTGATCATGATGCTTTTGATGCAGCCCAGGATACAGTGGGCTTTCTGGGCTGCAAGTGCACATTTCCAGGTCATGTTGAGCTTCATCAACCCCAAGTCCTTCTCCTCAGACCTGCCCTCAATCGATTCTCCACCTAGCCTGTATTTGTGCTTGGAACTGCCCCAATCCTTATGCAGGACCTTGCACTTGGCTTTGTCCAAGCAGTTTGATCAAGAGCTGTCCAAAAAGAAATGCCATTCTAAAAGAAGGGAGAACTCAAATGATTTGTGGACATGTTTAGGGTAGTCTTTAGTTTTTGTATTGAAAAAAACCACAGTTCAACGGTTTTTGTTCCTCAAGCAAAATCTGAGAAGTGGAAAACTCTTACCTCCTGATTTAAGTTACAAGAAAATAAAATAATGAGGATTAATCTTTTGTTCTCAGCAATTGAGATGTTGATATCTGACTTCTGTAGAATAAAGTTTATCTCATCAGTATAAATTTACAACTTTTGAAACTACTGCTTCATATGAACTCTATGTATCAAATTGATGCCTAACTTTGATTGTTAGTCTTCGCAAAGAAAATTAACAAAGATATGTCTCATACATTTCCCCTTAGACAAGCTGAATTTTTATCTGGGAATATTGTATTATACCAATAATCTGAACTTAGTTTAGCTTTAACAAAACTTTGATGACCATAAAATTAATATATAAACATGACACTGTTTGTTTATTGTACTGTTACTTGAACCTTGAGTTTGTTTCCAAGATTAAACAAATTCAGTACCTGGGACTGTTTCTCCCCACAATTCTATCAACATGCTGTGCTAGAGAGGAAGCAAGTGTATTGTGTATACATACAGAGTTGATTTTACTTGCTTATTCAAATGATACCTTCTACCATCTCTGGATTTGGTAATTGGGATTACAGATCTTTCTGTTAAAAGGTTATCTGCTTTCTAAGCTGGAATTCGGGTGGAATTCAAGATTTCTGAGTGAGAGGTATTATCTTCAGCTCCATTTAGCATGTTTAGCAGTGATTCTCTTGACTTGTCTGATAAAATAAATCTACAAGGAAGCAAACATATCCAAGTCTTCAGAAGTCAGAACCATCTGTGATCGTATCTGCCACTAAAACAGCATCATCCTCCCCCTTCCTCTGGCTTTTGCAAGATATGAAGCAATTCTGAGCTGTTGCTGTATGCGTGCTTTTCGTCCATCAAGAACTGACACACCTGACTACTTAATCTGAAATTAATATTGCCAGAGTGTTCCTCCTCTGAACTACAGGGATATTATTTTTCCCCTTTCCATTTCTTTCTCAGTAGATTTTATCTCACTTCAGATCAAAGTTCCTACTCACATGGGACCACTTAGAGCTTTTGCTGGCAGTCCTGAATAAGCACTGTGTTTTGATACGCAGAGTCCTAACTCTCTGTGGGTTCTTCTTTTACTCTGAGGAGAAAGTCTACTGAAAGATATGAGCTCCTGTTGTTTCAATATCCAAATTTGACTAGTTCTTTTAGCCAACAGGCAGGCAATACAAAACCACAAGCTCTGTCCACTTTCTTTTTTTTGCGATTGTGTATGGTTCAGCCTTAGAATTTGTGTTTTGAAATTCAGATGGCATTTAGAACAAAAAGCCTGTGGCAAATTGTGCCTTTAAAAGGTCTGACACAAAGAAGACAAAATATTTGATTGTTTTGTTTTGCTTTGTTTTGTTTTCTACGCAAAATAAATCAATAAAGTACCAGTATTAGAATTCATTGAGGGTCAAAAATAAAAATATATTTATCTTAAAGATTCTTCTCCCTCACTTTTGATGAAACAAAGGACAATACCCTGAACCTTTTCAGCACACGAAACAAAATATCATAGTTTTCCATATAACTACCAGGCAGTGAGTCACAAAAATGTCTAAAGTATTGTTTTCCTGCCGTGAACAGAGAAAGCAGAAAATACAGCACTTGTGAACCTGACAAAGGATTAAAATCCATAAAGATGGATTAAAGAACAAGTAGGCAGTACTGACACAACTAAAACAATTGATGCAAAGCACATGAAAGATATTTGCATCTTGACTACCAAGAGTCTTATATTTTTCCCCAGCTCTACTGCTTAATTTTATTTTTTGCATCAACATTTTTTTATTTTGGTGGATTTATTTTGTTTACTTGCTTTTTAAATGATTCCAGCATTTATGCAAGATACTTGGAGAGAAGTAAATTAGAAATGGTGAGAAAGTTCTATTTCCAAAAGAATAAAAGATGGAAAGTAAACTACTTCTAATTGGCATATAATTAATTAACAAATGAAAACAAGGGTGACACATCCTAGAACAGCTAGTTAAAAATTAATAGTTCAGGGCTAAAGACAGGACTGCCCTGTGCTTATGGAACTGACAGTTACAAATATACTGAAAATTAATGCAACAAAAAGTGGAAAGAGTGAACAACAAAGGAGTTGGAAAAAAGATGCATCTGAAGCAACCGTTTTTTGGAACTATAGAATACTACCATTTCACATCAGCACAACCTTGCACTTCACAAGTTAGACACAGCAAGACAGAGGTGTGAATAAATTCACCTTATTTAGAAACCAAATCTTGCACAAAATCCTTCTGTAAAGAGCTACGTAATCTCTAAAGAGAATTATTCCTCAGGTCATGATGTTGTAATTATAGATATGTAGAAAAAAAACCTGAAGTCTTTAGTATAAATTTCAAAAGCTTTTGTTCTTCTTTGTATGCTGTCTCGGTATTATGCTTCCTCATATAAGAATATCTAAATGTTGGTTCACTTAATCATTCCTATGAAATATCAAGGTTCAGAATGATAACGATCTAATTGTATGTTTATTCTCCTGAACAGAAATATTCTGACGTCTCAATAATGAGCATCTACAAAACCAGTAAAACAGCAAATGTTGCTCAGTAGCTTTCTAACTATTTTTTCTAGATATCTCATAATAAACATCCACACATTATTTTTAGGCTCTAGTTCAAAATCATAAAGATATTGAACTGTCTATGTAGCACAGGATTTCTGTTTCCTCTGACATGTAGGGAGGCCACAGGTAAGCTACACTAGAAAAAAAAATAATCTCACAGTTCCTATAAATTAATCAGGAGGGAAAAAAATTAAATGCTACTCTGACACTACATTGTATTCCAGAATATGTTATTGCCCCATTTTACCAGAGCTCTGTCTTTAAGAAGAGACATTTTGCCAAGAAAATATCAAGGAAACACAAAACTGCTTGGATTTCGAGGTTTAGTTTTTAACCTTAATGTTTATTGCAAATTTTTCATGGTTTTGATATGGTTAGTAAACGTCACTAGTACTACAGTATACCACCACAATTCCTTTGCAGAAGTACATCTGATCCAGCCCATAGAAGAGAAATGCAGGCGGGAACTCCTTGAGAACTTCCAGCTTGGAAAGCACAGATGGATCAGAATGCCTCTGAGACAGAAGGAACTTCAGGAGTTAAGAGCCCTGGAAGTCTTTTAAGAATATAAATGGCCTCTGCTGGGAATTTGAACTATGCCCTTCTGGGTTTTTAAGAAAGAATAAGACAGGCAAGTGAAAGGGAAAGCATCAGATATGCAACATAACTCTGGCAGAATGAAACACTTTGTACGTAGTTTATTCTACAGAGATTCAGATGCGTATTTGCAAAATAAACTCTTCATAGCTGAATAAACACCGTACGTTCAGATTCTCAGCATCACAGATGGCACTGGTCTATTATTTCTATAGTTATCCTACAACAGTAATCTTACAGCATATAAAAGCATGTCATTTGCATTAGCATGCATATGAAAAGCAGGACCAGTATAACAATACAGAAGATCCTTCATTAAAAGTGATGCTATGTGCTTCAAGAGATTTTTTCTTAAAGATATTGACCCTTCAGTAGGGTGAGCAAAAAAACCCAAGAGGTTGTTTGCAAATGTTCATAGGCACATAAGGGGCATCATGAACTCCAGCCTGAAGCAGTGCAGAGTGATCTCTGAGGTGTTCCAGTGCCCAGAAGAACTGAACACTGTACTGATGAGTCACAGCTGGTACAGCACAGCATGTGCCCAGATGTGTTCCTGCTTTTCCTCCATCCAGATGAATTTTGGAGAATATTCCTTCCCCTCTGCTATGTGCCAGGAATGCCCAGAAGTTGGCTGGAGTGTGCTAGTTGGACCAGGACAAAGCTGTGCCAGAAATGTGCTGGCAAACAGGGTGGAGAACCACACACATAGGAGTGCCTGGGTCCATGCCTCTGTCTGAAGTAGGGTTTTGGTGCAGACACAGAGAAACTTATCACCTTGGCTAGAGACAGCTTTTGGACCCAGCTCCACCTTCAAGTTTTGTATTGAGCATTTCAGCTTTGTCAGTGGCATCTTATGTTAAGCAAAAGAGAAGTACGTGGCATATTATACTGGCTTTGTTTTCCTCTGGCAATTTTAGAAAATCCTCCATCCTTAAATAATGGAAAAGATGGGAAAATATGAGGTCCTGGAATTCTGATTTTAAGGATAGACTCATTATTAGATACAATGAAGTGCTGGAAACAAATCTATCAAGCCCCAAGTGAAATAGCCACAGGCTGAAAAATTTCCTATGATCTAAACCCAGTTTATCTCCATGAATAAATACAATACAGAAGATGAAATACAAATCTTTAAATGGAGTCTGAGTATGTCTGTGATCATTTCTATGCTGTATGGAAATTACTTTCAAAGTAACTTCATAAGCTATAGTCTTTATTTCAAGAAGACAGCACGAGGATTCACAAACACTCCCTTGACCTTTCCAGCATGGAGTATGGTAATGAGGAGATTGCTTAGACAAAAAATGAACTTTTTTTCTTTTTTCTTTTTTTTTCTTTTTTGATCAGACTGTTTTCTGCATATGTGGGGGAGGGGAAAACCCAGCTTAAGGCCTCTGAACAGTTACAGTTTTCCTGTAAATACTAATGCATCTGCAGCGCCTCAAGAGCCAGTAAGTAGGCTAACAAAATGAAATAGAGAAATTCTGTCATTATTAGTTTGCAAGAAGATTTTAGCCAGCAAACCGTAAAACACAAAGTGGCTCGATTGTTATGTAAAATTATGTGTATGTACTGTACACAACTCACTCTACACAAGATTAATGTTTTTGCACAGCTGCTACCTGGAAACCATCAAGTGTCAGGCAAAGTCAAGCGAATATTCTTCCCTAAACATATATGTACCATGACAACTGAGATTTGCTTTTCTTGTTGACAAACTCCTGCCTCATTCACTATGCAGTTTCCCATTTTTTGAAAAAGTAAAGTAGTCACTCAGGAAAATGCTGCTCATACACAACCTATAGCTATAAGGATTTTGTGTGAGGGAACTGATAGCAAATGCAAAAGCTTTTCTGTTGATACTAAATTACTCCATTCAGTAAAACCAAAATACAACTGAGAAGAATTATTAAGAGTTTTTAGGTTATTGGGTAGCTGAGGAATATAGTGAGTGTGCTAATTTATTTATGATAAACGTAAAGCATTGCACATGTGGAAAACTAATTCTAACCATGCATAACTGAGTCTCTGGATTAGCTGCTGCACCTCAGAGATGAAACTTTAGACAAACTTTAGCAGGTCAAAGTATCAACTCAGTACTAAATAATGAAAAAAAAAACCTGTCAAAGTTGGAAAAAACAGCAAGAGAAGAAAAGAGTGAAGAATAGGAAACATGAATACAACATTGAGAACTGGTGATGTACCTTCATCTTGAATGGTTTGTGTATTTCTCTTTCCTTATCCATTCTCAGGAGAGGGTATTATACAATCAGAAAAGTCAAGAGGAGAGTTACAAGGCAAGACAACTCTGTGGAGAGCAATTACATAGAGTAGGATTCTTCAGCCTTGAAAAAGAATACTGAAGTGGACTATGACAGATGTATAGGGTATCATGAGGAGCTTGGAGAACACAAACAGAGAACGACATTGCTTCTCATGATCAAAACTAAGAGCCATCAACAGAAATTAGCAGGTGAAAGGTTCAAAGCAAAGAAAAATCCATTCTTCAAACAGCACATTGTTCACGTATAGCATTCATTGCCATGTAAGATAGCAGAGGCCAAAATTTATAGGAGCTCAAAATGCAGTTAAATAAATTGATCAACATGTATGGTCTGGGTCCAGAAATTTCTTTTGTCCAGGAATTTCTAAGCCACAGACCACCAGGAGAGTACACTCCTGTCAGTGCCTGTGGATCCAGGATCTTACACTTCTCTGGATATCAGTAGTTCAGCCTTGGAGGAATGAAACGGACCTCTGCTATAACCCACTGCAACCACGTATATGTTCTTTCTTGATAAAATCTTCATGTGTACTGAATGAGGTGTTTCATCCATTTTAGACAACGAGGTTATGATTTTAGCCTGAGGTTATGGAATCACAGAATCATAGCGTACTTTGAGTCGGAAGGGGCCTTAAAGATCATCTAGTTTTAACCCCCTATCACACAGTCAGACCCTTTGTGAAGACCCCTGCATAGTACAGCCCAAGATAAGGGCTGTGAGGGGCTGAGGACAGCCCAGATAATTTCCAGAGGGGCAGTTTTTTGTGAGCTGTCGGCAGCAGATGTGAAGCTACAGTGATGTCCAGAAAGGATGATTTCAGTGGATTTGGCTGTTGGACTTAAGCAAATCCACACTGAGGTCTGCACATTTTCTAAAGTTAATTTCCTGGGCCCAGAAGAAGACATGATGGTGTTACATACAGACACTTCTCATTGTATTTATTTTGCTGCCCTCAAAGGGGTGTCCTAAAAGGATACTTGTGCTGACTGAATTAATTTTGTCCATAATGTTTTCAAACAAAATATCCCTTTATTTTGTCTCATGCTTCAGGAAAGTAGAACTATTTTCATTTAAAAAGTTTTCCAAGAAAATTCAGGTTTAGATTGTGCAGAATTTCTTAATAAACATTTCCAAGCATGTTAAAGCTATAAGCAGTGCAGTAGTTTTTTAAAATACGATATTGCAAACAATTTGAAAATTCCTACCCTTCAGGTTAGTATGAAAAAAGCTATCTAGGTCACTTTTTACAGTTTTTAAATAATAAGAACAGCTGAATTTTTATCCTGATAGAAAGAATATTTGAAAATACCCATGAATCACAAAACTAGATTTTGAGACACCTTCAATCTCAAGTTGCTATGGCTGAATCAGAAGTTTTTTGTTTTGGAGAAAGCTGTAGCTACTTGCACTTCTGACCTGGTAAGGAGTCCAGTATTTTAGCCTAATTTTCCACTGAAACTGAGTTTGAGCAAAATGCCAGGGTATGAATTAGAAGACTGTTTCTTTACAAATAGCAAACAGTATTATGGAGGTGGAAACCTCCAGCAGAATAGCCGAGCTGACAGCTGGGCATGATAATGTCTTAAACTACTGCAACAAGATTTGCTCGTCTGTCAAAGACCTTAGAGAAACCAAATAGCTGGCTGACTGGGAATAAGTCAACCTTCACAGCACTTCAGCATTTATTTTCACCAGCTGAGGTCCAAGCTGCAAGCTATTTCCAGTGTATAATACCGTTCCCTGAAGCTATTGATTCTGAATATCATATAAACAGCAACAGTGTTAGCGCAGTTATGTTTACCACAGCCTGGTTAAGGCTGGGTAAGGCAAAGGAGAAGGAAGGGGCTGGCAGATATTGAAGCAATGGGAGGCATTTGTTTCCCTCTGTTGCTCAGTTCTTTTGGCCAGGAGAAAGCTGCAGAGAGCAGGGAACACTTTTGCTTGTTTGCAATGCTGGCAGTTGAGATGCTTTATGAAAAAATAAGGGGGGCTACTAGTAAAAGTGGTACTGCTCATGTAAGCAGGAAGAACAGTTTTTTCTCCAGCCTGTAGTCTTGCTCAGTGAATTCAGGGTGTAGGAACATCAACCTTTACATGACAACTCAGACAACTCAAGCAGGACAAAAGGAGCTTTGTGCCTCCAACCTATGATCACTTCAGCTACACCGTGCATGGTCGAAAGTAGTGATAGTTCAAATGTTTAGTTTCACTGCAGAATTTAACATTCGAATTCACTTTATTCTGTATCCTTTCCTATACCTGTGCCTCCCTGGTCTTCTCAAACAATTCTTGGACCTCTAGGTCCACAAAGGCCTGGAAAACACCAGAAAATAGTTTTGCATTCAGAAAAGACGTGAATGTAAATAAAAAGCTGACAGTTTGTCTTTCCAAAACGTAATTATTTCACTTGATATTTTAGTTCCTGGCAATGTTGATATAAAAAATTCATTGTGAATCAAAACCTAATAGCTTTGCATTTTTTAAAAATACAATATTTTAGTTCCTTCTATAAAAATGTCATACAGCGCTTTTCTGCATTCACATATGCATAAAAGCGAGGCAAATTCACCTCATGACAACAGACTTACTTTTCCACGATTGTAAGTCTATGACAGAAGAAGGGGTTTAAGAAAAGTGTTTTTAATCAGTAGCACAGTAACATCCAGCAAAAGATTTTAATTGTAAGAATATTTGTGGCCAAGAGATTTGATGTACATTCAGTTGTAATACCATGTGCTCTTGTCATGTGCCCAAGCTCTAAAAAAAAAGCAAGTGACCCAATCTTACCTAGTAATTTATCTTTAGACATTACAGTAACATTTTTATAAATATTACAGATGACCACAACTTGGGCTCGTGAAGTTATCAGGTATTCTCTTCTGCCTTAGAACACACATCTTGACACTATCAAAGCTGAGTGTCAAAGTTAGACTGTTAAATATACATACATGTATATGTATATTTTAAAAAATTTTTTTATATAGTGCAAGACTTGACTTCCAATACTCTGGATATTTATAAATAGACCCTGGAATTTCTTAAACTTAGAATTTTGTTCCAAATTTAAGTATTCTAGATTCTAATTCCCGAAACACTCTAAATAGCGTTCCATTGACTGTTCCAACTTTTTCTGTTATAACAGAAGTAGGAAGCCTGTGAAAGAAGAGACTGGCCCACTGAACATTAAATCAAGCAGCAATCAAGCATATTGCTGAGAAGCAATGTTTTTTTCTCTCTTTTTTTTTTTTTAAGAAAAATAATGAGAAACAGTAAGTGTCAAAAGAATAATTTGTACAGATATCTCAAGATGGAGTTAATATATTCAGAGTTTTAAGACAGATACATCAAAAAGTTTTATTTGTTATCCAAATTTTGAAGTACCTGACTAAACACAGTTGCTGTTCTAAAGTACAGGTAGCAAATGTTTTTTTTCCATATTTTAAAAATCGCTTTTACTCATCGAAGTGCACAAGACAAGAAATATTTATACCTGTATCTGGCTGAAGCAAAAAGTAAAAGCAATATAGCACGATGATGATAGGTTATAATGAGCATTGTTTTGAGAAGAGACACTGTGCCTCTCTCCTATCTTCTCTGACCCTTTGAACATCTCACTGCAGGTAAAGCATGCTTCTATACATAAAAGAGACTCAGTTACCACAGTTTCTTTTGATTTCCAGGGTCCTCCATGGTGCTAGGGAAAGTAGTCATGTGGTAACTTACAGTCAGAGAAAGACTAAACATGTTACAACAATAGACAAATGCATTTTATATCGATAAATACAAGTATTGTGAAGTGTGTGAGGGATGAGGGAGAGATAAATTGAACTTTCATATACTTTATAGGATTTTATATTAATGTCAATGATCTTATAATTTATTGCAGTCAATTAAATGAAGACCTTTGTTCACTCTGTAATTCCAGATACAAAGCAAATACTATGCTAAATATACACAAGGCATGGAACAATTAATAGTACAATGAATATAACAATTATTTTATATGCAAGAAAAATGCTGCTTTCTAGTATTCCTGTCTGGAATAATGTGTAAATTATGCATAATAAAGAAGTGCATGAGATTCAGAGAAGAGTAATAAGAAAAACTGGATGAGAAAAAGCTTTTGCAAAGAGTTTGAAAGACTGAGACAGCTTTCAGAATATTTTTAAATCAAATGAGTCTTTATCTTTTAATCTATGAGGAACAGGATATTCAAAATTTAAAGAAAAAAAAAAAAAAGAAGAAAATCATTTATCACCCAGCATGGGTGCAGCCAAGCTAAGGAACTCATTACACAGAGTCGTTTTGTCCTAGAAATAAAAGAGATTCAAGAAGCAAATGAGCATTTTATATGGGTACACAGAGTTGCTGTAACACCCATCGAGAAGGAGGTCAGACTACTGTGTCAGGACCTAATCCTTTCTAATAATCTCCAACCCAGAAGAGGCCAGAATTAGGCTTACTGTGTGTGGGATAAGCAATTCCACATCTATCTGTAAGACAGCTTGCAAGTCTCCCTGATCTAATACGGCCCCAAGTCAGAATGAATATTTCCTCTGTTGTATCACACATAACAAGAGATACCAACATGTTTTTTCAGGACTGTTTAAAAAGTGTTTGAAACTTCTTACATTTGAAAATGTTGGCCAAGAGGCAAAACATATTTACTAGTAGAATTTCTGTCTTGGAAAAGATTTTATTCTAGGAAAGATACATGTTGCATTATAGCAACAAATACAAGGTGCTTTTTAATATAACTGTATTCTAAGAGAGGCTGAAGAATAGTCAAGTAGTCCTGAAAATGAAAAAAAAAAAAAAAAAGAAGAAAAAAAATTGAAATATAAAAAGAAAAAGGGTATCTCTCAGAGTCTGAGCAGCAAGCTGCTAGACTGTCTGCTGGCACTCCTGCCCTAAGTACACATATGATAATAAAAAAGGGTGTGTTGGCTGCCTTACATTCATGTCTATGTTTTCAGATGGCACTCAGCCTGTTCACATATTGATTGCAAGCTTTGGTATAGGAATGTGTGCCAAGGTATTCTGAGTTTAGATGGGCAGCTTGCATAAATAACGTTACCAATGCTGTATCATTCACAGAAAGTCCTGCAAATGTGCCAAAAAAATCATAACAGCAGTTGGCATTATATTTTGTGGAAAGAATAGTCTGCTTTGGATGGGAAACAGAAGGCGAGATTTATCACGTTGCATAGCAGTAATTACATGGAAAGCCTACTTTTTCATCATTGGATTCAGTCCTGGAGTTACACGTGCTTAGAGATGAGTAAGTTTCCATTAAAAAGCAAATGCTTGCACTGGAAAGCTGACTCACTCTCTCCCAACAACAATATTATCTTCAGGTCCACAGCACTATCTACGTTCTCAGCAAGACTGAGGTTTTGGTATCTCTCACAGTGTTGCATAGTTAATGTCACCTACCCTACGACTGTGGGAAAGTGTTTATCTCCTGCGTGTTTGGGTGCATCACAGAGAGGAATGGAGAGGACATGAAGCCCAAGGATATTGGCACAGTTCCCCTCCTCAGTCAACCAGTTCCATGTGTAATCCCATAATCGCGTGTCTGTGAAAACTTCCGTTCCATTTGGGGTATGGTTTTGCAGAAACTGAATCAGGTAACCCCCCTTATTCTAGTGCAGTTGTTCATAATCCTGTCAGGAAGGCTGTTAAAATAATGCCATCAAAAGAAAGTGATTCCTCTGGGGCAGGCTGTTGGAAAAGAGGTTTAGAAGCAGGAGGATTTCACACAGTTGGTTGAAAAAGGAGTATTGCTGAGTAGAGAGCAGGCAGAAGAAGGAAGATTAACCACTTTAGTTCTTCGGACTAAACTGAACATCTGCTAATATTTTAGCAACTGTTTTTCACAGGCTAAAATTAATATTTTATTTTACTAAGGTTTATAGGTGAGTAAAATATTTTTCTATAAAATTCTTAAATATACTCTATGAATTGCACACACTTGTGTATTTGCACTAGGCAATTACAGTTCTCACATGTTTATCTGTATCTGTTATTTTTTTCTTCAATATTTCATGTTCACTCTGATATTTTGGTTTCCTTTTCCTCCTTTTCCTCACCTTCTCTGGGATCAGATAAGCTGAGATTGAAATCTCCTGTCTTAGGCCAAGGCAGGAGAGAAATGAATTGAAGTAATAAATAACATCCAGCTTCTGTTCTGTAACTCTGGATATTAGCAGGTGCTCTCCTCTCTCACTATAGTTGTGCTTACTTTTTCTTTGTCATGTCTGCAGCACGAAACCTCCATGGACTCTTAACTGGACAAGCATATATTCATGGCAATGTTTAAAACAATGCTGGTTCTCACAACTCGTCTTTGTGATCAAGTCCTGTGCACTGGTACAGATGAAGAAGACTTGATATTAGACCTTGAAGTTAATGAAGAATTCACTACTGATTTAGTGGTGGTGGTGTCACCCCAGTGTCTTGAATCTCCAAGATCATGGGTGGCCTCCCTTGATGCATTTAGTGGGCTTGGGATCATGACCTATTCAATTAGTGAAAAACAGTGGGAGCCATTTTGCAGAATTATCATAGATATTTTTGTGTGCTGAAATTTGAACTTGCAAAAAATCAGAGTTTTAGAACTAAACAAATACTGAAGTCCTCCAGATAGTTCCCTTTACTAATATTTTTTTTTGCATTTAAGATGACTTCTTATAATAACTGCTTTGCTGCAGCATGAAGAGAGTAGTTATCTCAGACAAAGATGGATAAAAAGAGCTTTATTTTATTAGATGAGATTGTGCCAACCTCTGCTTTTGTTATTTTTTTCACTGCAGGATAGATAGCTAGTTATGATTAATAAATTTATTTTTTATAACCCAAATGAGCCATGTTCAATCTTGTTTGAGGAAGAAACATCTATTGATTTAGGAAAAAACAATAATTTCTGGTCTTATGGTCTTCTGAGCAGTTAGACATAAGCAGTAAGGACAGAGCTCCACTCTTTTTTGAGCTGATCACAAAATGAATTAAGACGGCTTATGTACAAACACATAATGGTGCTATTTATTTTGCTGCAGGTTACATTGCCCAACATTTGGTGACACAGGTAGTGTAATTTTTCAGAAAGAATTGCAATTAGCATGGTTGACAGCTGATTTGTCTGTCTCCAGATCTTTGTAATGACATGTGATGTCTGTCTTAGAGACATGTTTATTGTAGCGTATGATTTGTATGTCCTTACTTTGCATTTAATTGCTATGACACATCGTAATCAGAATCAGAAACCAAAACGTTAATCAGTCCTAACAATATTTGAAAGAAAACCCTCCAAAACGCTTTTCTAAAAGCTGTGTATGGAGAGCTATGCAGAATCTCCTAAGCACAAAACAAATTAATATGACTGTTAGATTTGCTAACTTCCCAACTGAATTTTGCATAATAGTTAATGTGTTAAATTCTCAGTGCTGTCACAAGCAGGCCTGCTGTTACTAGGAAGGTAGGAGGCACCTTAAAGCTGCCTCTAATGTCACTAGCTGTATGTCATGACAAGTGACAGACACCTTTGGTCCCTCAGGGATTTGTTGCCAGCCTAAATTGGGCTCAGAAGCTGGCACACTGTTACCGTGCTCCGTCTCCAGCTGATTTGCCTTCTGGATAGCTAGGACTTTGTGCAGCCATTCTATTTTAATTTTTTTTTTTTCAAAAAATGGACCAAATTAGGCCTCATGTACATTGGTGAACTTGTATAGAAACACCACATCTAAACAAAGGACGAGAGCACTTCTTCCTCAAACAAAGTTGAGTACAGTTCAGCTGTGTTTGTTTCTGCAAAATCCAGTTGTGGAAGCTAGAGTAAGGGAAGCAGCTGTCTGAGCTGCAAAGTAATCTGGGATGTGGTTATCAAAAAAACAAACTGTTGATTTCATCCCATAAATGAGAAGTCACCGGTGATAGTAATAACCTTAGGACACAAATGCATATCACAAAACAATTTTTAAATTAGTACATAGGATTTGTGAAGGCTGGTCTGATGGCATGACAAATTTGTGTGACATAGTCAGTGTTTCAGGTTTAAGCTTAATATATTGAATCTACCTTTTCCCATTGAAAACGCAGAAATACTTGGGAAATTTGAAGCTGAAAAATCAAGTTTCAGTGACAGGATGGGTTGATTAACGAAGCAGATAATTTCAGTACATTGGCTAAGACTACATCCATTTTTCAAAACCAAAGCTAGTCAACTCAAATTAATCTCTTTCAGAGATATAAAACCAAGATTTGTGGACATAATACAAGTGGACCGAAGTATACTTGACTTTAGCAAGATATTTAATGAGATTCCACTTTGAGCTTTGAGAAGAAAGTAGGAGAATACAAATTAATCTGTGGTCTTCAAGACAGAAACCTAGTAAAAGGAAACCACACAAAAAGAAATCCATTCCTACAGAGGAGAAATATTTTCCAGTTGAGAATTTAGACTTCACATTGAGAAGGATGTAAATTAAGATAAAGCATGTCTCAAGTTTTACAGTCTGTAAAATGAATCTAATATCATTGCTTTAATGCTGTGTGACATATTGATTTTTGAAGATCAATGCACTTGGCAGAGAGCTATATTATTTTTTCAGAGAAGATAAAACCAAGTGCACCAATCTGAAGAGTTTTTCAGGGAGGCTATGTGGTCTATTAGATATAATAGAGTTTTGTGCCAACAAAGATATATGATTTTTAATTCTAGCTTCTTTGAAGCTAAACAGTGATTTGCCACTGAGTGCAGCAAAACCAGCATCTCTTCCAAATGTTCTGAGGTTTCTGAGTCTTCTGAGTCTGAGTATCTCACATAAATGGAAGAAACTCTGTAAAGGCTTGTACGAGTATTAACTGAAAAAGGACTAAAGCATAGACAACAATTAAAACAAAAATTGCTCAACCTTCATCTGTGTTGATGAGCCTAAAACACATATAGCAGACCTATTGAAGTGCTTAAGAATTATTTCTGAGGACAAGGGCTCCCCTGTAGAAAGACTGTATGATCTTATCCTAGAAAAGCTTCCTATCAGGAAAGAGAATTTATGAGCCTTCTGCTGCTGAATCTTTTCTGACTGCTCTAAATACACAGGTAAAAGTAGGATCAGGACTGGGTCAGATTTAAATTAATTTCCTTCAGAATAATGGAAAGTATTTTTATACTTCCTATCCTGTATTGAATCTTGCAGCACATGGTGGTTCTGTCTGTAAGACTGCTCAAGAAAAAGATGCTGGTTTTTTTAATTTTATAAAGGGAAAATTTTGTGTTTATCTCTCACTTTATATTCTGGAAAAAAATTAAAAAAGGACTATTTTATTTCTAGCTTTTTCTGATTGTCATTGGGTAGCAACTAAACAAAGAATATTGCCACCAAGAAGATGAAATACTCAGAAATGGAGGGAGCAGTGACAGAGAATTGCATTAGAGGATGCCATTCAGTCTTAACAGCTCAGTGTTAGAGCCTTTCCACAGCCCTGCCTATAATTTACCTTATTTTTATATTTTAATGTCCTTGAATATGTACTGTACATTGATGTTTAATGTATTCAGCCATTAAAACTGGCTATTTCCCTTAAATATTCTTTTTGGAAATAAAATGTAGCCAGTTTAATAGCAATTAAGGAAGATTTTACGTTTTTTCAGGTACAATAAGAACTGTCTGGAGCACAAATTAAAAAAAGAAATGTTGCCAGCCACACTGTACTGATTTGGAGGTCTGTATTGTACCAACCATTAAGTATTTAGATTTGAGCTGCATTAGGAAATTTAGCACTGGGCAAATGTCTGATCTAAACTTGAGTTAGGGACAACATCAGATAGCAGACCATTTTTCTTATTTGCTACACAAAAATAAATATTATTCTAAATTACTTTCACATTTTTCTAAAATTAATTTGATTTTAGCTTTGCATTACTGAAGTTATGTAGGAACTGAAGGGAAATATCATCTCCTAAGCAAGAAAACCTTAATGACTGATTTATTATTTTTCCTTTTTTATTTTTATTTTTTTTCTAAAACTACCATTAGTCATAACAACTAGCAGGAGTCAGAATGTAATGTCAGCTACTGAATATAGCCAGGATTCACCAGCCAGCTAACAATATGTAGCACCTTTCAGCCATGGCAATGAAATGGATTCTGGGGGCAGATGGCCAACAGAGAAAATTTCATGGCATGAAATACATGCAGATGTTATACAACTTCATCCTGTAGTTATCTATCACTCCATCTCTGCTGTCAAAAAAAAGAGGAAAGCAAGAAGAAAGCTGAAAGAATAAGAAGAATAGATATGAGGGCACAAACACGCTGGACTTGAACCCATTTGGGCATAATTTTTGGTTTCCTTATAGCAGGCTGTCAAGTTAGACCAGAGCTCCAGTCACTCAAGCAAGGGTGGCTGAATTGAATGACCCATGCCTGTCTGTCATATCATGGCTGTCCAACAGTGAAATAATAAGTCCAGCCCAACAAAGTCTCAAGAAAAATATCATCAAAATGAAGATTTTTATATATGCACTCATTAAAACTGAAATAAAAATGACACACAAAAATCCAGGTACCTTTAAGCCTGATCAGAAAACCCTGCCTACTTACCAGGAAAATTATGTGCAGTGACTACAGAAAGTCAATTTTACTTTAAGAAAAACTCTACTAAACCCCCTGACTTTGTTCTTTCAGTTCACTTTCCGTCTCCAGAAAACACTGAATAGATGTCTGAGCTTCAGCCTTTTCAGCAGGAGTAAAGTGTGGATATAAATAACAGACATTGACTTGAGGAATTATAATCATGAGAGTGACAGTATTGAAAAAAAGAAGCAGAATAATTTTGCATAAGAAAATTATTTTTAAACAGGAGATTTAAAATAATAGGAGTTCTTCCATTGGCAGTACATGATTGTTACTAAACGTATTGTGCATTTGTCAAAAGGCAGCAGATACATGTTAATGAGTCCCTTTTGGTCTCAGCCCCCTGATGATGATTTCTCTTTAAAAGGCTTTGTTTTGTTTTGTTTTTTCTTTCATGACAGCCTCTACATAGGTGAGACCATTTTCTATACAATGTAAAATTCCATTTTACTTTCCTGATCCTTACTCCAGCTAGCAAGTAATGGGGAAAATACATGATTTTAAAACAAAATTGGAAGATGGGGTGGGAAAGAGAATGAACAGGCAAGAAAGTGAGAAGTAAGGAAGCACTAAGAGGATGTGTAACATTTGCCTTGGCATCTATATGGCAATTATGTGGCTAGGCAGGAGGCAAGTGGAGAAATCAGGTGAACATTCCATACACCATGACAAGAAGAATGCTTTTGATGAGAGATCTCTGTGGATGTGCTATGTTGCTCAGAAGGCAGCGTGGAAGCTGGGAAGGAGGAGATAGAAACACCAGGGCAACTGAAAGAAATGGGCAGAGAATGATTGGGAACTAGAAAAACTGCCTTTGTCTTTTTCTGGGTAGGTCTGGTTACAGAATATAGTCACTTTAAAAACCTTCAAGAAAAAAAATATATGATGATTATGTATCCAAATTCTCTCACTGATGCATTTGAGGGGAAAAAAAAAAATAAAAAATGAGATTCTTTGCTACAAGTTTTCAGGTGAGTACTACAGCACATTAGGGCGCAGTTGTGCTAAGAAATGTACCCAAGTGACCACTCTAAAGTCACTTAGAATTTCTTAGGTAGGTCTCAGTATGTTGTTTTGAAGATGCACCCACTTTCTCTTTGGGAGATGGAAAGCAATTTTTTTATCCCTTCTTTGAAAAGTTTTATAGTTCTTCAGGAGACTTTTCCCTTTCTGCTTTGTATTTCACAGTTTATCCTTCAAACACTGTACTTGTTACAGAATATTTTATATCTTAAACTGTGTTTGCAGTACCCTTTCAGAGGGCTATTACTGAGATTACAGGATTTTTGCTCTTCCCAGTCATGGTCAAAAAAGATTTTTGCCTCTATTTTTTTTTCTGCTGATAGCTTAAGGGTATTAGTCACGCTTTGCTCCAAGGCAAATGTCTAAACTTATTCCTGAAATGACTTTCCTTACTGTTAGAATAATGCTGTTCATACATCTGAATTTGAGTTTGAAATTTTAAAGCTGTGTCAGCATTTTGATTACAAACCACACAATAGAGCAGCTACCAAAAAATACTCAAGATACCATCATATTATAAAGTGCATGATAGCATAAAAATGTCATGAAATTAAACCAATCTGTACCAACATAGAACTAATGGCATTTTATTCTCTGCTCTGCTTTCTCTCAAATCCTCTTCCAGCAAATAAGGTGATGCATTTCTCCCAGATTTCAAAACTATCACATAAATAAGCCTTACAGTGCATTTTTATATTGTCCTTACACGCTCAAAACTGATGTTAGAAACGCACAGCAGTCATTTGTCTGGCTGTAGAGAAGAGAACATAAAATCATAATGCCCCAATTATTCCACTGAGAACACTACTAATGAGGATATTTCTATAATATAAGATGCTGCAGAACTGACAAGTAACAAGAAATAAGTTAGTTGGATAGGGTGAAAAATTATCAAACATTTGCCTGATGTTTTAAGGCTTCAATTTAAACTTAATGTAAGGATATTTCATCTTGCCATTTTAAGCCTCTAATTACAGTTACCATCCTTTGGCTTGGCATCTAAATCACAGCCTGATGAGACTTATTTTTGTACAAGGAGACATCATACAAGGAAAGGTCATGCTCTACGTAATTCCAGCTTTGTTTTACTGTTTCAGCCTACCATAATACGAAATTTTATCAAAGTCTAATAATATTTTTTTTTAATATATTTAAGACAATAATTAAGGCTAAATATCACATTACCTAAATTAAAGGAGAGAAGATTACTAATTCCTTTCACTTCTGTTTATGAATCTAGGGCAACCATGATAAAAGTCATAAAGGCAAAACACTGCTCTTTATATGTAGGAGAAAACCACCACATTTTTCAATACAAGTTACTTTAAATATTACAAAGTATTTGAAAATAATCCCCCAGCTGCTTCTTGCAAAGACAGAGATTAATGAGCATAGACTAGGAACCACTCTCTCCTCTGCACGATGAAGAAAACACATTCTTTACAATCACAATTTCAAAACTAACTGAGGCCTTAACTGGAACTGGCCTAATTGAGATATAGTGGAAACTAGGCATTGTAAAAGGCTAGTTTAAAAATGTTTGTTCATGTTGCTCTCTGTTTCCTAAGGTGTCTAACCCTCAAAACAAAACTATGTAAGAGAAAGACTCTTTGATGACCAGCAATCTGTGACAAAAACATGTTCCCATTGCATTGTGACGCACTCTGGGGGCACACCAGTGTCCACCAGTTTAGGTTGGTGTGGCTGATCACGTAAGCCATGCAGAGATACTAGCTTGGATTCACACTGCTGACCACACTTCATTACTTCTTATAAATACCCCCAATCAGAGCAAGATCTATTTTTAAAGGGATATTTAGGTATTTAGGGTGCCCAAAGGCATATTTAAGATTGTTGAAGAATTTCTCAGCAGTACCATGGAGTTAGACACTTAGAGGCTTTTGCAAGTCTCATTGAGTAATGACCTGCATGTAGGACTTTTAATAATTGAAGCCTAAGCCTTGCTCAAGTCACGCTGGGGGAGAGATTTGAAGTGTCTCATGGAGGTATGTAGTGCTGCTACTAGCTGTGTCCAAAACAAGTCCACCAGGCAGTCAGTGATGACACAGAACCCACAGGTGACCTATGCTCTTCTGCATCAACAGCTGGAGGCCAGGGCATCAGAAATGCCAACAGATGCTTGTGTTTAGGCACCTGAATCACTGCCCTGATGCCCATGGCAGAGTAAGTGATTGACCACACATCTCCTGAGTACCAAATTCATTCTCAGTCATTGAGACATCTTTCCTCATTATAGTTAGAAATCTTCAGGAACAGCTAAAGTGTATTGGCTAGCATACAAATATGTCAAAAAAAAACCCCAAAACAAACTACAGAAGTATCACCATCTGAAGGGCTCTATAGTTCTGCTTCAGGTCCCATATCAGCATGCATTAGCCATTTGATCTCACAAGACCCAGTTTGTCAATTTTCTGTCTTGGAGAAAATTATTCAGAAGTTTGAAAGGAATGGCAATACACTTTCCCTACTAAGGAAGAAGCAAATTTGCTTTCATAGCTAAATAGATCATGGTACTTTCATCCATCTTTATTTCCACTGAGAGGAAGATAGTATTTATTTGCTGAAAGCTTATCAAGTCCCTCAATTTCTGCTAAAGTTCAGTAATTCCAAATACCCTTTTTTGCAGAGAATTTTAAACTTTTACTGAACTCTTATCTTTTATTAAAGTAAATAAAATCTTTTTAGTCTTCTAGATACATCACGTATGAAAATAAAGGTGGAAATAACACTTTAGAATAAAACAGCAGTGCATAGCATGGATTTGATTACAAATGAAGTCTGTATCATCCTGCTTACCAGTAAACTGAATCTGTACCTTGGTGTATTAATGATTAGCATGAGCAACACAACAGCAGAGATAAAGGGAGACAAAGGCATATATTATATATATCAATTCCATGTCATTCAAGTGTAAAATGGTTTGTCTTCAACTATTATTCCACTGAAATTTTTTTCCAGTAATCAAAATAGTTGTCACAACTGTTGTAAAAAATATATATCTAAAGCAGGCAATTCAGACCTAGACTGCATAGTGCTATGTAAACTATTCAATAAATATTTATGAATAATGAATACAGTTACATAAATATGGACCTGCTTTTATGTGATTTGTGAACAAAAGAGAGCTAGATTTATCACATCACTTGACAAACTGATGTGAGGATGAGTTTTCTGATTTAGCAAGGCACGTAAGCACGTATATAAACTCTGTCACATTCTCAGGTTTGATTAATTTCTAAGTTAAGTGCATTCTTAAATGATTGCACTATCAAAAGCAGCACTACCCTCCTCTTGAAATGTAAATTAAATGTGCCAACTTGCACAGGTTTTTAGTTATATTTTCTCATTCAGCTTTTTACTCTGGCCGAATTAAAACCTGGTGGCTTCAGTTCTGATGGAAATAACAAAAAGAGTGACTCAGTCCTTCACTACTAGAAGATGCTTGACTTACCTTGAGGCAAACTGGCAGCCTTCAGCACAGACAATTCAGATGAAGATATAGTAATGGCATAGCTCTACAGCTCTGCACAATGGGAGCATGAGAAAAATTGGTCTAAATACTTCAGCTCACAAAAACATGCATATGCAAGAAATCAGTGGAGTTACAGTGATTTATATCAACTAAGGATTTTCCTAGCATTCTCTACTGTACATCTTGACTCACATACAAAATTGTATACAAAGGAATACTTAGCAAGAGCAAAATAATCAGAGAAACTATTAATAGCATAGAGGCTATTAAAATAATTTAATAACATTGTCTTTCTTTCTAGACATAAGACTAAATATAGATCCCTGTTTGGATGCAGAGTTAACAACATATACAAATGATTATTCTGCTATTCATTTTAACTTTACATAATGGAGTTAATAATTGTAGTAACTGCACATATAAATGCAGACAAACAAACTCTTGTGCATTTTTATACAAAGATTAAGGTCTGTACTTCACCAGTAAACAGTGACAGGAACAGGTCATTAATTATTTTTTTCAAGCCTTGTATTCTGGCTTATATGAATTTCAGATCTGCAAATAGTAGACATTTGATTTTTTTTTTCTCACTTTGAATTCCTCTATAAACCTTTGGAAGAATTGCATAAGTATCCTGGTACGCTTAGGCACAATTGCATAATTGTTACATATAGCACTGCTTCCTGTGCATAATAATAAATTAATTTCTACTTGATAGATTTTTTGAATTCTTCACTTTTACCAATTGTTTGTTTTATTCAGAGACTATGGAACCTATTGCTTTCCCTTTCTATGGAGTTGCAAGAACATCTTAATGCTGAGTAAAAAGTTCCCTTATGATAGCATACCACCGTTCCCTGGATGAGGTCCCATCACAGGTCACAGTCTTCTCAAAGTCTGTTCTCTCAGTAGGAACAGATGAGCTGATCACAGGGTAGGGCTCACTCAGATGATGTATCTGACATGCAGTCTCTGTAAAAGTTGCTCAACTGAGCAACTGAGGTAGTGAAATTTTCTGCAGCTGTTGAGAAACTATTTAGGTAATGTCCCATTTTTGGAACATCCACGATCTTCTCTAATAATTATACAAGAAGAGCACCCATGCCCATATCTATACAAACGTACTGTAAGGCACCTACTGTCTTACACAGGTGAAATAACTGAGACTAAAATATAAACACATTAGTGTGTTTAAGTTTTAGAGGCAGTGATATAACGTTACAATTCTCAACCTGCATCAAGTGAGATACATATGTACTCTTGCTATACTGGTGCACCTAAAGATCTGCGAACAGCAATTGACAACAGATGGAATAGTGCCATTTGAATTCCATAATCTGAGGGCAGAGCAAGTGACAATTAAGCAAAACAGGGTTGTGTGTGCATACATATATACAGAAAACAGTCATCTCAAGAAGCACAAACCTCACAATCAGTGAAAATAGTTAAAACTGTTAAAACCTCAAGAGCAAGTGTCATGCAAATAGGTTTGTTTGTTTGGGGTTTTTTTTGTCCTCTTGATTGTTTAAGATCATTTTAATAGTCTGGAAAAGATAAGATTTCCTGGGCTGAAAATTATTAATTAGAAAATCGTATATAATTTCTGGATTATAAGAGTGAAGTAAAGAGAACAATATCTCTGCCACGTTGTCCATGACAAACCATCGCTAGGAAAAGGGTGTGTGCTTTAGGGGAAACTGCTTGAGTGAAGAAGGTGCTGTGTAATTTCAAGACTTCAGATTTCCTCTTTTTGTAACCAGGACACCAGTGGCATGAGCTTCCTGAAATTACTTTTTTCCTCACAGTAATGGCTCCCTGAGGAATTTCAGGTCTCTGCAGTGGGCCAGAACACTCAAGAGGGAATTCTTTGGTTTAATTATGGATTTCTGGTAAGAAAAACAGATTCATGGATGCTAATATTTCATGCATTTGGGAAAGATTTTAGAGAAAAGCTGCAACAGTCTCAAAAAATTATTAGTACTTAAGCAGTATAATGAAACCAACAATTTTCTCATCGTTGCCTTGAAACTATTAATGTAATCACTGTGATATTATATCTCTCTATAAATAACCATAAAACACTTTTTAAAGTAGAGAAATATTTTACATGTTATGAATTTCATTTTCTGGAATGAACTGAATGCATATCTGTTGTTTTTTCATCTATCCTAAATGAGAAAAATCTGATTTAATCTGAAATTAATAAATCAGCATGTACATAGAATTATTTTATAACTCTCAATAAAGTGATGATATAGCCACTTGTAATTTCCGGGGAAAAGCAATGTATTATTTTACCATTACAACAAAAAAAATGTTTTGTTGTATGATTATTAACTTGCTGAGTGAAAAGGAAGTGTCAAACTTTGGGAAATGTTACTAGCCAAGAGATGCAAATATAGTCCTGGAAAATAAAGTGGTTGTACTGTGTCTTATACAAGTATTCATCACTTCATAATTGACGGTTACAGCAGAAAAAAATGCAGGGCAGATTTATGGTGATATACTAAGTAATTTTACCTGTCAGGTACTTATCTCAAAGGATGCCCTTTCATGAGAAAAATACATTGTGATGAGAGCAACAGCTTGATTCTGCTTGCTTGGTGTGTCTGAACTGATTCAACTAAAACAGCTACTGAACAGTTGTGCTATGCTCTCACCGGGTTTTGGTTGAATTTTTCCTCCTAAATGGGTCTTTATGATTTAATAAAACTGAAAAGCTGTTTTATTTTGGGAGAGGTTGTTGTATTTTATCTACACAAAGTTTTTATTACAGGTTATCTTTTGATACCGTCTACAATTCAATATGATTATGTGTCATATTGCATCCTACATAGGCCTGGCAAAACTGTCAGCATGTTCCCACTTAAAGTGCTCATACTGCTTACTTGGTTCATGCCTTTTCTATATTTCTCAGAGGAGTGAGAGTGTCCAAGATGACTCCAGAAGTATGTGGAGTTTGACCCAAATTTTCTTGTCCTGCAAAACCGTATACTTAATCGTGTTAGAAAGATTTCCTCCTCTGTAAGCTCAAAATCCAGGATAACAGGGCTTTGCTTAGACCTGAAGTACTGGATGTAGCCCTTTAATTTACCTTTAAATGTTTTCTTAGCATTCAAATACCCTTGGCTACATCACAAGGCTGTCTGATTTCTGTCTCTTCACAAGATTACAATCACTGTCATATACCAAAGGACATAATTCCTCCCTCTTTAAACCCAATGAGAATTTTGGCACATTGTCTGTCTAGTGCATTCTAGTATCATTATAATTGCTGGGATCCAAGCCAGGAAAAGGTCTGGAATACTATTTTAATGACGGTGACATGCTGACATATTGTGGTATTAACCTCTAGCTATAACTATAGAAATACTAATTTTTCTTCAGAATCTCTCTTACATATTCCTTTTCTACTCTACATCCACAAAAAATTGTTCCTTTAAATGTGCTTCACAAAAACAAAGCTCTCATTGCCTAAAAAGTATGGGTTTTCTCTTAAATTATTGCTCACTCTCAGGTCAACTTCTTTTTATTTGACACTTGTTTGTCTTTCTGTAACTTTTTTTCCTAAATGATCTGATTCTAGTAAAACAAACAAAAAAAAGTTATTTCTTGACAGGCAATTGCTCAACTGGTTCATATTTGTAGAGAAGCAGTTTAGCAGTCTTGTACATGGGGAAACCTCCTTTCAAACAGCTTATCAAGTTATTCTAAATCTCTGGTTTAGAAAATTTATTGTCCTTGGGGAAAAAAAAGGAATAAAAAATGTTTTGTGTGGTGGTGTAAATCACTCAGTTGAAAAGCTACACCTGAATGGTCTAAATTAGTATGAATCTAATTTTGCTGTCAACTGTCTACTGTATGTCCTTCACCCTCTTCTTTATTTGTAGATTGAACTAGTTCTCAGCAGACTCCTAATACTCCATCCAAATGTATGTGAAAATATGTAAAATTTTAACAGCAGGGCTGTTGAAATATGATAAAGAACTTCGGTATCCAAAAGCCACCTCCCTCCTTCCATTTAAAATGTGCAATAAACACAACCATCTTCAGAATAGTCCCAACAGCAGGTTTCACTGACTGTTACCAGAAAACAACTAAAAGAGTGTGGACACTATGACAAATTGAGGTACAAACCATCTGGTGCTACTCTGTCCATGCTCTGAGCTTGCTGGAGAAGAGTCAGACCTCATCTGAAGGCCACACAACTACAGCAGCTGCAGGGAAGAAAGGTCACTAGGGAAGTCCTGCTCCATCTGGCTACACTATATTTTTCACACTAAAATCCATGTGTATGGTACATCAGTGGTAATAAAGATCCTCCTTTGCAGTGACCCCACAATTTCTGCAGGTCACAATTCAGGAGAAGAGGACTTCTGAAAGAAGCATTAGCCTGGGCTATTCCCTTCGTCTTCCATGTCTGGCTCCCATAACACAGGAGTCAGTCCTGACATGCAGCATATCCTCTCCCATGTCTTGACATTTTCACAGCTTTACTGTCCTTCTCCATCTGGCTGCAGAAGCCTTTGCTGGTATCTTGTTCCTTCATTGGATTCCCAGGCTCAAGAAGTTCCGATGTTGAGCAGCCCTGAACTGGAATGGCTCCTTCTCTGTTCATCTACCACAGTATCACAGTATCACAGTATGTTTGGGATTGGAAGGGACCTCAAAAGATCATCTAGTCCAATCCCCCTGCTGGAGCAGGAACGCCTAGGTGAGGTCGCACAGGAACATGTCCAGGCGGGTCTTGAATGTCTCCAGAGAAGGAGACTTCACAACCTCCCTGGGCAGCCTGTTCCAGTGCTCTGTCACCCTCACTGAGAAGAAGTTTTTTCTCAAATTTAAGCGGAACCTCTTGTGTTCCAGCTTGATCCCATTACCCCTTGTCCTATCATTGTTGGCCACCGAGAAGAGCCTGGCTCCATCCTCATGGCACTCACCCTTTATATATTTATAAACATTAATGAGGTCCCCCTTAGTCTCCTCTTCTCCAAACTAAAGAGCCCCAGCTCCCTCAGCCTTTCTTCATAAGAGAGATGCTCCACTCCCTTAATCATCTTGGTTGCCCTACGCTGGACCCTCTCCAGCAGTTCCCTGTCCTTCTTGAACTTAGGGGCCCAGAACTGGACACAATATTCCAGATGTGGTCTCACCAGGGCGGAGTAGAGGGGAAGGAGAACCTCTCTCGATCTACTAGCCACTCCCCTTCTAATACACCCCAGGATGCCATTGGCCTTCCTGGCCACAAGGGCACAGTGCTGGCTCATGGTCATCCTGTTGTCCACCAGGACCCCCAGGTCCCTTTCCCCTGCACTGCTCTCTAATATGTAATTTCCCAACCTATACTGGAACCTGGGGTTGTTCCTGCCCAGATGCAGGACTCTACACTTTCCCTTGTTAAATTTCATCAGGTTATTCCCCGCCCAACTCTCTAGCCTGTCCAGGTCCCGCTGGATGGCAGCACAGCCTTCTGGTGTGTCAGCCACCCCTCCCAGCTTAGTGTCATCAGCAAACTTGCTGATAGTACACTCTATTCCCTCGTCTAAATCGTTAATGAATATATTGAATAATATTGGCCCCAGCACTGACCCCTGAGGCACTCCACTAGATACTGGCCTCCAACTAGACTCCGCACCATTGACTACCACTCTCTGGCTCTGTTCATCTACAGGGAACTGCTGGAGAGGGTCCAGCGTAGGGCAACAAAGATGATTAAGGGAGTGGAGCATCTCCCTTATGAAGAAAGGCTGAGGGAGCTGGGTCTCTTTAGCTTGGAGGAGACTGAGGGGTGACCTTATTAATGTTTATAAATATATAAAGGGTGAGTGCCATGAGGATGGAGCCAGGCTCTTCTCGGTGGCAAACAATGATAAGACAAGGGGTAATGGGATCAAGCTGGAACACAAGAGGTTCCACTTAAATTTGAGAAAAAACTTCCTCTCAGTGAGGGTGACAGAGCACTGTAACAGGCTGCCCAGGGGGGTTGTGGAGTCTCCTTTGCTGGAGACATTCAAAACCCTCCTGGACACCTTCTTGTGTAACCTCATCTAGGTGCTCCTGCTCCAGCAGGGGGATTGGACCAGATGATCTTTTGAGGTCCCTTCCAATCCCAAACATACTGCGACACTGTAATACTTAGGAGACCTAAGCAGGGCACATGGATATAAACAGGCTAGAAAGCAGTTGATCAGATTGTCACTCTGCTCTGTGGTGGCACAGAGATTGTGAGATTGGATTGAGCAGAGGAAATTACAGGAAGATGAAAGAGGAGTAGGAAAAGGCTTTACTTCCATTCCCATCACGCTGTCAGAAGATGTCAAGGGCAAAGGCAGCAGAAAGAGCTACGCAGATGAGGTGATGTCATGTGTCGAGTCCCGTCTCAAGGATATGGAAAGGAGAATGTGAGGCATTGTGCCTCTGGTGCCTAAAAGAAAAAGCTCCCCTAAAAACTCTGAATGTGATACAAAGCCAGAGAGACGAGGGAACATTTTTATACCTTTGCTTGGCCATATGCCTTGAGGAATCACAGTTCGGCTTGTACATCCAGGGACAGTATGAAACAGTGGTAGTCAAGTACATAGATGGATTGCCCAGTAACCGAGCTAAAATAACTGTATCTACTGGCTCCTGATCCTGTTATGTATTAAAATTATTGTAGGTATATGTACAATAACAACTCAGAGATACAAAGGAAATTTGTCTTGGTGCAGTCTCCTGGAGATGCCAATGATCAGAAACAGCTTATTATTTTGCTATATGTTTATCTTCTTTGCAAGGAAAATGTAGGGGTTTTTCTTTAAGTCTTCTAATTTTTTACGGTTTTCTTTTTTTTTTTTTCCTTTTTTAAGTTATCTAAGTCACATGTGTTTCTTTAGACATCAGCATAAAACTTGTTAAAGTCTGTTGCATATCTTATTAAGATGTTAGAGTCTTAACTCAGGGTTTTATAGCTTCAAATTTCTTTCCAGAAAAAGAACTGTAAACCACACCAGTCAAAACCTGCACTGATATGTTTTGCAAAATGCCGATACTGCAAAGTTCACCTCAAGTACAAATGGTCCTGAAGCCCACCACTTAGTAGAGAAATGCAGAGGAGTCTTTGAGATATAAAAAGAAGCCAGTCTGACACATTTACTGACTTCAAGTAGCACCTTACCCTGCTGGCTGTCCGATTGAAAAAGAGACACATAAAATGAACTACTAACTGAAACAGGTAAAGTTTTCATTCCCAAAATAGCTGCCATGAAGGAAGAGCAGCTGCCATGAAGGAAGAGCACACTGTGATGTGCTGATGTGCACAGTGTTCTGAGTCCTTTAAGATTCCTCTTAGAATTTGCACTAAGTGCTAGTCTTTGCTTTGCTTAAGGTTATATGTTTGACTTGTTTGAGGAAAATTTCACATCAGCATCGTTGAAGTTCAGCAAAATTTTAAAAAGACCTATTCTTTTCCACTGAGCATGACTGTCCACCGAGGTTGATCATTCCTGTTGTAGGAAGGACAAATTGGCACAACTTCTCAGTGTTGCACAGCTCCGTGAATAACAGGTCATTTCCTAACAGCTTCACCAATGGCAAGGGGCAGAGACAAGGCTGGATGGTGCTAAGTCCCAAGAGGCAGCAGCAAGGATAAGGCTGAACTGTAATTGCACATCTTTATTTACTGTTAGAATAAGATGTGACCTCAAAACGAAGGAAAAGAGGCTTCCTGATTGTTTGGAGAGCAGCCACAGCAGGAGTATGAGATCATTGCTGGCAGATGCAAAATATCAACTTGTGCACCCAGGATGGGTGCAGAGCGCTGTCAGCAGAGACTGTCAGATGTGCATTTCTCAGGATGTCCAGCACTTCATGGTGCCGGAAACACACATGGAATTACACTGGGGTCCACACGGACCTCTACACAGCACCTTTGCAAGTGGAAACAGCACTTGAAGAAAGCTAACTTTGAAATAAAGACTTATTATGAAAGCTACAATAACGTTTGGTATTATCTAACCCAACAAACGGCAACTTGGTAGCATTAAAAAATTAAATCTCTGATTATCTCAAATTTAATACAAATATGCTCTAAAAGCTCTCAGAATTTTCCCAGAAGTTTATTTTCTTAACTGATATACTGGAAAGTAGCAAAGCAGAAATATATTTAATAAAGCTGAAAACTGCTGAAAAGCCAGATCTGAAATTTCCTTGTTCTCTCTCTCTCTGTCTCACTGTCCAAGAAGAAGGAGATATTCAATGAAATTGAAGGTGAATTATTGCAATATGTCTCCATCAGGATGGTTTCACTCTTTTGGTTACTTTTATAGAGAAATCATAAAGAGAATGGATAAAGAAAAACTTTTAGAGTTATTAAAAACAAATTTAAAACACATGCAAGGTAATGCTATCATTTTCTCTTTTGAAGAAAGAACATTCAAAGATCAGATCAGCTTTCTAAATGGAGGGCTTTTAGCACTCTTACAAGCACTGGACTTTTATCTTTAAGAGCGTTCTAACCTTGTTTTGTATGTTTGTTAGTCCTGAGTGTTTCAGTACCGTCAGCTCCTGCCCACAGTAGTCTCCTAATTCTGAGGAGAACAGCTACAGCATAGCTAGATGTACTTGGGATGCTTTGTACCACCTTGTCAATGTACCTTGTGACTTACCTCAGCAAAGGAAGCATTATGAGTCTGAGTTGGTATTTGTTTAAGTTAAGATCCAGTGCCAGTTGAGCTTGTATTTATGCTAGAAAGACTGAAATGTGCTTTGTACCCCACGGTCATGTTCAAGTGTCAGCTGAACTTGGCTATGTCCAGTCATTACTCCTGCCACAGTCAGCGTCACCTCTTCTGTGACATTAAGGGTGTATTAGGAGTTTTATGTAGACTATCAAAATAATTTCAAAAAACAAAGGATCTCAGTCAATATCAAGCTACATCTTACTTGGACCATCATGAGAGTGAAATGTCCTGAACTGAAGATCCTGAACCACCCAGTCTGCACGTTTAATCCCTCTGTTCAGCTACTATACATCCAATGTATTTTCTTTTTTCTTTTTTTTTTTTTTCTGTCAGATTTCAGGAACTATTTTATGTTTGTCCTCAATCTACTTTTAGTCTACATATGGTTTTGTATGACAGTATTTAAACCGAACTCTTAGTGTGCAGGGTACCCTGCACAGAAGAATGACTTTAGATAGCTTGCAATCAAGACGAGATACAACAGAAGAATAAAGGCAGATAACCTGGAAGGAGTGTTTAGTACTCTGCCAGAGCATGGTAGGATTTCTGAAACAAAACAATATTTTAGCGTACTTATGCCTCTTTCCATTCCAGCTTTCTGAGAAAACACACTTTCAGGTTATACTTCTTTTAGTCTACATTGCCACTGCTAATGAAAACTGAACTATGAGATCAGTAACCAGTATATTCCTGTGGTTTATACTATGTTCTCACCCTCAGCAACAGCGTGAAGCTGCATCTAAAATACCCTATGCCCATGCTGGTTATTAAGCAGACTCCTTAGAAATTGTTCTTGCATTGTATAAATATAACAGGCAAAGATTATCAGAGAAGGTTATGAAGCAAAAGGGGTGGCACCAAGGAGATTGTCAGGAGGACATCAAATAGACAAGGAGGCATATTCATTATGTACAGTATTTATAAAAGGCATTTCACAAAACTTTAACTGAAGAGATACTTTTTTGGTTTTGTTTGTTGAGATCCTTCAAGACCTAATGGAAATATTTACAGTATTCAAAGATATTCAAAAAGGACAGAACTAAATTTGCAGTATTAGCTTTCCTTATTTCCTTGGATAACCTTTTACTTTAGATATCCAGTATCTGTAGATAATATTACGTATTCTTCAAAAAATTACTTCTCTGCACAGCAATAGTACAATGTGGAGTTTTATTAATGCATTATATAAAAAAAAAAATAAAAATGGCTTGATTTCTAAAGCAGATGTATATTAAACAGATACAATTGGTTTTTCTCTGAAGAAATTGAAAATGTACTTATTTTAGTGGAGGAAATAGATTACTGAATGTAATAGCTGCTGTACAGTGTACCATAAAATTACTTACAATACCTGTCACAGAGAAAAATATGTGCAGTAGGTATTTTTTATGTTTAGTTAATAAAAACAGAAACCTTAGAAAATATCAGTTTACTTTTGCAGAATGCTTCATTTGAAAGATAAACCTAACATACAAAAAGATCACCCTTCTCAAAAATGCCATCTTATTGTTTGCTTTAATCTTTCATTGACCAATCTACATATCCCCACACGCCTGTAGCAAGGTAGAAGGGACTTTGCTGCTCTTTAAATAAGGATGCCAGGCTGGGCAGATGTTGAATTCCCTGACTATTCACATTTCTAACTTGACAGAGTGCCTCCTGCTATGTTACAGATTGAAAGGAAGGCAAAGGTGAGATCTTGGGAGGACCCTAAGCATTAAGTTGTGCTCATGGTGCACGTGCCTTGCAGCCATGACTTGCAGCCAACTCCACATTTTATTACTACCCTTGTGGTGATACGGCCTGACCATATCTGAGCAGACACAGATGATCCATCCTACAGACTGATTTTTGCCTCAAGGGAAAATAAGATTTGTAGCCAGCTCATTCTGTGAAGGAACTCAAGCTGTCACAGGGATGATGGACAGTATTCATTCAGAGGAGAGTTCTTGTCCATTCCCAAGACTTGCACCTCTACAGAGTCCATGCAGCCACCAACACCAGACAGTTTGCGCATGGGAGACGAAAGGTTACCTGTATCCTGCAAGTATTCCTGTGAATATAAGACTCCTTAGTTTCTCCTGACTCTACCTGTTCTTAAGATTCTTTGGGAAGCTGATGCATGCATCTTCATGCTAACTTGTAAATTTGTTTGTAAATTTAGTAGAAAAAGAGATTTGGAAAAAATAAGGGGAAAAATAAAAAGAGCAGAGGGGTGTGTCATGAAAGAAGAAAACCTGTACAGAGGAAGGCCATCATGGAGGAGATGATAGCTGGTGTAGGAAGAAATACTGAAGACAGCTGACAGGGCAGAGAATGTGACTAAACTGGGCAGTCTTCAGCCACTGAGTCATATGAGCGATAGAGACAATTCTTCTAATGGGGACAGCTGCTCAAAGATTGCAATGTCCAGTGGCTTTGATAGCCTAAGACTACATGTCTTAGAACAGACTTTTCAACCACCAATTTTGTTTGAAGTATTTCCTATTAACACACAATTCCTTGTGCAGTACCTTTTGATTCAGACACACAGAATATATAAACCCCACTGATGAGTAAGATATCCTTCATCTTCCAGATTCATCGAACAGATGAGGTTCCTTTTGGAAAAAAATAAGCACATGTACTTTATTTAAGCCATCATACTAAGCAATGTGACAGTGATAACAGGTGATTTATAGACACTAATTTGAAATGTATCAGTAGCAATCAGAGCTTTTTAAACCATATCAGCCTTAGGTTTTATGCCCAACATAAGAGTACGAGATTGCTAGACTGAAAAATATGATGACTCAAAGTGGAAGATCGAGGAGAAAAATCATACTGTGAAAAAATTAGACTACTACTACAGTTTTATTAGACTCTGTGGGAAGCTTCTTTTTTTTTTTTAGAACATTTGAAATCTTTGTATTTCTGCATTTAAGTTGAAAATAAAAATCTACAGAATTAGAAAACAGAAAAGCTGACAGTTTTCACCTTGCTACAGCTTAATAACAACAGATGTCAGAAGGAAGTGCTGTGATGCATCTGTGGATGTCCAGAGATATAGCTGAAAATGCAACAGACAGTGCCTCTGCTGTGACACAGCTAACAAGGCCCACAAGCCACATACATTTCCTAGAGCATTCCTGAGGAACTCAGGCTAGTTGTTCATTTTATGTCCCTTCCGACACCAGTAGCCTGCATCATTGTAAAAACTGGCACCATAACAGCACAAACCCTTCTTCCAGGGAATGGAGAGATTTTCATGCCAGAGATGAGGGCTGTAATATGGGCTGCTCTCAGCAGCAGGGCTGTGAGACCAGAAACAAGACAGATGCCAATATTGGCACTGCTACCTTTATAGATTGCAGATGCCTTTACTTACTGTCATGCTGAATGCCTATTTTGTTTCTAGTTCAGGCACTGCCACAGCTTTAGTTTCTGTCAAGAATAGGCAGCTTTAAACAGGAAAACTAAGCTATCAGATTTAAGCCACCAACTGTCTGTAGTAAATCTAGGAAGACCTGATTCTGCAGGGATCACTGCTAATGATCCAGAAGCAGTTATCAGATCACTCCATAAAATACACTCTCAATATATCCTCCAAAAATGAGCCTTGCTTCCTTAATGCTCTATTGTTTGAACAAGAGCTCTCAATCCAAGTTACATCCTGTTTTGCCATGATCATAATCCCCTTAGTGTACATTTCTTAAAGGAAAGCAAAAGATTGTCCTGACCCCAGGTGGAAACGTGTCCCTTGGTGGAATGAGGTAAACAATTTGCTCCTCAGCCTGTGGCTGGAGGAACATCTATCTCCTGTGGCAAAAGAAAAAAGTATTTGACTTTAATTTTAGAGATGTTCACCAGATTATTCTATCAATTTATTTCCAATACTTGTGAGTTTTTAACCCTTTAAGTACAGGATAGCAATGTTTTAAAGCTGTAAGTGCAGTCTCAGGGCACAGCCCAGATTCCAGCCTTTACAAACCAATAAAAACAGAAGCCTCTGTTTTCAAAATGAGCAGGGTTTTTCTTTGTTTTTCTGATTTCAAAGCCAAGTCTTATTTTTGGCTAGTACAGAGGAAACAAGCTACTTTCAAGCAACCTTTCATTATTATTATTATTACTATCCTAGTGTTTGCAAAATAACAATAATAGACAAAGCTTGTGTCCTTTTATTTTTAACCTCTAGATCTCACTCTACAAGCAAATTAGGATCTCAAGTCCCACTTTGTAAATTGAGGTGTAAGTGGTGAGATGGTGTAACTAAAATCATGTGCAAAGTAGTGGAAAATTCAAAACTGCGACCAGCTCTCCAACATCCTAATTTGATGCCATACCTCTGAGCATCCTCCCTCCTAACATTACTCAACACAAATATAACACAAATATAATATTATGGTTTAAAAATACATCAACACAACAAAGATTCTTTCAAGATAAGCTTCATTAATTCCTGTGGACCACCAGCTATGGCAAATGCTAAAATGTCCAGCAAATTTTTCAGTTCTCAGATTTGAATGAGCTTGTCTGTCCCAATGCCCCTCAGGGGCACATCTAACATATTGACTTGCATGACATTTACTTAAAGAGAAACTCTGTGAGGAAATACTTTTTTTTTCTTTTTTCACATGAAACTGTTGGTGCTGCAAGTCTTTGTAAGAGTTGACAGGATCAAACATGAGACATACGGACTTGGTATAGACTTGTAATGACTGGATTCAATAGAACACCACAGCTGTTTGTGGAGAGTTCTGTGTGGTATTCACCAGCTGTTGTTTTCATCTCTTGTGTCCTTTTTATAGGAACACAGCAATTGATGTTCAAAAGCAATATTGCTGCAGTAATAACACATAGTGCTGCATCGCACTGGGAAACCGCTGACTTCATAGCATTTCACAAAGGTCATTTTACTGATGGGAAACTAAAGTACACAGAGAAAGTGATTTACCTAGGAGAATCCCAAAGATGCAGAATAAGACATAATGAAATTCAGAGCTCTTGACTTAAGTCTAGACCACTAGTCACTAGGCCTGGCTACAAAACTCAATGTGAAAACAAGTTTGCTTGCTATAAGTTGTTAGCACAAATACAGATATTCTTGTTTACTGCTTTGAGACTTTGAGGCACTGCAGCATTGTCAATTTTGCCAGCTCCTCTGGTGATGGAAAATTCAAATCAAATTTCTTTTTTCATTGAACAGAAAATAAGAAGTGGGTTTTTTTGTGGGTTTTTTTTTTTTAATTTTGACCTGTGTGCCAGCACAATAGCTCAATACAGATATCAGCCGTTCCAGTAGAGTCAGAGATAGGATATAAGTTTCCCTTAAGTTCTCTGTTAACATAGCTGATTAAAAAAAAAAAAAAAATAGAGTTTTGGAAACAAAGACTCATGATTCTTTGGCACTGAAAGTTTACAAAAGCTGTGTCAACTGACTTCAGAAACCCAGAACACTGTTTTGTGTTATGTTATATAAACAGAGCAATGCATGACAAGGCTCAGGGTGATCTGAAGATGTGGATGAAGTACACACAAGTCCAGAGGAGAAAACAAAAAGCATTAAAAGAGAACAAGAATTCCAAGGCAATCTTCAGGTTGGTGTTAAATAAGAGGCCTCTTTTGGGGAGTTCATGATACTGGCAAAAACTGTGTGTGCAAAATGTCTTGCTGGTTCCGAATGTTGTTGCACACCACCTCTGATTCATTCACCAATGTCATATAACACCCAGAGGTTACCATATTTATTGACCTAAGACTGTATTTAATCACATTTTCAAGAACTCAGAAAATTACAAACTACCTCAAATTTGTTCCTCAAAGGGATTCCTTTCTTCTATGCCTGCCTGCTCCCTCCTTTCAGTACTGCTCATCCTCAAGAGAATTCTGGTTCCACAAAACAAGAAGCATTAGTGTTTTAAATTAAAACCAAACCAAAACACTTTCCTTTTAGTGAGATTCTATACTAGATTTTTTTATCAGGCAGGTATCAACATACCTTTTAGGCCAAAAAAAACCAGAAGGGGAAGGGGAGGATTACAACCAAACAGACAAGGTTTACTCACTTCCAGAAGCCAAGCACTGAACTAGATGAACATTTGTTGTGATCTGGCATAGCAATTCACAGGGTCATCAGTTAAAAAGATATTGCAGTGCTGACAGACGTGCCTGAATACAATAATTTTAATACCTTTTTATTCGTGCTGCACTATCAGACAGAGTTGTTTTGTGGAGTCTGCACATATTAGCATCTGAGTCTGCCAAATGTTTCTTCATTTAAACCTCCCATTTACTGTCACTGACTAATGAGTTGTTTTTTCCAGGACCTGGGACTGTTCTTCCTTTATCTTCAAACACTGGCTGTTCACATGCTTTCTCAAAAAGCCATTAGCATCCTTCTACTTCTTTGCTCTATTCAATAGGGTGCATTCACATTTGAATTGACTTCTCTTGCTGTGGGCAACATTCCGTGTATTCAACAGCCAGAAGCAAAGATTACAAAATTTTCATATTTTATCTTTTTCATATTAAAGTATTCATGCACAGTGAGGTCACCTTCAATTTTTGCTCTTTGCTGGGAAAATTTGGGAAAATATTTTGTGTTTTTATGGTTTGCCATAATTTCTAAAAGACTTTATTTCATTAGAGGTACTTATTCCTAGTTTTTGAATTTCAAAAGGTGAGTGGAATTTAAGAGCTGGTTGTAGTGAAAAATAGCACAAGATGATGTGTTTAGCACCTTGCATTCATATCGGAATAATAAGATAAAATAAATGTTGCCTGGTGAGTATGAGACAAATGAATGAAGATCATATTGCTGGCAGTCTAGCAGTGTGCTAGTAGGAAGGTTAATTAAGGGGAGGACTTATTGTGTCTTGTTCGAAGAAAAATTATTCCCTCAATGAAGTCAGACAGCTCTAGAACATTTAATGTATGTCTGAAGAATGTTTTTTTTTCTTCTTTTTTGAAAAGCTCACTCTCCTATAATCGTTATTTTCTTTCTGGCAATCTTGGAATGACACTAAACCCTGCAAAACTGACAAGGTAGCATAAAGTTGCTTAGATATGCAATATATCCCTTGGCTTCTTAAATACAGCCAGCTTCTCAAGGGTAAAGGAATGAAATATTTTGTTTAGTGATTCACCAAGTATTTTTCCAAAACAGGAGGGAAAAGGGCTACAGTCTGTTTTTAGTTTTCCTTGCGGTGCTCAGCCTCTAACATTGAGAGGAGACAGTGAAGTGAAATTTTGCAGAGAAGACTACTAACCAGAACATCAACCTGCCTCATTCACTGTCCTGGTATTATTATTGCACTAGAAGTCACTTATACCTGGTAAACTCAACATGTTCTTCCGGGTAATGTCTCTGTGTAATGTCAATTTTGTTCATTAAAAAAAAAAAAATCTTTCTAATGAGTAAAGCATTTGAAGTAGAATTACCAGCAGAAAAATCACTGTTTTAAATAGTCATACTAATTTGTTTGCAATTAACTGAGGTGATAGCACTACCTGTGTGCAAGAGCAGACATATTCTTTGCTGCTTAACTGAGGCATCTTCAGTTTATCTAGTTCTTGTGGGGAAATGTTTAAAGTGGATCACACACATAATATGGAAGAGCCATACAGAAAAGGTACAAAGTTCCTGCAAACATCTCCCTTTGGACTTGCTGCTATACTCTGTCAAACCAGCTTTAGTAGGGTAGAGGGAATTATACTAAAGTTAGTCAACTACCACTGGCATCAAGTCATTGCAACAGAGAGAAGAATTAAGGTGCTTATCTCTGGCGAAGACTGCATCATCATGCAGTTTCTTTTTCAGATGCTTTGCTGTTTCTGTGCATGTGAGCTTAGATGTGGGATTAACTGAGCTCCTGAAAAAATTAGAGGAATACATCTGTAGCCCTCACAGAACACAATAATGCTAGAAAATGCTGAAAACAAGCACTTTATTGGTTATAGAGCCAAGATTAGCACTGTAACATACCATCTCCCAAAGCTACACAGTCCTGTGTGACTACAAAAGGTGATCACGTCTGTCCTTAGATGTGCGTGGTGTCTTCTGATACTGAAATACAGAAGTGGTCTCCCCACAAAGGGAGGGACTTCATTCTGCATAGAAGTATTCTGCTACAGGAGATACATGAATGCTTCATGATAAATCCTAATTTAATGCATTTCAACACAACTAATTTAGAGAATTATATTTTAGAAACTTCTATTATATTGCTGTACTATCCCTTTTAGCAGTACAATACTTGTGGCATAATCTATTTCTGACTTCACCATACATCTTGCTATAGCAAGAAGGATTTATCTCATCTACCAGACAGTGCTGGGCTTCTGGATTTTTTTTCTGCTTCCATCCTAGTATGCTGTTGCTTTATGAGTTATAGAAAATGTGCAACCCAGCCCACTACAGTTACCCACTGACCTCCTAGACAGGGATAGAAATTTTATTGCCCATTTGCCGACAGTTAAAAAAAAAAAATTGTCTTTTTTAGTTCAACTCAGTTTTCTTGTCTTCCTCATTTTTTCCAGTGTTTTGGTGTACTTAAACATCTAGTAACTCCTACAAGAAAAACAGAGCTTGGAAAATATGGAGATCATCCTGGCATACACATCCACAGGAGTGAAAAGTCTATATTTATATGCCTACACACTGTCATTCCCAAACTGCTCTGTGAGATGTTTAGTGATAGCTGAGATTCTGGCCCAGCAGTTTTGTAATCAGTTTTTTCACTCTTTATATTGTTGTAAGTAAAAAAAAAAAATTAAATGGCAGTCCTCCAGTGACCAAATTAAGAACAACTCAACTGTGTTTTGTCCAAAGTTATTCATACAAGTGGTATTATAAAATTTCTAATTAAATGCAACGCAGCATATTGTATATCGTCTTTCTAATTTCAGAGAAGCACTCACCATGCTATTATTAACAAACTAAAATAAAATATTTCAAAAGCATTTGCAGTCAAATCCATCTGTGACTGCACTTTTATGAATAGTTCTTCATTTTCTTTAGTACTGCATGATGAAATTAAACCTTTCCATTTTTATTCCTGACAAAATGGACAAGAAACTTAGTGGTTATGCATTGGTTTCATAAGATGTCAGCAGCAAAAGATGATAGTCATATTACCTCCAACATACTGTGGCTGCCAGAAATGCAGGCCCCTTATATGCAAGGTCAGAGACTGACACTATGATAGCTCATCTGATAGGGAATTTGCCATTTCCTCAGTGTCACAAGGTTTTTCCTTCACCTTACCAGGAAGAATTAATGTACTTTTTTTATCTGGTATATCTAGCAAATTTCTTCACTTTGCCAGCACAGAGGACTGACCTTTGTGGCAGCTTCAAGTGATGTTTCTGACGGAAACATGGGTTCCAACGAGACAACTGATTGACACTAGCGGTGTTAACACCTGGCATCTTGGAGCAGCTACCACCAAGGTTTGCAGCTCTAGCTATTGAAAAATGGCATCTCCTTTTGCTATTCAACATTTTGCTTCTTTTCAGGAGTGATATTTGTGATCAACAAATACCAGGAACTTGTAGATTTGTGTTAAGGTTTCTCCTTATTTCCCTAGTATACAGGTAGAACCTTCACAAGTATCAGAGTGCCTCAGAGATGTTCTCCAGCAGTAGAGCCCACTGATTCCAGCTGTTGTCAAAACACTCAAAGAGGCAAGAATTCATAGGGGAAAGAAAACTTAGACCCTACCAACATTTCAGTGGTGTTTTTCTGCCCTACCCCACAAAAACAACCTTGCAGAAGTTGAACATGGTTCCTTGATATGCAAACCACGTTTATAAAAGTTTTAAGATTGCCTTCACAAGGAGAAACAAAGGCTTCGTGACTGCAGGATTTCAGGGACCTTCATGCTAGGAGACATTTTTTGCAATAAATTATGACAAAGAATTCATGTGTTTGTGTTATTTCTGTCTTTCATCATGGAAATCTTTCGTCACTGAAAGGATCACACTTCATCAGTCCTGACACAGTCAATCTATAAATGTGTATACTATAGAGTCATTTATTTATCACCTAATGTGCACTATTAGCCATCTGCCTTCACTGCTTTGCTTTGCAAATAAAAACCTTCTGAACAACCAAAGAAATGGTGAATTGCCATTTCACTACATATATTCTCTGTAGTCAGAGACTAGAGTACTGAAACTGCATGCTTCATGAACTCATCATACACATCATATTTGACCATGCTATACCTTCCAACTTCAGAAAAACATTTCCCTGAATTTTTCAAGGCAATTTCTTCTACATCAATCATGCTATATGCTGTTGATTGCGCTGTGCAGGAAGATGATCTATTTACATACTGAAAAGGTCAATGATGAACAAATCAGTATTAAGGGTGCATTATCACTGCATTCAAGTGAAGCATAAAACTATATGAACCCAGGAATTCCTTTTACCTTTTTATCTTCATGTGCACATCCCTGAGGCAGCTATGTGGAGAAATAATGCAGTGTTTAAAGATAAGTCAGGTGATTGTCAAGCATCTTCATATTATGAATCTTTCTGATTACTAATAGGCACAAAAAAGTGACTTATGTAAAGTGCAGGTCGCACTCATCATCTAAAATGTGTAATTAATACAAGGGTGTGACATTTGCATAATAGCTGCTTCTTATTTTCATACACAGTTAATAGGATACAAGCCCTCATAATAGGTTTTGAATTTTATTACTAGTTTATTTAATTTATTTTATGTGATAATGCAGCTAGAATACAGACTGCTAAAAATATTATAAATTTTCATTCAAGCGAGATTATCCCAAAATATCAAGGACTAACTCCTCTGCTAGTGTAAATTGGCATAACTCCCTGGACTTGAAATTATTATCCGCTACTAATTAAGGTATAAATACAGCCATGTTGTTTCTCTCAGTTAAATTTATAAACTCTGTAAGGCTGATGTGCCCCCATCATATTTCTTATGGTCTATTGTGGTCTGATCAGTCAGCTGCAGTAAAAGACACAAAGGTTGAGACTCAAAATGAAATGCAGACTACTACTGCCACTTTCATGGAAATTATCCAGTCCTTTTTGTAACCTCTATCCCACAGCTTCTGTACATGTACCATCTCATGAAACATAAGGACATCACTTAAAATTGTTTAAAAGATAATTGCTGGGGTTTTGCTCTTAATTCTCTGTTTTCCTTCTCTAGTTCTCTCAGGGTCTCTCTCACACCCAATATTGTTTCTAGTCTCATTAATCCCAAATGTATTTACTTCTAATTGCATCAAGTGTTTTGTTTGTTTCGATTCTAATTTATTTTATTTTAAAATTATCTTTTTTTCACAGATTACAGCAGCTGCCAGTTAATTTCAGGCAAAGTCCTATACAGTACACTAGTACTGATATTAAAAAAATAAATAAATAACATCTTCCATAGTTTTGGAGAAAATACCAAATAGCTAGCTATCTTTTTACTGAGAGATACCACATGGCAGGGATTGGAAAGGGTGGGACATTTCCAGGAAGGGGAACTATCTCTGGAAATGAAATGCATTTTCTGGCACTATTTTCTTTTCCAGAATTTCCTTCCTGAGGGAACACAGCCACCACTCCATCCATCTGCCTCCCTGCCAGCCTTGACAGAGCCCCAGACCTTCCACTCACCTTCAAACAGTGTGGTAAACCACTTCTGTGTTTGACTAGGACTCAGCCAAGGAAAATAGATATATTATTATTTACCTTCAGTAGTAGCAGGTGGGAGAACCGCATAAATACAAAAACAAGCCATAAAAACAACAACAAAATTATTTTTGGCAGGTCAGCGTTACCTGAGGCATACAAAATATAACACAAACAAGTCTTTGTTATAATATTTTTAGTTAAATTTTGCTTTCTTTGATAGGATTTTTTTCTCCTGTTGAAAAAAATATCCCCCTGTGCCGCTTCTCTGTGAGATGATTGCCAAATATCTTAATAATAACACAGACATCAACCATTCCATCCATTAGGTATTGTCAATAACTTTAAGACTTAATCTGAAGGAGGAGGACAGAAGCATTTCAAATAAGCCAGGAAAGACTGCCACTCAGTAATTTACCGCTACATTTTCACTTCTCACGCTGTTCCCATGTTCTTGTCACTTTTGCGACATCCAAATCAGATCCGCTTGTAGAATCGGGTGAATTCAAGGACAGGCTAAAGACCTTGTTCTATCATCTCATCATTAAAGATACCTGATAAAGAACCCAACGATCCACGGCTGATGTAGAACCCATCACCACCAAAGGCCTGACCCTGTATTGTGTCTCCTCCACTCACATGTCGATGGGACTGGACACCCTCAGCTCTCTTTCACTCAGCACCTCAAGTGTGAGGAGCAAAGAACAACACTGTAGTAAACCTTTTTTAATGTTTTCTTTGGTCCCTTTTAATTCTTCCCAATAAATCACTAACTTCCCTTTCCCAGGAATGGGAAGCATTATGCAGTATGCAAAGATTCATGCAGAGATATTGGTCTTGCGGGCTTTTGTTTGCAGAATATGTAGTTATTCAGTTTCATGCAACTTTATAGTCTGTATAAAAATGTCTTCAGGACCTAAAATATGTTTTTTATAATAATCCATTACATGCCACTGGGGTAATTTGAATTGGAATTGTTGTAGTTACATCGTAGTTTACTTCATTTTTAATTCAAACAATGTATGCTGTGGAATGAAAGGCTGAGGTCCAAAGATTACTAAAAGAACTTTTTCCATCTCTTTGCACTTGCAGCCTTCTGCATCTTACTGAACAATAGAACAATATAGGTTCAAATGGATCTCTAGATATTGACTTGTCCAGACAGTGCTCAAATCTGAACCAATTTAGAGGATTCAGGGACTTGTTCATTACAGTTAACAATATCTCCAAGAATAGGTATACTAAAAGTCTCTGGGCAATCTCGTATAATGTCTGACCAATATCATAGTGAAAAAAATTATCCTAACACCTAATCACAATTTCCCCTCTTGCATGTTGTGTTCTTGTCCTTCTAGTCTGCATCTCTAAAAAGATGATAAATCACTTGGAAGAGGTATAAAAATATGTGTTTTACTTACGCAGCATGTATTTCTCATTTTCACATGCAATTAAAGTGTTTTAAATTAAATGAAGTATGTACTCTGCCATATGAAGTCCTCCTTTAGGTTTTTTTACTTTCACAATGAAGGTTCAGAGTGGACTTATTCAGAAGTTTCAGTTGTTTGAGAACTTATTTTCAATGCTAGGATTATTTGAAAACTACTGGAGTAACTAAACCTGTATTTCCTTCTCAACTCCTTCAGAAATAGCAAGTAAGAGAGTTTTTCATGATATTACTGGCTCATATGCTTCTCTATAAGGACATTTTGAACAGTGACTTTGAGAAAGCTCTCTAATTTACATCCTCTTCCTTTATTATACTGGAGAGATGATTTTCAATGTCATCTCTGGCTTTAATATACTGGGATTCACACTAAAGCAGAGATTTAATTACATAAAAACAAAAGTTCAATAAAATGCAAATTTTCTCATAAAATTTATTCTAAAGTAATGAGATATAACAGTGTAAATTTCACCTTTTTCATGAAAGTACAGTGTTACATGTACACGTATACAGTAACCGGTGCTGAGATGGTAGCTGCAGAGCCCCGTACTGACAAATGGCCTCCTAGATCTGACACCAGGGTGGGCTTCACAAGACTGACTTCCATAAAGTGCTTCCCTCTGCAGCACATGTGAAGAGTTGGCCTCCTTAGACTGTGCTTTTGCACCATGGAGGACTGAAAGGGCAGAAGTGCTAAAACCCATGGGTACTTTGCAGTGATATGGGAGAGGTGAACGGAGACTATTCTGGGTGGGTAGAGCTGGAGACTGTACCTTCTCTTCCCTCAGTATCTGCTCTCATTCCCTGACTATAACACAAAAGGTAGGTGCAAAACAGCACACCGCCATGGCCCCAAGGCACTGCCATCCCTGCCTACCCATCCCAGGGTACCCCCACCCTCCCTACAACCCAGGACCCCATCTCAGCACCTCAGGTGCCATCAGCCCCTGCCCCAGCAACACCACATCAGGGCTGGTCTTCATTCCTGGCCATGGGGCCCACCAGGGTGGATCCACCTGTGGGCCCATGTCCTTACCCAGCCTCAGAACATCCATGTCCCTAGTGAGGTGCCCAATGCCCAGGGCTGATGCTGCCCCCGTGCTTCCCAGCTGTCCTGCTCCTGCCTGGGGTGGTGGGATAGGCCCTGTCTGCCAAGATCTGCCCTGATGGACTCCATGGTGGCTGCACACACCTCTTTGAAAAGCAAGCAGTTGTCCAAAAGCACCTAATCCCCACGTAGAGGGCTAATAGCCAAATCCAAGTGTCTCAAAGGCACCCAAATCATAAGGGTGAAAGCCTCACAATGCTACCTGGTCTCTTGGCTTGGTTTGGTGCCTTCTCTTGCTCCCAATTCTTGGTACAGGAAGGGATGATGAGTGGTTCTGTGAACAATTTTGAAGCCAGGTACCTGATCTGCAACACCAGTCATACTGTCTTAAGCTATTATTTTTTTTCCAATCTGCACCTCAGTACCAAAGCAATTTTTTGATCTATCTTTTACTGAGAAGTTACTTTGCTAAGGGAAATTTCAGAAGTCCAGAGGGGTCTATTTTATTCTTGTTGCAATAAAGACCAAAATTGAATGAGTAGGAGGCAATATCAAATATGGGAAATTGATTTGATCACCTCTGGGCCATTTGAACTATCAGTCTTCTTCACACTAGCATCCTCTGGACATTGCAGGAAGACGATAGTTTTTAACTGAAAAGTTAGTAGTCTTTAGAAAGATGCGTAAGAATTTCTTTCCAGCTGGGAAAGAAACTGAAGGTGAAGCAGGGAGGCCTGGAGGTGGAGGAAACAGAGAGGGTTTAGGAAAGGCTGTCTTTTGTATGCTGCTTTCTCCAGAAAATGATTGAAAAGAATGCTGCTACTTACACAAAAGCAAATTTCAATGCACAGTTTAAAGTCATTCAGTGAGATCTGCCAGAAGGAGAGAAGTTATAGGGTATAAAGTAGAAAAATATTCACAGGGCCTTATGTACCTCTACCCAAGATGTAAACTTCACAGCAGGATTTCAGGCTGATGCTGTTACTCAGACATAAAACTGAAACTATTCTGATCTTATTTTATGGTGTTTCAGTGCCAACACAGGTCTACACACTGTAATTGTCTTATAATACAGCAAGCAATATATTCCAATGTGGCTTTAGACTAGGAGCATGGGCATGAAAAGATGTGTCTACAATGCAGTCACTTGAAGTCATGCAGATATACCCAAGTTGTCATTAAACTAGTTCGTTTGGGTAGCCAGCTCACCTTAAAGTTGCTTAAGAGCATTAGCAGCATTGATTTTGCCATCCCAAGAAGAGCCCTGTGTGCAGAGCTCTTCAGACACAAGGAGACAGTAAAGGTGAAGTGTTCTGTGCTCAGCAGTGAGATTGCCTCTCCTGCTGCGGACAAGAGAGTGAAAAACTGGGCACAAGTATTCATGTTTCTGTGATAATCACACAACCCCGAGTCACAGCCATTCCCCTACATATCTTTGTTCTTCTCTCAGCATGTACAAGCAATTCAGAAGTTGTGGAGCTGCTTCAGAAGGCTTCCCCAGACTCCTAAGGCACAGTTAAAGGGCCATGGCCCTCCCACTCATTCTGGCTGTGCTGTGCTTCAGTGCTGTAGGTGTCCCTTGTGGAGAGCACCGTGCAGATTTTTAGCTGAGTTCTGCAGTGACCTTAGGAAGTACCAGATGCATCCCGTGGGGATATAAGTCTGAGAGCCTAGAAGATCACTAACACCCTGGGTACTGTGGCAGCCAAAATAAAGTGTCAGTATTTTAGTCGATGTTGAAAGAGACATCACATTTCTAACTAAATACAAAACTGCCTATGATGCACTTCTATCTCTCTGTAGCAGGAATCCACAGGACTCTATGAAAACTAATTAAAACTGTGAGAGATATTCTCAGAGGCTAAAGTAAAACATTCAGCCAGCCAAGAATCTGCCAGGCAATTGGTTGGAAATGTCCACAGAGGAATTCAGTACAGTGTCCCCATTGTAGTCAGTACGGGGTGTCTGAGCATACTAACTAATTTAGAAGTTCAGTATGCTATGGCCCCTGCCTTTTTAATTCACCATCTCTGCCAGTCTCCTAAAATATTGGGTTTTCAGTCAGCTCTCCATTCCATAAATCACAGATATAAGTGTTATAAAGCAGTCCTTGGTCTTTTCCTTAAAATGGAAAAGCCACCACTGCTGTGAAATTTAGTGACCGTGAATCACAACAGACTTCAAACTTGTAACATCAATTACAAGCACAGCTAACTGGAGCACAATCAGGGCTGCCTAATTTGACAGGCACTCCCACCACCATTAGTTTTACTGCAGATCATGGTGATTTCAAATGACTCACCTCCACTTCTCTGAAAGGTCTTGGCTCCTGAATGTTATTAGGCCAGTGCCCTGTGTTCCTATGTGACCAGCTCATAGAAGAAGAGCCTGTATCTGTATGAGCACTCAGTGCCCACAAATCTGTCACAGACCTGTTAACAGGGAAAATCACCACACCCTGACAAATGGGGAAAAGGAGATTGAACTGTTTCCCTTCTTTCTCTTGAACTTCTCCTTCTTGACTCTTTCATCATAGTGTTACTTTCTCACTCCACCACAATTTGGATGGACCAAGCAACATAAACCATAAAATTTGATATTCACAAGTTATTCTTGAATTCTTTGAGTCTGACCTGTGGAGGTGCAATAAAGCCACCCACTGAGATCTTGTCCTCAATGGCAAAGACATATAGTGATCTCTGCCTTCATCATGCAATATGCAACATGTTGCAAATATTAAACTTCTTTTCTGTAACTTGGTGTACAGAAGGTACACTTGAAATGATGAAAATATCACCACTGTTTGAAATGCAACTCATGTGCACTCATGCACCTTGTGACAATGCCTTTCTACTGCATATTAGTCTTAACCATTTGGGATAAATTGCACTGAAGTAAGTGTGGTTCTCTGCAAAAGAGAATTCGGGAGGAGTAATACAGAACACATAAAATCATGCCAGAGAGGGAAGCAAATGCCAGTTTTGGCTTAAGTGTATAATCTAATCTGAACTTAAGTATGAAAGAAGGTGTTTAGCAAGGTCCTTTTGCAAGTAATTCATCAAGGAACCATATGCTGACAATAAAACTCTGTGGCTGAAACCCAAACCAGATCAGACACTGGCATTGTTACAAGAACCAGAGTATGATTCCAGGGTATTAGCATAAGACACTTCCACATGGAGTCCTATACCCAGCTCTGGAGTCCTCAGTAAAGGAAGGACATAGACCTGTTGGAGAGGGTCCAGAGAAGGGTCACAAAAATAATCAGAGGGCTGGAACACCTCTGCTATGAGGACAGGCTGGGACAGTTGAGGTTGTTCAGCCTGGAGAAGAGAAGGCTCCAGGGAGACCTTATCACAACCTTTCAGTACTTAAATGGGGCTTATAAGAAAGATCGGGACAGACTTTTAGCAGAGCCTGTAGCAATAGGACAAGGGGTAATGGTTTTAAAGTAAAGGAGGGGAGATTCAAACTAGATACAAAGAAAAAGATTTTTACAATGAGGGTTGTGGAACACAGGAACAGGTTTTCCCAGAGGCGGTAGATGCCCCATTCCTGGAAATATTCAGGGTCAGGTTGGATGGGGCTTTGAGCAACCTGATCTAATTGAAGATGTCCCTGGTCATGGCATGTCAGTTGGACTGGATAACGTGTAAAGTTCCCTTCCAACCCGATCTATTCTGTGATTCTATGATTCTATTTAATATAAACTGTGGTGACTACAGTAAACCCACTGCTAATCACTGCCATATTCACAACATAGGTTCTGTGGCAGCTGACGTACAGCAAGGTTAATCCTTGATTTGTATAAGCCTTTACAAGGCCAAGTATTTGGATTGTCTCATTTGCAGCCTGAACATCGTGGCTTGTTAAGGTCTAGGCCAAGGCTGAGAGGTTATGCAGGTCATCACAAACTTCACCATTATCTTCACCAAGTGAGGCGATGTCTAGCAGCTTGTACCACAACGAGCCTTCTGTGTGCTTACACTGACAATTTTTCAGATTGCCTACCTCTGCAACAGGTGAGTCAGATCTTCTGACACTGCCAAGTTACAGAGGCCCCGAGGAACACAGCACATATTCTGTAGGTGCAGGACTGGCATGTAAATTATTTCTCATTAGCATATTCTCCTTCAGACCTTGCTTTCACAAAGGCACTGGGAACAGCATTGCATACTGCTCCTTGTCCTGTCCCCAAAGTCCTTCCACTCACATTTATTTTCTGTGTTCCATCCATCTCCCAACTATCACTGGCTCATCCCATCTCTGCTAAAATGCTTTACCAACCCTATAATGAACTAACCATTTCTAAATCCTAAACACTGAATGTTTGATCCTAAACAAATTAACTTTAAAAGTTCTAATTTAATCCAAATTAAAGTGCGAACCATTGACTCTTTCACAAACTTCTGTCTCCTAATACTTACCTCGAGGAATGTACATTTTACCCTAATCAGACCAACAAACATGATAAATTAGTGGGAGCTGAAGGTCCACAGCTGGATGACAACAATTGGAAAGAAAATTAGGTGTCCAGAATTGTATTGGTATTCACTAATCAACTATGCCTACATGTATATGACAATTTGGTCTGCCAGATTGTTAGAACCCTTACTTTTTTTTCCCTGAACAAGGTTTTGATCCAGTGACTGCAATAGCCAGGACAAAACATAGCTGTTCTTTAACGGTAAATAGCCTGACCAAGCATCTGCTTTAGCCATCTGTGCATATTTCATTTAATCTCACTTCCAGAAATAAACTATTTAGAGTCACTAGAACCCATATCAGAATGCATCCAAATGCTATAGAACACAAAACACATAGAAAGAGATGGAAAAGGCATCTATAGCTTCTTGGTAAATGTAAAACAACTTTGAAAAATATTAATACCAAGCCTATGGCAGAGTAAAATTCTTAGCTCTTCTTGGGCACCAGGCCAAAACCATCACATGTATTTAGTGTGGAAGTAATACATTTACCGTTTAAAGTCCTATTCCCATCTTAATCCAGAACCACTTAGAAGAAAATAAATTTTGTCAGTGAAGGTGTAAAATCTATAACAGTCAACTTAGAAAATATAATAGTTATTGGAAGAAATGTTAATTATATACTTTGATGGATTAGTCCCTTTGGTCCCGTCAGCTTTTGCAATTATGAAGATGTTAACATGAAATTCAGTCTTGAAGATTCTTGAGGACATACACAAGAGAGCTATGTGAGCTGAAACAGTGGGGACAGAACTTCTTAAAAGATTAATTCTACTAGCCAGGCTTGGAGAGATTGTTTTTTTCATTGCAGTGTTCACCAAAACAGACCTATATACCTGAATGCATATGGCACACTTGCCTATAAGCTTGACTATTTTTTTCCAGCTCCAACAGTTGGCCTTGTCTCTCTCTCCCCTAGAAGCCAATGTGGAGTGATATCATCAGATTGTTAGGGCTACAGCACTTCTCATCTTCAGCCAGTTAACAGCATTTAAGTATTCTAATACAACAGAAATGCCTTATTGATTTACTGTACTTTTACAGTGTAGAGAGTGGAGAGTCCCTGAGGGCTCCTGCCTGCACTCACTCTACCCTGGGGAGCTCCCAGGAACACTGTGCAAAAACCTCAGTTTCCCCTGAGTCTCCACAGCACAGAGCTGAGACTGTCTGGCAGCACACCCAAGCTACAACCACAGATTGTTCATCCTCTTCACCCCCTTGGGAAACACTTCACAGAGATGTTCAGTAGTATTCACTAACTGGTTAGGGGTCTCAGCAGGACTCTGCTGAACAGGGTAAATACCACGACTAGTAAGGTCAGGTTGTCTACACACACCTTTAGTATGTCCTATGACAGAACAGTAATTCACTTGTAGCTACATGCGAAAATGTAGTATCGCTCTATTACAGGGCAGACTTTGTATTCATGAAAGGGTAAGAACCAACATTCTTGTAACAGAAATGAGTTTTACCCTTGATCTTCTAAAACCTGTTCCTCATGCATTCAAACATATACCCGTCCGGTAGCTTTAGTCAAAACTAATTACATCATATTTTTGCAGTGATTTTCCTTTGCACAGCTGAAGAAAACCTCACAAACCATTTTCTATGCATAAAAATAACATAGGTACAGTTTTTCCCCTGAAAATATAAACAGTATCCTTTTGTGAATTCAGCCTTAGAGTATTTAGATAGGCAGATAAATAAGGACTTTTACTACAGTCTCTTATTCTCAGGTGGGTGGTATTTTCTGTAGTGCTATTACCACCTGTATAAATAGCAGCACTACTGCTGGTGTAATTTGGACTGCTGTGGATGTATACACTCAAAGTACAATTGGATAGTTCTTGTTGTTCACCTATAAAATGATAACTGCAGTCGCCTGGCATTTGGTAAATAGATTAAGCAACCTCAGTTCCTCAGAACATCTCCCTAATTTGCCACAAATAAAGAACACTGCATAAAACCTGGCATCCCATGTGAAGCAGCCTGTAATTGCTAGCAGAAGGGGGAATACAGCATATTCAGATGCCAATGTACTTCATCTGCAAATATCCACGAACAATTTTTATTACATAAGCTCTTAGGCTTGGACAAGAGCGCTCCTACAGCACTGTGTTTCTCTGATGAAATTAGGGAGGAATGTACCCTTGCAAATATACTGATCTGGAATAAAAATACATTTACTGTGCTTTAGTGCTCTTTAGACTGTATATCCACTAGGAAAGTAAAAATTAGGTTTGGTTTCATGGGTGTCCTTTGTTACATAATTAATGGTCTATACTCTTGTGTCAATATATATACAGAAAATCACTCTAGAATAATAAACGTTGTAGCCCATAAACATGAGCACTGAAGACTATGAATGGAAATGTGTATTCTTACTCAGATGTATACTTGTAAAATGAGTTGTGTGATGTTTCACAAAGGTCCACATCAACAAAGAGGGATGTCCTTTTGCCTCTAAAGAAGTAGCACTGCATCCCTAATAAACAGTAATACAGTAACACCACAGTAATCTTTAGCTATATAATGTCATTAAGGAATGGAGTTGTTGATTTTCTATTTTCCCCTCACAGCCCTTTAAGGGCAGCAAAATCCTTCTGTCATAAAAACATTAAGAGCAGATAACTCATTAAAAGCAACTAACTTTTAGTACTACATTTAGACTATCCAATCTTATAATGTTATGGGATGTATTTACATTATAAGTCAACTCTCAGCTTCCATTTCTTCCTCTTCTTTCAAGTTTAATGATTTATCACTGCAGAACATGATAATTTCTTGTGCGGTATTGCCTTCCTTGATGGCTCTTTTCTTAACCAACTAAAGTAAAAGATTTGGAATGTAACATCAGTCTGCTGTTGAAAAGGCTAATTTGCTTCTGAGATTCAAATACTATTTTTTACTTTGAACAAAATGCATCCATTTTTCACCGTTATGACCAGTCAATAAATTCCCCCCCAAATGACATTGTAACTGATTACACTCTTACAATCTTCATGCCATTGTAGATATTAATACTCAACATTAAGAAGCTTGATTGCCATCTCTTCATCATAATTACAAGTTTACTGAACATATTAAAAATATATTAAAATTAATGTAATCTGAAAAGTTATTAAAGTAGTTTCACACAAGGAGAAAGATGCTTGAAACATCAATTCTGCCTGTGTGCTTACATCTACCATGATTGGGAGTGTTTATAATTCAGCATTTTCATTATGAAACAATATATTTTCTACTTTTCAGACATGCAAGTCTTAACTGGACAGTATTTTCTTTTCAGAGTTAATTGCAAATATAAATCTGGTATAGATTTAGCAAAATACTATTTAGCAAAGAGCAAATATGAACAGGAGCTTTTCCTTTGCCTTTAGTGGATAGAATTGCACACTATGACCTTGGCAGGTAGAAGTTAAAAAAAAAAAAGGTAAAACCTATTTTTCCTCTTTTAACTAGAAATAGAAATGTAACAAAACAAAAGTGTTACAATATTCTAAGTACCTACCATGACTCTTCTTTTTACATTGTTTACAAATACTGCAGTTGGAACACAAAATATTTCATGCAAGTAACACATTAAATTAGATATTGTCCTTATGTAATTTTGAAATAGAAATTAATAAATAGATAGTAATTATCTCACATTGTTATTTTCCAATGGAACTGATTTCTAAAGTAGTTACTTGGAGTAATATTTGCAATATTTCCAAGGAAACAAGTTTCTACGAGTGACATGTTTTAGCTGTTCTGCTCTGGTCTAAATATCTGTTCTTTTTCACGGGTAGCAAATAATCTTCTATGAGAAACAAGACATTTCTTTACCAATACCAAAATTCTCCAAATAGAATGATAAATGCATTACTGCATGTATCTCTGTGTATTTTAAAAGATGAAATCATAGACATTTTTCCCTTCTGTATCCAAACAAATGTCCACAACTTCCTGCTTTGAAAAAGCAAGGAGGTCAGAATGACCTGTTTCCCAAGGATTAGCACATCTGTTACAAACACAGACACAGATAATATTTTAGTTTCTAAATGTTTCTTCTCTGAATAAATACCTACATATGCAATGGTTAAACACGTGAGGTTAGGGCAGTGCTTGAATTCTGCACATACCGTATGAACTGCCCATAGGGAAGGGAAATCTTTGCATAGTCACCCTTGGGAGCAGGGTCCCTCATGCAGAGTGGATTTCTCCGTTAACTTATGTACTTCCTCATTAACGTATGTACTCCAGTCAGATGAGCAGCCTTTGTTTGCCACATTCTTAACCTGCTCACATTATATGATTTGTGTAGCTGTTCCCACTTGACCCTATTAGTAGACTGGACTTTTCTCAGCCTGAACAGTCTAATTCCAACAACAGAACAGCATTCACCAGGTCTGAAGTTTTCCAGGGAATCTCCTAAGAGGACTGATTTCACTGAACAGATGAAATCCAACCACAGTATATTGGTCTTGTGCTTAGATATCCTTCATTTTATTTCAGAGAGTGTTCAAAGCCCCTGATAAGATTCAACATGGCAGCTAAAGCATTCAGTAACCATTGTTTCCTAATCATTGTGCACTAAGAATCAGTGACATTCAGGTTTAATTATAGGCACTGGAGAACACACAACAAATACCCAGCTAAGGAGCTCAGGCATCTCAGCCACGAGTCTACAACCACACCAGCAAACCAATCAAGCAAGGCTCACACATGTGAAGAATTAACAATGTGAGTTACAGGATGGATCCAGCAGCAGATGCAAGTCAGAGACAAAGGCATAGAAAGACAAGAGTAGTGGAAGAGACCCTGGCTGTAGGCATATATATATACACAGAATGACATGCAGAGAGGCTGAAAATGCTGTGAAACCTATATAAAATCAAGTCAATTGCTTAACATGTTTGTGGTCCTATGTAAGGTGAGACTTCATTAGTTGTAGCAGGACCTCATCCTAACTACAGTCATAGCATTGTGCTGAATGGCATCTTTGCATGGCACAATAGTCTTGTGTCTTGTGTATCGCTGTGTTACGTGCTGTTACACGTTGTTGTGCCATGCGGCATGCAGAATGGAGGAAGGTGACACTGAAATATTATAGGAAAATAAAATTCAGACAAAGAGAGGAGAATTCAATTTTAAAAAGCCAGAGTCACTTGCTTTAAAGTCATGGCAAGAATCAAATAAGACTCAGATGCAATAACTCCTGAGAGTATCTGGAGAAGCCTTGCTTGATTCAGTGTCATTGTCAAGCAAAAATTTTAGAAGTAAAGAGGCAAATAGAGGGGAGGGAGTGAGACACGAGACAGCAGAGTCTGGCATGCAGTATGTGGGTTTTCCTTCAGTATCATGCCCTGGGGTTGGTGCTTGGGAAAATATTGGGTGACATTTCATTTTGACTGCCTTTTATTTGTATTCCACTTTGTATACAATAAATACCCTTAAAGCACCAAATACACAAAGGTCCCAGCAATTATTTGTATGGACACGAGAAGAGAATTGGAAAACTGTTATCCACAATCCCCTACAGCAAGATGTAGCTTAACTAAAACATAGATTACTTAAGAAACCCACAGTAATGCATGTTTCTGTTAATAAGCTAGCCCATCTTAATAGTTCAGTATGAACTAGCCCAACATTATGTAAAATTTGTTTTAATTTGAAGATCATTTAGCCACAAAATTCAGGTCTTACACATTGTTTTGAATTACCCAAGCAGTTTCTAAAATGTGATTGATGCATGCCTGTTCTTTATAATATAGTTTTTGTCATCTAATATATCTGCTAAAAGGTAATTTGTTATTTTTCTGCCAAGTGTACTGCTACACGTATAACTACACACAGAAATTTATGGAAAATTGTCCTTCATTCTAAACCATTATGATCCACTTATTTTAATATACTCTCATAGCAGGCTAATGGCAAAATAGCCTCCCTGTTGACTTAAATATATGGTAAATGTAATATTTATTAATATTTATTAAAGATATTTGATTCACTACACAAATTATGCACCAGAAAAAAAGGATAGAAATGCAATCAGTAGAAGAAAAATCTCCCCAGGAACTATATTAATATAATTACCACATATTATAAACTAAAAATGTCATGTTAACAAATATTCAAGCTGATTCAAGGATCACAGCAGGAGGGAGAGTGCATTATTTCACCCTGGAGTTTTTGAATTGTCACTGGCTGGACAATTCAAAATATGGTGGATGGAAGTGATTTAAATAGCTTCATGCTCTGCTTGCATAGAAAGCCTCACTTGCAGTACATGCTTAAACTCCATGGTAATGGAGTCAAACACAGCTTTTACTAAACCACTCTATCTCAGGATTGCCATCATGAGAAAATAAATATATGTAGAGTGACATTAAGAAGCACCCTATTGGATTATGAGGAAACCCAGACACAAAAAGGAGGAAGTAAAGCAGTTCAGAAATATTTATTATTAGTGCATTTAAAAGACCATAGCAGAACTGAGAAAGGAGTTGAAAATAGAAGAAAACAGAAAAAAGAGAGGAAGAGGAGAGGAGAGGGAGAGGAGAGGGAGAGGAGAGGGAGAGGAGAGGGAGAGGAGAGGGAGAGGAGAGGGAGAGGAGAGGGAGAGGAGAGGGAGAGGAGAGGGAGAGGAGAGGGAGAGGAGAGGGAGAGGAGAGGGAGAGGAAACTTGATCTGTAGAGTGCTACAAGAAAGATGCTTGAGATCACTCAGTATTATATTCATTAAAAAACAAAACAAAATAAAAACTAAAAAAGACTTCTCATCAAATCTGAAAATCAGGGAAAAAAATAAAATAAAAAGGGTTTCAGTTGACAATTAGGTGTGGAAGATAAAATATCAGAAAATATTAGGAGAAGCATCCAGCTGGAGACTATACTGGAGACTATAGTGATCTAAATACAGCTGTTAACTAAGCTGAGGTACGCGTCTGCACTCCCATAGTCAGTAAAATGTATTCAGCTTTTAATCCAACATTTACACCTCAGCAGCTAAGAAGGTATCTGTAATTAGATTGTGTATATTACTAGATTTGTATTGGGAGAACACTGAAATTAGGTTGTCTGTATTACAGTACTTGTATTGGGAGAACAGATGCACAGGTCTATTTATTACCCAAATTACCTACATTTAGGAAAGGAATTCCAGCTAAAAATCTTTCAGAAAGAGTTTTGTAACATACTGTAAGATAGATATGAGATCAGAATAGCTACAGCCTGGCACATGAATCCAGAAACCCTTAAGTTAGTTGTATATACAAGAGCATCATCTGTGCAAGACTTGAATATTTGCCTATGTTTATGTATACATTTGGGTAATCATCTGAACCTCAAGAATATGTCAGATTTTATCCCTCAAGTTGGGTCACCTATATTAACTAAGCAAAAATTTTATTCTTTTAAGAGATTCTGATGACCATGAGCCAAGACCAATTTAGGCCCACAAATGTAAATGCTTGCGTTCTTTGATGAAAATTTTTAAGCTTTTGTGCATCATTGCAAAAAGTTACAGCAGAAGATCTATCAGAAAATTATTTCATATGTTTGTGAGAAAATCCTCAGCTGGTTGAGTAGTAAAAGTAGTATTCATAAATATGTTCTAAATGTTTTATCAGTAAAACATAGCAATGCTCAGATGTTTTTCCATCTGGACTGTGAGAATTTTTCACTTACACACTATAAAAGATAGGGTAAATCAGTGCCTTCAAAATAATTGAAGTGAGATTTTTGTGCACTTAGAAAAATGTGAAAGTTTTTTTTTTTTTAGTTTCATATGTCATAAATAAATCACAGATTCTCATGGTTTCTTAATTCCCTTCTTTCTTTGTTCCGGTTGTCATTTCTACTACAAACAAGAACTCTCCACCTGAAAATTAGATGGAACCAAATATGAAACCATGTAGATTGTCTGATTTGAGAGCAGTGAACCCAGCTTCTTTAAGGTGCAAGAAGGGGGTGACAAATATGTAGGTGAAAGTATTCTAGTTGATAAACCTGGATTTCCAAGAGGTTTCTTAAAATCTACTTAATCAAAGACAAAGAAATGAAGCATGCATAGAAATTAAGCTGCATACAAAACTCAAAACAAATATAAGAGTAACGGTCATTTCTCAGTGTAGTCACTAGTCAAATTCTGCATGGATTTGGACTGGAACTTGTTCTAAGATACTTGAAGCTTTATCACCTCCAGAAGGGAGTGAGCTGAGTGATAACAAAATTTGCAGCTATCCAAGCTACACAGCTATCCAAAGTACTAAGAACTAAGGGGCCTAGTGACTGGACAATAAATTGGTAGATGAAATTCAGTGCATATAAACATAAAGTGATGTACATGGGGAAAACCAATCTTAGCTTCACACAAGAAATTTTGAGTGCTATATTGACCTTCACCACTTGGGAGCAAGAGCTTCATGTTATGATACAGATAAGTCCACAAAAAACATCAGGTTAGTGTTCTATAACAGTTGAAAGAGCAAAACAAATTCCAGGAATTATCAGGAAGAGAATAAAGAACAAAACAGAAAATACGATGCTGCAGTATATATCCATGTTTTGTCTATGCCTTGAATATGGTGTTCGGTTCTGTTCTCCTCATATACAAAAGGACATAAAAGGTCCATAGAAGGCCAACAAGGATAATCAAAAGCAGGAAAAACTTCAATAAGAAGAAAAACTGAGGTGGCTGGAAAAGAGGCATCTTATTAAAAATACCATATAGTAAAAGTCCACAATACCCTTAACAACATAAATGAGGTAGGTAGGGACCAATTGCTTGCTGCATCTTCCAGTAAAAGAACTAAGGACAAACAAGCAAGAGCTGTGGCTCTTCATGCAAGTGGGGAGCAGACATGTGGAACTTCTTAGTATTGTGGACACAAAAAAACCCCACTTGTAGCTGCATTTCCATCCTTAAATGAGTGGCTTATTGTTGATTAACCCGCACTATGGGAGAGAAGAAAGTGATACTAATGATGCATGCCCAGCACACGAGCCTGAGTCTGCATCTGACACCATCCAGGGCACCATGGTTCCTGTGCTGATCTGATGCTTAGAACTGCAGCATGAGTAGTTGCACTTCTACTTTTTGGCCTTTTTCTGAAAACAGGTTAATTTTCAAGGCCATCTTCTCTGCATATACAAGTGAACGGTTGAATATTGGTTCATTAATAAGTCAAACATAGCACCATGACAAAGCCAACCTTTGCTCATACCAGTGCTGTGACATGAGGCAGTTATTGCTTACTTTAGGCAAAAGGGAACACTCAAGTGCCTCAGGCACACCAATGCCAATGCAGTAACACTTTTCTTTTCATGCAGTTGCTATAATTTTTTCTAGACTACCTGTTCTGCTCTGTCTTTTAAGACCTTTGCTAGCACGTAGATCCCTACCGACATATGAATAAAGCATGAACCACCTTCTGTGATCTTCATGATCTCTTGATTGTTTTGAATGCTTCGCCTCAGCTTTCTGTATGCTACACTTAATTAGCATTGGACTAGAGTCAGAAAGGGGTAGGCGCAGTGCAGCAAATGGCAGCCCCAAACGCATCTCTGCTAGAATTCTAGAACTTGACACGATGTTGTATCCCCAACAAAACTTTTCTTAGTAAAGATATATTTCTTCTCATTTTTAATGCATTAAATCTTGGCATGAAGCCCAGAGAAATTGTGGGAGTTTGGAGCATCGTCTATATCTATTATCACTCCAGGAGTATAATAAAAGAACATCTGAGGAGCAGCATTGCAAGGAGGTGATTCGTTTTTAACCTAAAGCGTAATGATCTAGCACCTTTCCCTGCTCCAGCAAGCAGAATGAACATATGTAGAAAAATCTTCTTTAAGAAGCTTCTCAAGATGACACTAATTCACTTCTCTTTTGTGTGTGTGTGTGTTGAATAATATTATTTCCTTGCTAACCATTTTGGATAAACAGCAATGTTGGCTCTAAAAAGATAGCCAGAGTATGAACTTTTTAAAGGACTCCGAGAACAGACACCAGACAAATACAGGAGCCATTCTGCTTTACCTCACTGATTTCAGGTACCCCAAAGATTTCCAGAGTCTCACTACAGATTAAAAAAGGGACCACATCCTCAACCAGCACACCTCACTTGGCTTCAGTGTGCAAATTCAGATCTGTGTATTACAATATTTCAAGTGATCTTAGTGCAGAAACTGCCCCATGCAAGTTCTGGTCTCTGATTACTGACAGGTTAGGTAGGAGAAAAAAACCCAATGAGCAAGCAAATCATACATAATACCCCAGTATTATCCATCTAGTCTGCAATAACCATTATCCCCACATCGAACAGGGGAGCAGACCCAGATGCATTTCTCAGCCACAAAACCTCAGCGTCCTGTGTTGGGGGCCTTGCATGAAGGGATGGCATAATTCTGAGCAGAATCTGTGCAGCAGTCCATGTATCAGTCTCCAGCTAACGTACATTTAGTAGGATTCTTTAGACTTGGCGAGCTTTGCCAAGTTTGCGAGCTTCGTTTTATTTTCAGATTTAGCCCAGCAGATTTACCACCAAGAGTAAGAATTAGTTTTTACCTCCCAAGTTCTAGTTCAGCGGAAACCGGTATCTAAAGGAATAGTTATTGCTTTACCATTGCCCAGTTGTTTACATCAGAAGTACCATTTCCTTCTCACCCCATTTCAACTGCTCTTTGGGTACAGTTAGTGCCTTAGAAAAGGTGCCAAAAGGGACCCCTTTCTCTGCTTGAACAAAAGTCACTGCTTTTAGCTCCTGTTTTATTTCTGTTTTGTCTGCATTTCAGAAGAAAGGCGGCACTTTAAACAGCAATTTGGAATCAGTGTTTCCTGCTGTATTTCTCTCTCAGGCAGTGCTGATGTATGTACAATCCTCCTTTGTCTCTCTAAACATTAAACACTGCCAGAGCAGCAGAACAGAGGGCCACTGGGAGGTGAGCAGAGAAGCTGCCAGCTAGGGAATTTGGAGAAAGCATGATGAAATCCTCTTCTCAGCTACACTGCCTGTCTGCTGACAACTAGAAAATACTTCCTTCATAGAAGCTGCTTATGGTATTCAGTTATATATCATGTATGCCCTTCTGAAAAATAATGGCTGAGCACCACGATGTTAAAGAGCCTTTTAAAATTATAATGGTGCACCTCAGTCACTAAAAAATATTACCCTTTTCTATTCTGAACCTCATTCAGTACAAATGCTTGACCACAGTGTCATATTTTACCCGTGTGTCATGTATTACCTCCTTTTTTTTCTTCTATCTATATATACTGGTATAACATATAAATACAGGAAAACAGACACATATCTAATTAAAAATGCAAATACAGACATGTACCAAGTACAGGGTATTTTGTTACAGTATGTTTTGGAAAGAAGTTTTGAAATTTTATAGATATGAAAATCAATGCCAATAGTCTCCCAACAGATACATGCAGTAAAGACAAAGATGCAGCAACCCAATAGTGGGGTCCCAACTCAGCCTGCCTGGCTCCAGCACAGATCCCCCACCCCAATACAAACCTGGATTCCTCAGGCCTTGAATGACCAGATGGCAGGCCTTGATTTTCCTCGATTTCTACTTCATTAGTACTGATCTGTGCTTCAACTTCTCACATTCTCAAAAGCAGCATTTCTCACTGCTTTGCCCCTTCCCCTTCAAAGGATTTATGGACATTATTGACACCGGAAGGTCTCTGTTCCCTCTCCGCCCCCCACAGAGCTCTCACCTCCTTCCTTGTTGGTTTCAGTGGGGTTAAAACCTCACACCAGTGGCCAGCTTTTTCTCTGCCTACAGTAGGCTTCTCCATGGATGCACATGTGCTGCCTTCTGCATGTTGAACAGATTCGGGCAAGGTCTTTGAGTGGGAGTCAGTGAATCTGAGGATACTGCAGCTGCTGTTTGAAGCATCAGCTGGTAACTGTTTTCTCTCTGCAGGCATCAACCTCTGCTGTCAGCCTTGTTCCCCCTGATGACTAAGGATCCAGTGCTGCACACACTTGGTACCAGGAGCTTTATGCACCAGCTGCTCTGGGGAGATAGGAGGCAGGGTGTGAGCAGTGTGGAGCATTTTCTTGCAGATGTATAGCCCAGAGAGCCAATGTAAGAGATTAACACTATTATTGCCTTTCTTGTGACTGTAGTCTGGCCTTTGAGATATCCTTTGAGGTAGGAATTAAATGAGAAGAGGTTTCACAGCATTTAATTTCAGGCATCTGATTCACTCTCCAGCCCTGCCTCCCCCCCTTTCTTTTTACCAAACACAGGCAAAAGCACTGCACCTGGGGCTGGGAGACTGCACTGCATGCAGCTGTACCCAGCACAACCCCAAGTGGAAACAGTCAGCATTTCCCAGACATTCACCCTCGTCAGTCTCTGCTGTCAATAAGTACTATATTTGCTTAAACATGGGGAATCCAAGCAACACATTAACAACCTGCCTCTGGGCCACTGAACAAACTGCAGCCCATAAGTGGAAGGTCCCCACAGTACCTGTGAGCCTGGGGCCAGTTCCTGCCTGCAATGAGCTGTCTCTTTACTTTTGCGATAGAGATGGGCAAGGATTATGGAATTGCAGAATCGTTTTGTTTGGAAAAGACCCTCAAGATCATTGAGTCCAACCATAAACCAAGTGTCCCTAAGTGCCACATCCATGCATCTTTTAAACCCCTCCAGGGATGGTGACTCCACCGCTTCCCTGGGCAGCCTGTTTCAAAGTCTGACAACCCTTTCTGGGAAGAAATTTTTCGTCATATCCAATCTAAACCTCCTCTGGTCCAAATCGAGGCCATTTCCTCCCATCCTATCACTTGCTACCTAGGAGAAGAGACCAACATACTCCATGCAACAACTTCCTTTCAGGTAGTTTTAGAGGGCGAGAAGATCTCCCCTCAGCCTCCTCATGATGTCTCTAGAATTAGATCTCCTTAAATATGCTTTCCCAGGCAGATTTTAGCTATTGACTGGTCCTCTGCCAAGATCTGCCATGCAACTGGCAAAGGCTGCCAGGGTCCTGGGTGGATCATTCCCTCTTTGGGGTATGGTGCGTGGGCTCTAGGCCAGCCTGGGAATTGCTCAGGCTCAGCTTGTCCTCCAGGAGCACTCCTGTGAGGAGATGAAGAGGCCCCCACAAGGGATGACCCCTGGGGGACCTCTGGGGAGCTCTTCTTTAGCAATGCCTTCCACAAGGCTTGGCCTGAACTACCCTTGCCCTGGGAGCCCAGACACAGACATTGTCCTCAATGAGGGAAGATTCTGGGTACCTGATTGCACTCCACACCTACATATGTGCCCCTGTGCACCCCCAAGAGAGGCACAGCCCTCAGACCAAATACCTGCAGCCCACATTTGGGCTGTGGCAGCTTGACCCCATGACAAAAAGCAGGGGCAGGGACATGGTGCAGAAGCCGAGGGGCTCGTTAGGGAGACAACCCAGTGACATGGTGTCCATCATACAGCAGCAACCGACGGAGGGGCTGCAGCCTTTGCATTTCTCAGTCGTGCTTTTTTCCCTTCTGTTTGCTGCTCTGGCTTGATTTATCATGTTTATAGTGTAAATGGTAAGTACATTCAGATAGGGGACATGTTGTGCTGTGTCTTCTCTCAGAAGTGCAGAAAGGATTTTTTTTTTTTTATCATCAATACTTGTCTGAATGTTCAAGCAGACCCAAAAGAGAGTCCTACCATTTTCTCACTAAGAATAAATAGGAAATGGATGAAGATTTCTGAAAAGCTGATGAGCAAAACAAACAAACAAACAAAAACCCCACAAACAAAACCAACTCCCAGAAAAAACTGTGTCTATTTGCAACTGCTGATTAGAAAAAGACAGATTTTGCTGACAAACCTGTTTGCTTTTCTCATTTAACACATACTATATGTCAAAAGGGCAAACCACTGAGCCCAAAGTACAAATTTTAATACAAAGCACAATTAAATACAGTATGTACATGGCCAAAATCCAAAAGTACATAGCTCACATGGTCGTCAGGTGCCAAGTGTTGAGAGCTGAAACTGTGAGCTTCTTCTCAGACCTGAGCGTATATTAATCTCATAAGAGCAGGAAGACGACATTGCACTCAGTGCATTTTCTTACCTCCAGCTTTAACACAATCTAATGATCATATGAAGGAGCCACAATGGTTTATCATTACTTACTGAAAGAGAAGAACAATTGGATCTGAATGAATAAATAAAATGTTGCCAAATAGATTTCATGCAATCTATATTATATATATTATATATGCATATTTTATACATATACACACACACATGCCTTAGTGGCAACAGTTAGTAGTTAAGAAAGAGGAGATCAGATATCCTTCTTATGCGAATGAATAAAATGATCCTTGGGAATATGTTTTTCCTCAATACTTTTCAGGCTTATTTATTTTATGTTACTGACTCATTGAACTGATTACTGTTGTTATAATTCAGTTTGTCTCTGTCTGCACCAGGTTGGGCAACCAGTGGGCTGACTTAGCCATTCCTTCTACATTCTTCATTTCTATGGCTAAAATATCAGTGTTTCCCAGCACTTCATTTGGCTGTTAGTAGCAACATAAATTAAGCACAAATATTTATTTGACTCCACTTCTCTAAATTTTCTTGAACCTCTAACCCTTCAGAGTGGTAACATGCTGCTCAGAATTGATCCCTAAATCAGAAGCATCCTTCTTTCTCTCCCTCTCAAACACTTTTAACGCAAATTTTCAGCAGACTTTCTTCACACATTTTGGTCTTGAAGGAGCAGTATTTTGCACAGTTCTGTTTGGCTTCCAGCTTCTACCAGATGATGCTGTTATAAAACCCATTGTTTTTTATTTCATTTAGGCTGACTACCAAATGTTCAAAGTAAGGGTAAAACAGAGAACATCCTCTCAGAAAACAAATGCTGGTAAAGGAGAGGAACAAGAAGAAAGAGCCATGTAGAGACTCACTCTTTCCAGAGGATGAGGCAGAGAAAATGGTCTTTCTGTTTCTCTTAGTTTGGTGCAGTATTTTAGATATCTCTGCGATAGAGACATATAAAATCTAAGTACGCAGTTTTTCAGCTCCAAGCAGGGTTTAACTCATTAAAGATCTCTCTCTTAAGTATCTTATGACAAATCAAGGCACTAAACTACTTCTAATCCAAATGCTTTTGAACTCAACAAAACCAAAGACTGGAACAAAACCCAGAGGAGCTAATCCTACATAAACTACTTCTATGGCTCCTCAGCCTTCTTTCTTTAAGAAACATATGCTTTAAAGTTTCGCTGTACACACAGGAGCTCATTAAACATATTCTTCTAGGTCTCTTCAACGAAACTAAGGACTGTTAAAAAAAGAAGCAGTCATATAGCTGGAGATATCACATTGTATTACTCTGCCATCCCAGCCATACTTATTTATTCAGCTCTTTATGGCTTCCAAAATGACTTTTCTCTCTGATATCATTGCATGCTGTTTTCAACAAGATGTCTTTGAGTACTGAAATAGTACTGCTTTTTACTACCCATAGAAAATTACTCTGGCTATAAGCTCTATCTTAAAGTTCCTAATACACTGACATCAGATAATGCTTAATTCGCTTCTAGCTACCATTCTTGATAAAACAGTGCACTGTGCAATAAAGTCCAGGCTATAGGAACTTGAGCCAGTGATCCACTTCTACTTAAGTCAAACTATTTATGGGTCATATTGCATCTCATTCTACATGCTCAGTTGAAAAAATGAAAAAAGCAATACTGAGGGTTTCCCAATGCGCTGGAAGACAAGTTTTGAAACTAGATTGTGCCCCTCTTTCTGTAAATAACTAAGGTATACAAAATACTCAAAAAAACCCAAACAAACAACAACCAAAAAACTCCCACTACTTTCTTGCAGAGAAATTAAAATGGATGGATAACTAGACTCTCAAACTACACGCATCAGTGGATTTTAGTGTTGTAGTGGAACTGCATTTTCTCAAGAACAGCTAGTATACGGCAATTCCCAGGGTCTGTTATTCTCCACACAATTCCCTGGTAATGTGAGCCTGCTCACGATGTGAAAGGACATGGTTACTGCAGCAGGGCTTTTGCCAGTGCCAGGCACAGTGAGTCTGTGCTCCCAAAGTATAATATTATATAGCTCTCCAGTTACAAAAAGACATGAATAAAGAACCTTTGGAATGAAAGCTCAAAGTCCCTGTGGTAGAATTAGCTTTTTTGGAAAAAATTGTTGGAAAAAAGTGAAGCAAATCCATGGTTAAATAACTCAGGGAATGGATCTTAGTTTCCAGTTGCTTTCTAACCTGCCAGAAGATTATTTTCCTGTGTTCATTCGCACATAACTTTATGAAATACTAATACTTCTCACTACTGTAGATCCTTCCATCTCTGGAGCTTAGAAGATCTTTTCAAGCATGAATATGCTGCATGTCACACAACCCCTGTGGTTCTGAGAAATTTGGGAATCCGTTAGCATGTAGGCATCAGACAAACAACATGAATTCCTCAAGACTTCACAATGAGCTTAGGTAGACCTATGTCTCAGTCACAAACTATTTTTTCTTTTATTCTCAGGTATTTTAAGGATTAATCCTGGCAAGTCTGGGTAACTTTAACAGTTCAAACATAATGCTTTTATTAAAAAGATCTTTTAATAAAGAAAAACGTGCCCATTTTTAGGGCATCCAAAATTAAATAATCATTTTTCATGTTCTTCCCCTGCCCATTTTATAATCAAAATAGAAAAAAAAAAATAAATTAAAAAGGGTGGGGGAGGGGAGGAGGAAGAGAAAAAGGGAATTTACAACAAACAATCATTAAAACAAAACAAAACAAAACAAAGATGTAGTCATACATTTTTCACCACAGTTTTTAAAGCATGTATAATAATGACTGTTACACTGATATTTTTACTTACTTAATAAGAATTTTTGGCCAGTGTTTGACCAACTCATTTGCTCAACTCTGGAGCATTAGCAGTAGCACACGATTCTAATCCTGTGTCAGATTTATATGTCTTTGCAGAATCAGATCCTTAGACATCAAACAAAGCTGAAATATTCCTGACTCTTAGGGTGATATTTGAAGCCTTTATTGCATGTTGCATTTATACTGGAAAGGTTAAACTGATCACATTTTCTGAACATCTCTGCAATTTTCCTTGTTCTTACAAAAAGCACATATTTAAGGTTAGTGAAAACCACAACAACTTGGGAACAGGGGAAGATAAAAAAGTAAAACTCTTGTTGCTGTGACACATTTTTAAGAGTCTTTCTCATATTCACATGATGGGAAGAATGCAGGATGTGAAGAAGCCAAAGAGGTAGAACTTCTTAGCAAGTATTTTGAGGGCAGCTGAGAAATATTGTCCAGATAATTCTGGTGAAACTACTTGTGTTCCAGACTCACAAAGAAAACAAAAAAAAACTTACAAAAGAGAGTAATTTCTCAATTCTGTTTGATTCTTCTCTCAAAAGAGAGAATACCAAGACTGTGATTTGATCTGTTTTGATTCACATGGTGTCTATCACTGAGGTAGCTGGACCCTGAAGAAGAACAGCAAAATAAAAGACTAGAGAAAGAAACACACTTGCTGAAGAGACAGATGAAAAAAACAAAAACTTGTCAGTCTCACTTATTTATTTAGAGCTATAAAAACTTCCAGAAGCACCTCTCTGCTCTGAATCCTATCTCATGAATTAAAATACCCACTGATATGCAATATAGAAAGTACAGCTCATCACAATTCAGCACATAAATATTCAACAGTTATCATGAGGAAAAATAAGTTGAAGGCTGTTCATGTCTCAACCTAGCCTTCCCTAAGTGCTTGGAGAAAAGACAGATTTTGAAGGTTAAAAAAGCAGACTACAAAAATCTCCAGAAAATGGTGGTAACAGCACTGAAGTCAAGGGTACCACATAGAGTGAAGCATTCAGAAGGCCTTGCTCAGCATGGCACTTAGGCATATGCTTAGTGGTGAACAAGAAAATGATCATATGGAGTATTTGGTGTCATTTACCTAAGTGCCTAAGCTGTGGGGTTTTTTCTGCAGAATGCATGCTTGGCCAACAGTGAGGATGCTGAATTTAAGGCATGCTGTTCTTCTCTTGGTCTGCTCTCAGTGCAAGGGAGAAAGTAATCCCTAATGAGGACGAGTCATAGATTTTTATCCTGTGTGTTCTACACAGTCTCTGATATAGGAGAAGGTGCCTGAAAATGTAAATGCCAAGGATTTCCTACTCTGGAAACAAGAATAGTTACCTTCTGATCTGAAGTCTGCATTGCTGAGAAAAGAACAATTTATAATTGTGTTGTTTTTTTCTGCAATCCATTTCAGTGGTAATTCTGACAAACCAAAATGTAAGTTATCAGAATTTATCAACATAGAAGTAACAATCACCAGTTCTGATGGTATCTGGTGATGATTTCTTTACAAATGCTTTCTGCTAGTGGACAAAATGGAGAAATAGGCATTGGAAGGCAGTACCAGGTCAGCCAGATAGCTTGTTGAGTGGCCCATCTCTGAGATCAGCTAATCTTAGATGCTTTTGAGGAAGAGCTATAATGCTAATAATGTGAAACATATAGGAAAAAAAAAAAAAATTAATTCCACAACATATTTCTGAGTTTGGCTTGGATTCCAAGATGTGACAATTATGTTTCTATCTCAATGTAATTACAGCTGTTTCCATTCATTACCCATACCTATATATCAACATTTTAGAAGTCCTGCTAAATAACAGGAAAAAAATAACACCCAGTTCACTGTTGTTCAGTATTATTAGTTTTGGCAGTTTCTGAACAGTGTTATCACCGGTGGGTAGGGGTTATCACTGCTCACGCTTCCCTTCCTTGCTCGGAGCAGTTGTGGTCTGGCTGCCCCACTGAGCTAGAGGAAGATTTAGAGAGCAAACACAAGTCTGCAGCATGGCTGATAAGTTTTGCTTTTGCCCATATAGTTCTTGCTTTGAGTGCACAGTTTGTTGGCTTTTCACTCCACTGAAGTCCAAAGAAACATTTTATGCTGTTGTTTTGCTAAGTGTTATGAAAAGACACAGGTTTCTTCCCTATAGCAGGTAATCCAAACAGATCAGGACAATGGCATGAAGGTACTTTGTACTGACTTTAAAAAGAACAGTTACCTTCCACTGACTTTTCAATTAATATTGTCAAATCCATGGAGAGGCACTCATTTAAGAGTCAGCACAAGCTAGAAGGATACCATCCTTGGTGGCACCATATCTGCCAAAGCTGCAGGAAAACTTATTCTCTACTGGTACGGGGACAAAAACTGAGCCATAAGAATGTTATCCTCATGAAAGGTAGGAATTGGTATTAACACTCCTTCACGGTTTATCCTTGAAGATAAGGATTAGCTTTCTATTAACATCAGAATTTACTGTATCAAGGGTTTAATGCAGAAGTTGCCGAAGGAGCATAATGAAGCTGTGCTTACAAGACCTGTGCAACTGCTAAAACATCCATTTCTCAAATTTCATCTGCTCCTTGCAGCACTGCCCAAGCCTTGGTGTTTGAAAGATCATAGCAGCTTTCTACTAATACAAATTTTCCTGTTCAGTTTCTGCCATAAAAAACTCCAATGAAGTCTATATTGCTCCTGGCTGGCATAATCCCAATGGTGAATTTGCCCCCTTCTCCTTAAGACTGTATTCCCTCCATTTAATTTCACTTGCACTCAGAGGTCTGTAGAAATTATTTCATCAATCCACTTTTATCTCTCATGCTATTTAAGAAAATAAAGTAGGTCAACGGTCAGACAAATTTGAGCAAAAAGTAAGAAATATGATCTTTTTCTCCCCTCTTTACTTTTCAGTCTAATCTTGGAACTAAATGTTATCAATCCTTGGGAGGATGCCAAAATTCAATATTGTGCTGATGGGAACATGAATAATGTATAAAGAGACACTTCAAACAGTGTATAAAATCTGAGGCACAAAATGTCTAACAAGGCTAAACCAAAGGCTTTGTAAAAGTTACAGCAGAACCAATTGGTCAAGTACTCTTTAGGCTGTCCCATTCCGTTGAACTACAGATGTCAATAACTGACAGGTCAAGAGTTCTTTGCTAGAAAATTTGTATGACCCCAGTAAATCAGAGAATGGCATTAAAGACTGTGAATTTAGACACAGAAACCTCCAAAAAAAACTAGCCATTAATAAAGATCATGCATACAAAGTTATTACAAAGTTTTATGTGTAAATATATATACACATACATAAGTATATTTTTCCCCAAAAATAAATACATGTTGTGTTGGGAGTTCCAAAGCCAAGGGTACATAAAACAATGGGTTAAACTGGACAAAGCTGGCTATTTTCTCCAAAACTTCTTTCTGTCCTTTTTTTTTTTTTTTTTAATATGTTGTTGAGTACCAGATCTTCACTCAACACAGTAGAGAATGGAGGCCCTTCTTTTAGCTCCTTATACCTTTCCACAGACAAACATGAATAAACACTACACACCCAGAGTTATGGATGGATGGATGGATGGATGGATGGATGGATGGATGGATGGATGGATATTTTAAGTGCAGTCTTTCAATATTATATGTTTTAAATCTGTGTGGCCTGGACATATGAATGAGTAAGGGAGCACCTATGTTCAAAATTCAGGATCCAGTTTAGAGAAATAATAAAGACAGATCAAATATATATATATATATATATATATATATATATAAAGTAGAGATGGAAATGCTCTAAATACAAACATCTATCTTTTTTATGTGCTACAGGAAAAACTAGACACTATGTAGTTCATGAAACCCATTTGTTCACACTTTGGCCTTTGGACTAAATATGCCAGGATTAGAGCTTTTCATCAGACTTCCTGAGACAATATTGTGCATTGCCCTCTGCAAATTAGAGCCTCCGTGTGAGACAAGACACTCAGAGAGGAACATGGGGATGGTGAAAGTGAACTTGAGCCTCACTTCTCCAGAGCTCAGTCTTATTTCCGCAGGAGTAACTGAGAGCGTGTAGAACAGGAGAGAGATTTAGAACTGAAAAGAAAAAAAAGGGGGGGGCAACCTCCAACACGCCAATAATGCACCTACTGTAAAGCACTGTTGCTTGTCTCACACACACTGTGTATATACATACACACATATATGCACTGATCAGCACAGGTGAGTTGATTTAATGACTAGTGAAACTCATTGTTATACAGGCTAATAGCAACTTACTTGCTAGATAAAGGGAAAAGCAAAGAAAAATGTGATTCATTGGAATGTCTGAAACACATAATTTCCTGGGGCTATTCTTGCTACAGGACAACATATTGCAGCATCTCTATCTGAAGGCTATGCCCAAAGGCAGAGTGTAGCCCTGTGAAAATAAATGCAAGTGATATTATTAATATTGTGGCCCTTCACAAAATATCACCCAGAGGAAACAGATAGAAGCAAAATTCAGCAACATAATGAGTTGCAGAACATGTTCTGATGATGGAGGACGGCAACAAATTAGGAACTAATGTAGTAATAACTGTGAGCAAGATTAAACATCTTCACATGATTGTGTCATCATATTCACAGACCTGTCATCAAGGGTCAGGAGCTGTTTCCTTAAACAGTGTCACTCACTATTTCACTGTTCAGCTGTTTTCCATCATTGTAGGCTGGAGCTTGGCATTCACATAATCAGCTCAAATGCAAATCTGTCTCTAAAAATGACTTAAATGGGTTAGGCCAAATTTAGTACTGAAGCAGCAAAAATAATAATTTAGCTATGGTTACATATTGGCTGACAATAGTAATATCACTGCTAATCAAATAAAAATTCAAAAGTTTTAAAATATAACAGCCAAAAAGTGCAAAAGACACACAAAGCCTTCCATGTCCCAAATCATATTAATTGCAACAAAGAAAAAGAAGCACAAGTTTGTTCCTCCCCCCATGCAGTAAAAATAATTTTACCAATTACATAAGAATTGTCATCAAACTCTGTCATTTTCCTCATGTAAAGCAGTGGCCAAAACCTACAGGATTATGGCACAACCAAAGCTGTAAGGCACCTTGGGAGGACACCTGGTCCAGCCTCACTTGAAGCAGGGGCCATGTTAAGTGCAGGCAAGGGAGTTAAGTGCACTTAAGGGAGTGTATCACTTACAATTTCAGCTTTTATTCAGTGTGACAAAACTGAGACGAAAGCAAAAGAACACATGAAGACCAGCTTTCGAGGAGTCTTGTTTTTGACCATGAGGAGGTTCATTTGAACAGAAAGGGCTCCAAGCTTCCAGTGTTTCAGCATCTGGTTTTCATAGCAACTTAGTCTGCTACTGGTTTCCAAAACATCCAAGCTTGGTTCCAAGTCTTTTATTTATACCAAGGTAAATGTATATTCAATACAGTGCAGCTATGAGTGCAACTGAAGTATGTGAGAGCAGAATCAAATGCAGTTGTTTCCATTTTCCTTTTGGCTGAATCCCAGTTAAGTCCTTATTCTCTACACTGCAGCTTTTCTCTGTGTGTTTTTGAAAAGTGTTTGTGCAGGATGACAAAAGAAAGTTATTGTCAAGATGTCTTCTAAGATTCCCACCTTTTCTCACCCCCTTTCTTTTCAGTTCCTTGCTGGCTGAAAATAGCAAGCTCCTGAAAATATTTACCAAATTGGGAACAGCATTTGATTCAGATCTTCAGAGAGAGATTAATGTTGGAACAATTATTTATAGTAAATCCAACTTTGCATGTGTAAAGAGCTGTTCTTTTAACTACAAGTACCTACTTTCATGGCTTCCTCACCACATTTTCAAGCACTTTGTATTACCATGGAAAGAAAAAAATAGTTGTTGTTGTTGTTGTTTTCATACTTTTTTAATAAAAGTATTGAAAGCAGAGAGTGCATGACTCACCTCACAGCCACTTGGATTTCCAGTGCTCCTTATCATATGAAAGGAGAAAAAAAAAGAATGGCATTGTTGTAAAAAAAAACATAAGCAGAAAAAGCTAACATGTATGAGCAGACTCCATGTATTTTTGAAAATGGATATTTGTTTCCCCAGAGTTACAGAGCCTGTGACCATGATTAATTGCTCATTTTCAGCCAAGCACAAAATTTGAGTCATAATTTGTTGTAAAGCAATAATCCCATAGAACATTTATTCAACCACTAAAAGAAGACATTTGTCATCACTCAAGACAGCAGCCAAACATAATAATACAAATAGACTGAAAGGCAAATAGATTTTCAGACTGGTATATTGTTCTTTCACCAGTATCCCCCACATACAGCAACTGGTCTCATCTCTAATATCTTGATGGCAGGGTCATTATTGCCCACATGTTTATTATTTTCCACAAGTAAGATTCTGTCTTATTAAAATGTCAGTGCCAATATGAGTTGTTAGGATTTTAAAAGTCTTGCCTTGGGAGTTAACCTTTTATTCAAGCTCTGAATGTTTATGCCATGCATTGTTTTTCAAAAACTAAATTATATTTAGCTCTGTTGTGGGCTACCTAATTTTGACTCACCCATGCTTTTAACAAATGAACGTGGCAAATGTTTGCAATAATGTTATATATAACTTTCTCTGTTGTCTTTAGAGTGTGTCTTTTCAAGTAAATAGGGACAGCAAGGCAAAAGTTGGAAGGATAATTTCAGAGCTGGGGCAGTAATTACCTTCCAGTCACCTTTTGAAAATTAATCAGTTTTGCACAGTTCTGTTGGTATAAACAAACCACAGAAAATATATAAGGTAAATATCAACCTCCTAATTGTAGATGGTCCAAATTCAATAATGAAATCTACATTATTGCAGCATCTTCAGGAGGGCACTGCCTTTGCTTAAAGGCTCTCTATTACTTCTTAGATTCCCCTTTCCTCATAACAAAAAATCCTCTATTTGAATAAGCAAACAGACCCTTTTCTGACCCCAAGCTATTACATTGAAAAGCAAGAAACAGATATTTGAAAGAAGGAAACTAGTGCTTTGGACTTATTTCCAAACCATTTTCGAGCTGACATTAATCCTAAAGTTTTGCTGTAGGCTTGGATTCATCTCAGGGTCACATTCTCAATGTTTATTCAGACTGTATCCCTTGTAATTTTCTTTGCTGTGGCACTTTCTTTTTCTTCTTCTTGTCCCCCACAAACAAATATGTATAAAAACATTGAACAATATCCAGAAAAATCCCCTTGATTTAAATGGTTATGACTGCTTAAGTTGGAGGCTGCAAACAACTGTTTTTATTAATAGATTCAAAATAAGCTTGACTCTCCCTTAGGTTTAAAAGCAATGGAGGGAGCCATTAATTATTTTTCAATAGAGGCTATCTAAACCAGTAAGTGCTCTGCAGAAAAAAAAAAAAATACGCTTTAAAAATACGAGCATTTGCCAATGGTACCTTTAGAAGCTTTCCAAAATGATCGCTTTAGTCCACTTTCAAATCTTGGTCTTTGTCTAATGGTAGATAACCAGACTACCAAGCAGTTTGTAAACCTGCACTTCAAGAAAGCACTGGGGGTTGGAGTAAATGATTTTTAAAGGCCCCTCCCAACCCACACAATTCTATGAAACCAAACTACATAATAACAAAATTTTTAGTGATATTATATCTTGATTAAGCACTTAGAGAAAAGTATTTAAAAAATAATGAATATGCTCTCTGTTTTTCAAGACAGTGTTTTAAGAAAGCATTTAGATACAATTTTTCCCTTACCTCTAGTTTTCCCTAGTTGGTTTACAAGACAAATCCCAGCTATGCCTTATAAAGCCTTGTAGAATGTCTATACAGCAGCTTTCTATTGGCTTCGTACCTCTGATTATTGTTTTTGTAGTTTGTGTGGTTGAGAAATTGCTGCAAATTAGGTTGCAAGCCCAGCCAGGTTTCTGCTTCAAGTCTGCAGTCCGTATGAAGTGTTGGACATTTGTCTCTGAGCGGGAGCTAACAGCAACAGTGCTAGACAAGCGTGAGAGTGGAATTGCCAGTTCCATTCTATCCTCATTATATCTAGACATTAAATCCTTCATGGCTGATGCTCCAAAATGAGTGGGTTGGCTGTGGAAGAACAAGATAGAAATTGGTCACTTCCCATGTCACCAATCATCTGTAATGTTACTAGCACCATATCAACAGCACAGTGCTGCCCACGTTAATTGAACTTTACCTCCACACTAGAGTGGCAGAAGGTTGAGGATGACTGTAGCATACTAGGATCATGACATTCCATGGGTCTCATAATGGTATGGATTACCCTGGGCTTCCTGCAGCTGGATGTAGCCATCCAGTGTCAGTGGGGAGGAAAGGCTTTATGCAGTCCACAGCGTTATTTGGATAGGAGCTGGAGGTTCTAGAAACTTGGTCTTAAAGTTTTAACTCTGCTGGGCCATCATAGCCCACAGAGGGCTTCATTTAATCTGTTATTCATTAGTATGGCAATAGTCCACCTAGAATAGCCCCAGTTCAGGTTGTTTCATATTTAAATTTGGTTCATCCCAGGTTTGAGTTTAGAGTGGTGTGGAGATTGACAACATTTTAAGATGTCCTCTAGGTAAAATAAATGGCAAAAGCAAGTGTTACAAGGGGTAAAACTAAGAGCACACAGTTTTTGAGATTCACTCATCTGAAACACAAAGGCCACTTTCTGTTACAGCAATTTCATCATTCATTGAGAGCAGTGTTACTGAAGATTTACACTGGTATGACTAGGAACAAAATCCATTCCTTGATTTTTCACATCAATTTATGAAAGAAATGTCTTATCTATTCCACTGGTTCCCAGATCACCTTTCTGCAAATGCCAAGCATCCCATTTATTTTATCACTAACTATATAATATTTGCACAAAGCCCTGGAGAATAGAAATCCATCACAGTATCTTGTCGCCATAAAGTTTAATACTCTCTGATGTGTTTTTCTTGCTTGGATAATATTTTTGCATCCCTTTTGTCTCAAATAACACACTGGAAAGACATTTGTCTTTACTTCCACTGATAAATAACCCAAATCAACTTAATCTGCTTGTAACATAGCTATGTTTACTGAACTACTATATTCCCATTTCCAGAATCCATCAGGAAGTCTATCCAAATCAGCTTTGCTTCATTATTCTATATTTCAATTAAATGGGCACTCCACCTAGACTTCAAATTAGAGTATCAGTCTGTTCACAACCCTTACGTTTCCTCAGACAATTCTTCTGCATCTTTGCTTTAGTCACTCTCACGCTTATATGCTAGGTGGAATGAGTCTGGGTCCACATCAGCCCCATGAGCATCTTGAGGATGGGGGAAGGACAGTTATTCCATGAATGCAATAAATTCACCAAAATCAAAACTATTAGACAATAATTGGTTAAAAAAAAAATAATAATTATTGAACAGGTTTAGGCAAGGATGTAATTTTGACAATTTCAAAATAATGTTTTCTTGTAAAATTTTAGTTAATGCTCAAAAAAAAAAGTAACTTGCCTTGTTTAAGAAATGTTTTAGTTCACGTGTTTTCAGATTGTCGATTCTTCACCTTTTTAACATTTGGAGGGGAGGGAAAACAAGACAGCACAGTTTTACCCCAATGCTTCTTCAGGCTATTACAGAGAGACAACACTGAACTCAGTAGATCAGTTTTCTACCTGATCCCATGTGGCATGTCCAATATTCTTAGTGAGACTTTGCCCACCATTAGTACTGAGAAACTCTTCAAAAACTGAAAATGGAAGATTTGAGACAGAAAAGCATCAGTCACAGAGGGAGCAGAAAGGAAGTCAAAGTTTTATCTCTACACACAGAATGAGGAAAAGAGTGGTTTCTGGATTTACAGAAGTAAAATACTTGTATTTGCTGCAAGCCAGCATGGCCCTCTGTGCTGTGGGGTAGCTCTAGGGAAGATGCAGTTGTAGGAGCCTTAGGAACCAGCCTGACTTTGAGATACAGGTAATGGTGCTGAGGGGAAGACCCTGTCATCATGAAGTGTCAAGTGATGAGTTCTCCTTTTAGCAAGGTAACAGATTTCTCTTTCAAGATGCAGTTAAATAAAGTTGATGGTGTCCACCTTCATGCTGAGAAAAGGCATACATACAGTCATGCAAATGCCAAACCCAAAAGTTAAGACAGTTCAGATTTAAGCTCATATTCAGCAGCATTTGTGTTTAGAAACATTACATGAGATTTAGTTAACCATAGCCAGTGTGTTATGCTGCCTTTTGGATGTGGAGAGTGTGGCTTGTCTCCTGTTTGATAAGTCCTATAATACTCTCTTCAGCTGCTCACACCTGATCTTTCAGGACTTTTTTCTTCCCTTTTTATCTCCTCAGTCAGCCAGAATACTATAAACATTTCAGAATCTCTGTAGATATTTGAATCCTCAATATGCTGATTATGCCAATCAGGGAAGTCATACTGCCTGCACTTTTACTGTCTATGAATGTCTAAATGAACCTTATGCAGCTTCTTTTTGCAGTCTTATAGTTAGCAAACTAACCATGGAGACTCAGCAGCATGTACCTAATGATGGAAGGAAGACTCTGAGTGGATGAATAAGTGGGATAAGGGGAGGAATGCCAGAACTGGAGTAGGTGTCCACAGGTCATACTTAACATTTGTTATTGCTCCTACCTCAGTTCAGAATAATCACTGCTTCAAATTCCTTGTGAATAAGGATGTGCTCAGGGGTCTTATGCACGTGGTTATATACGACCCCCTCCATGGCGTTCCCAGCCTCGGGCATGCTGCCAACTGATCAACATCAGATTAGAGTAGCAGGCTTTCAGAGTGCAGTCAAAGCACTTTTCCTTATTACCAAAGGACCTCTCATTCTGGTATCTGTGCTGAAGGGCTGGAGCAAGCTCATCATACAACTTCAAGAACATGTCTTTCCACACCCAAATGTTTTGCAACTGCTTCTTGCTATTTAAGTCACCACTACAATGTGTTCCTGCCACTCAGGAGTTATTTACTGTTCTCAAAAATGTTGTTCAGTGAAATGCAACAAACTGTCATTCTTTTAAAGTGTTTGTCCTGTCCATTTATCTCCCTCTAAAAAATCTTGTCTACACTTCAGCACACCCATCAGTTGAATTTCTAATCAGGAATAATTTAAATTTCTGAATACAGAGCAAACATAATATGCAGTCTTCAAGAGAGATGCAGAATTCCCTCGAGGATCCATACATAGAAAAAGAGGCATGAAGACACTGACACGTGTACTTACCCTGATATTGTCATGTAGAAAGCATTGTGAGATGCAGAATAGAATTCTGGGGAACCTGACTCTGAGATCTACTACTTTACTGAACTCTCATGACGGTATGCAAAAACGCTCCAAAGGAAGTCACATAAGTAGTACCGGTAAGCGGAGGGAAAAGTCTGAAATGTGAAAATCTGCAACATGGAAACCTAGAGTTCAGAGTCCTGCTATAATCAATAGGAGGAACCAGGTATTTCCAAAAAAACACTCCTCTCAAACTGCTACTCCTACAGAAGACCAGATCTGTCATGCTCTAGAAGTGATGTAGGCATGTTAAAGCCTTCCAAAGTTAGGTGAGATGAATTCCACCCACTTGTCATGCAATATGTCATATTTGAGACAGGAACTGACACAGCCTTTTGTGGTGAGGACACCTAGGAACAGCAGAAGTAACCAAGAGTGTAAGTGCTCTGACTGTGGTTGAGTCCTCATCAGAAGCTGTGATAAAGACAGTTACTTGTATAACCCTGCCCTGATTTATACCTGCAGGTATTACTTTGAAACATCTGCTTAGTATTTTCTTAAGCTCTGATTGGTTATTTTAAAGTTAAGTACACTGTTCTTAAGGCATCTGTGATCCCTACACTCTTGGCTATGCATGAGTAATAAGCATTCACTGAAAACAGAATGCAGAGTAAATGGAGGAGTTGAGGCTTTTTAACCAGCGTACATGACAAGCTTGATTTCACACCCAAAATATTCAAACGAGCAAAGAGAAAAAAGAGCATGAAAAAGCCCTTCCCATCCTTCTGTTTAATAGCCCAATCTACCCAAAATTGAATTTCAGGAAAACCTAAAAATTATTTCAGGTTCTGCCTTTTTGAGTGCTTTAGGGCACCTTCTCTGTACCATTAATATCTGGAAATAAAACTCAGTAAAATAACTCTCTAAAAATAACTAAATATATAAACACAGACTGAAAATCAGCTATGTTCTGCATCACAAGATGAGGCATGCTTTTTCTTCCTGCCTGGAACATCTGTGTCTTTCAGGAACACCCAAGCCTGCAGAGGCTTGCAAAGCTCTCACCTACATTAACAGTAGAGTTAGTGCTTGACATTTGGGACCAAAGCCTGGTTGCTTTACTCACATACATAATCCCACAGCACCTGCAGGCCAAATTTTCCTTTCAGTGTCGCTGGTCAAACTCTATAGCAAGTTAATTAACTTTTGTTCAGTTATATAGATCAACCAGGTCATGACCTAACCCAGTGAGAGTGTTGAAAAGATCAGAGCAAGCCACATCTTTATAGCCTGTACAACTCAAAGGCTACCTTATTTTTTATCTTTAAGGAAAGTTATTTGGTAATGAAAGCAAAAGGAACAGCCAGCACATGTGATGTTGATAATTTTCTCATTTATTCTGTTTCATTCTTTCATATAGGAAAGAAAAAATATTCCTATTGGCTTTCTGCTATGAGTATTCCCTGGCTTGGGTAAAACCATGATGTTTCCTGTAGATCTACTTCATTCTATAAATTCAGCTTGCTTGTATCAATGCAAAAAGGCAATTTAGCAAGTTGCACTTTCTTTGAATTATACTATTTGATACCTTCAAAGTTAAAAAACTGATTGAGAATGATTACTGTAATACCAGGCACTTGACTAATATAACTGAATGTTGCAACAGTAACATTCAGAATCAAAGTAGAGGTACAATATGTGTCATGAATATCAAAAGAATAATAATCAAGTCCTCCATGTAAAGTGTTATGAATTATGTTTAATAAACAATGGCCTACAATCTGAGTCTCTAAGTGTTATTTAACTACAAAGTTCATGTTCTAGTTCTGAAAAGGATTTTTTTTTTTTTTACCTACTTTTAGGACTTAGCACCTACTGCTCACTGTTAAATCACCATTCTACAACTTTAGGGCACAGTTCACTATTTTAACATTAAGTTATGAAAATATATATTGCTACTGTTATGAATTAGAGTAATTTAATGCACAACTTCAGCGTGACTGAAGAGAAAAATATATCAGTACACTGACATTGGCACTTGGGTCCAGAGCACGGCAGAGCAGAAAGAACACTGCAATTCGCTTCTACGCTACCCTAAGCCTGCAAAGGGTTTAGCTCTTACCACAGAATGTTCACACTTTTGTGGTACCTGGCACATTTAAAATGTGCTCTTGACTTTACCCCAATGTTCCTTCTCTACAGAGAACCTGTGGAATAGCTGGCAGAAACAAGATGAGTCTCCTGGCAAACCTAGGGTTCATCCACCAGAGTTTTAATACATTTTCTGTGTTCCTTTATGTTCCCAAAATGTATCATTACATCTTGGGCAAATTAGGTCTTCATTTTTAAGCAGATCTTGTATCACACTGAAGGTGATAGCAATGAACCACAGAGCTTCAAGGACCTCCACAATTCATCAGGGTTGTGACAAATTTTGTTGATAATCCTTAAAATTATTTTTATTGGAAAAGTACTCTACATTTTCTTATTGTCTTTCCACAGTGAGGATCAGATATACAGTGTAGAGTAAAAAAAACATGATTGCAGGTCATGGGGGGAGTGAAATGACACACACACACACACACAAATTTGGGTTAATCTCTTGACAGCATATAACAAAGATATTGTAACAGTTTCCATTTACTAAATGCTAAGTTAATCCTTTAATAGTGTACGGCGAAGACAGCTATCAATAGGCAGGAGTACATATGCAGTGAGTGCTGGTCTGATAAAACCCTTCTCTTAAAAATGAAGGATGCCATCATTGTTGTATTCTCCTGAATGACAGACTGTGCTTTCATGCAGATTTCTGCAAATCATCTTATTATTAATTGTAAGTGTGACTATGCTCGGTTGCATTGTTCCAGTGCCTCACCAGACCAGTCAGGAATTTCCACAGCTAACACAAGCATTGTGCATTATTGTGTGTTTTCTATAGTGAAAAGGCAGCCCTCCTCCTCAGCAGCCTGAGGATATTCTGGGAAGCAGCAGGTGTATCCGCAAGAAACAGGGGGGAAACGCTGATATCATTAACATTGTAGAATATCTGCCAACTAGTCAGGCTCTGTGTGATGGTCGACTAAGCCAGCTCATGGACTGGGTGGGCTGACTCCACTTCATGGATGTCCTATCCCCATGTGGAGGAGGTGAACTGCACACCACTCCTGCCTGACCGCTTCTGAACTGAGCTTCTTTCATATCACCAGAACTCTCTGATGTTGAGACTTGCAATGAGCAATGCAGATAAAAGGCATGAGCATTTCCCTCCTTGTTGAAAAACCCTTGCAGAGAGTTGCAAAAGTTCTGGTATCAAGCTTATTTTTGAACATGTACAATTTTAAATTACCAAGGCTAAAAATCTCTGTAGCACCTACTGCCCTAGAATTAAAAAAAGACAGTGGGAGCCATATGTTATTGGTGCATTCTTATGTTCCCCTCCTACTAGTGCTTTAGTATGCAAGTAATGTACTTTTGATATAAATTACAATAAAAACATTTTCCAACCCTCTGTCCAAAATATTTTGTCAATATTTCTCATAGACAAGTGCTGTCTCACTGACTCAAAATACTATTTCTAAGGCCTGACGATAAAATAAGCTATTTTTTGAACTTGCCTTACAAAATACACATTCACATCATTTGCTGTAGACCTTCAAATATACAATAAAAATGCTTAAACAATAAGAAGGTTCTAATCATAAGACACTTGTACAGAGATATCTCACTGCAGCTAGGGTCAAGTTGCTTTGGGATGGCCTCCATCTCAAAGAGCCTACATTGTAGAGCCATGAGCAGAGCAGGAACAACATTAAAAAAATAATTACAGTGATTTGGGGCAAATGCTACACTGGTCTCACCTTCCAGGCAAATAGTCTGGAAAGTGTTCTTTATTAGTCTTTGTGTGGTTTTGTGTCCACAAATAACAGGTACAGTTTTTTGCAGTTATTTGCAGTTGTCTTGTATCAACAAATCAAAAGTGAAGGCAAATAACATGGCTGAATGGTTCCTATTTCTTTTCAAGCCAGCTGAGAAATCATGCTCAGAACATTTAAAATGAACTGAGTGACATCTGCCCCTGAGCACGGTTCATAACCTGAGGGTGCAACCGACACAGACTTCCTGCAATATGTCACAATTGACCCAGGAACACTTCCCATTCTGTTTCCTCTAGTTTCAAGCCTTTTGCAAGATGCCAATTAAAGACATATATATATTTATAAAGTGGTTAGCGTCATTTATGCCTTGAAAATAAAAATCTATTAACAGAGAATGTCAGCAAAAACTGAAAGGAACTGAACTAGTATTTTTTTTAAATTTTTTTATGAAAAAGCTTTTTCATCTTAAAGTATTAATTCCCTTTACCTTTCAATCATCAGATTTCATAGCTGTGTATTTCTTTCACCCTGACAAATGTTCCCAGCAATGTGTATCTCTGCTATAATTAATTTTGAAAGAACAGTAGACATGCAAATTGCCATTTGCTCTCAGTGGATTCCCTAGACTCAAGCTTGCTACACAATGAAAAGAAAAGTTGCCTCTGATTCTACCATGTATCAAATAAGCCAGAGGAATCTAATACACGATGCAGATTCACTGTGTTTAATGTAGGCCTGCAAGGATTTCAAACACCTTTTTTCTCAGTGAGGATGATTCTCATAGTTCATTCACAGCGCTGCTCTTTTCCCCTGCACTGGTTATCAAATCATCATTAATCATACCAGACTTTCTATCATTAATCATACGAGAATCTTCACTGCCATTGAAACAAACAAACAAACAAATAAAGTATATGGGGCTAAGACAAGACAAAACAAACACCGAGACCAGTGGCCAGACTGGGCGTGATGCTCTTACAACTTTCCCAGCTACTGAATAATATGAAGCAATGACTTCAGCAATATAGACTCAGGAAACCTTGGCATGTAGCACAATATACTGTGAAGCATATGTACAAAATGTACATTGGCTTTAATTTTTATTAATGTAATAAATTAGCTAATTAAAATTAGCTAAATAAGCTACAATTACAATGGGCTTTCAGGCCAGAGCCACTGTTATGACTTGAAGCCATTCTGCCAGCAGGATACATGTTGAGATGGCAATGACCCTTTGATACTTCTGTTACTCTATGTCTGAGACACTGAGAAGATAAATCACTGAAGGAAACCTGAAGCCTGTGCAGAATGTCTCTCTCTTATGCTTTTAATACTGCTCCTCTAGCAATTCTTTTCATATTTATCCTTTTAATCTTGTGCTCGGGATGAAAGTATATTGAGTAAGAGCCTTTCTCTTTGTTTTTTCTAATCTCTACACTGGGAAATGTAGGTCTATGGCTGGAACCCATAGGTGCTACAGTATTTCAGGTAGGTACACCAAGTAATTGTCCTTTGAATTGTTTTTAGACCTTGGGCCTGCTGAGGGCTGAGATATGTTAACTTGGCTACACACCTCCTGGATTAGAGCTGACATACCCAGCCAGACTGGGGTGGAACATATTTGAGTGGTTATACTAAAATTGATGGCATTGTGGTCCTGAACCACATCCCGAGAAGAACCATGTGAAGTTTACCGTCTTATGCTCAAACAACCTAATGAAACCAGCTAGTGATTTTTATATAGATAAATGGAGAGGAGAGGAGAGGAGAGGAGAGGAGAGGAGAGGAGAGGAGAGGAGAGGAGAGGAGAGGAGAGGAGAGGAGAGGAGAGGAGAGGAGAGGAGAGGAGAGGAGAGGAGAGGAGAGGAGAGGAGAGGAGAGGAGAGGAGAGGAGAGGAGAGGAGAGGAGAGGAGAGGAGAGGAGAGGAGAGGAGAGGAGAGGAGAGGAGAGGAGAGGAGAGGAGAGGAGAGGAGAGGAGAGGAGAGGAGGAAAGGAAAATAAAAAGAAAGAGGAAAGGAAAATAAAAAAAAAAAGGGGGGGGGACAGGAAAGGAGAAAGGAGAAAGGAGAAGAAAGGAGAAAGGAGAAAGAAAGGAGAAAGGAGAAAGGAGAAAGGAGAAAGGAGAAAGGAGAAAGGAGAAAGGAGAAAGGAGAAAGGAGAAAGAAAACCCAGGTCAAATAACCTCTTTGAATTTCCTAATAATTTTTGATGTTCATTATAGTTTAATGGTAAATGCACGGCATTATGTCGAAAGTTACATGAATAAGGCAGGCGCTGCGCCTGCCAGCAGCGCTCAGTAGTCAATGCAAACACAGACAGTTACAAATTAACTCAGGCAACCAGCAAACCAGGCTCACAGGAAAGCTGCCTTTTGCAACCGTTCCACTGCTGGGAGCACAAAAATCCATATCAAGTAAAAATAAAATAAAGGTTTCATTTATGCTCCCAATGCATTTGTTAAACAAGAATAAGAATCTGTTGGATAGGTAGGGATACACGACTCAGCAAGGTAATTTGCTCTGAGGGATTTGGCCTGCCATTATACAACTGGTCCTCACCATGTAGAGCAAATTAAGATTACATTGCTAACTACTGCGGAACAACACTTTCAGCAGCTTTTCACCCAAGAACATATTTTTTGTTTTGCAGGATATGGCCTCACCTACAGCACATTTTGCTAAGGGTAATTTGAAAACTGTGAATATGATGATAGCCTAATCACTCAAATCTTTAGCAATGAAAATATGGAAATGCTGTTGTATAAAAAGATGGCTAAACAGAATGCTTTAGTTTGACAGAAATAGAAAATATGACTCAGATAGGGAAAAGAGCTCTTTGCCCTTTAAAAAAAAATCTCTCTCATTCTCCCTCTTTCTCTAATACAGGAGCCTTTCAGGGAAGAGTCTGGTGATGCTGCATTATTGATGTGATACAGGTCTCCAGTGGAAACAGATGTGGTATGTTTGGTTTTCTCTGATAGTCTGGGCTGAACACAAAGCAAATTACTGAATGTCAGAAGACTTGGGTTTATCGAGACTGTTCAAAGCACACTTTAAAAGAAGTTCTTAAATAATAAATCTTAAATTGCAAGCCTGTTGCATAACCAAAAGTTATATGTGTACTAAAAGAAATGTTCCCCAAGTGATTTTGCTGAGACAAACTGCAAATGACATTAAAATGCATATGTGCAGATTTAGGATTTGTTTGTTCTCAAAACAGGCACTGATATTTGGGGTGAAAGACATGTAATAGCACAGCCTGGATGAACAGTCACAGAACTGCAGAATTGTTGAGGCTGGAAAATATACAATTTAACTGAATATGCATAATCTCTCTGGAAATTTTCCAAACTTGTGTTGGATCCATTCTTTTAAAAAACACAGTCTGAGACCATAGAGGTTCTCTCCACTGCCCCTCAGTTTCTGGCAGGCTGTATAGTCTTGTGGGAACACAAGAGGCCAAGCAGCAGTACATGAGAGATGGTTTGGCCCAGGCTAGGACACACCGCAGATTCAAGAGGAATCCAAGGCCACCGTACAAAAAGGTAGGTTCAGTCTGTGCACCCCAGAAAACCATGCAATGTATGTTAGGAGCAAACTCAAGCCACAGGTTGAGTTTCCTGTATTTACTGAGATACCTGCCTGAGATGTGCCTTTCTAGTTCACAGTGGACCTGTAACAAGACTTGACTAAAGCAATCAGCAGCAATCTCCTCTGACAAATAGGGGAAGTAGTGTGATGGGACATGCTAGATTATGTCTCGCTTAGGTGATAGCTTCAATTTAATCAGAGTTTTCACCAAGCAGTTCAGAAGATAACATAATTTCCTGGTCTCTGCTGAAAACGAGATCTTGGGTGACACCGGTGACATATCTCAGCTGGAACTTTCATCCTCCGTTACTTTGTTCATCTCTTCACCTGCTTATTGGTGTTCTCCCTAAACACTCTTGCAAAGTTAAGGGGAAAAACCACAGGTGGGGTGGCTGAGTCTGAGACTGCTGAGACACCAGTGGTGAAAAGGAGATCAAGGGGCTTTCCGCTCCCTGGTGCCGACCTCTGAATGGGAGACCTGGAGAACCCAGGGATGACAGAGGTGGTGAGAGCAGACGGGACCTCATGCTGTCAGGGAAAGCAAAGGTCAACGGACACGGTGCGGCTCGGCACGCACAGAATGGCGGGGTCAGGCCGGGCGGGGCGCCTTAGGACGGGGCGTGGCCGCTGAGGGCGGGGTCTCCGAGGGCGGGGCCGGCGGGCGGGCGCAGGTGCGCAGGTGGCGGGGCGGGGGAAGGCGGCCGCGGCCATCCTGCTGCAATTTCCCTGTGTCACGGCTCCCGTCTCCTAGCAACGGCGCCGAGTCCGGCCGACAGCCGCGGCAGCCGCGCACCGCCCGCAGCGGCGGCGGCACAGGCAGCGGCTCCGCCGGCCCGGCGGGTCCGGAGGCGAGGGCGGGCGGGCGCTGCCGGGGGGCGGCCCCGCGGCGGGAAGGATGCGGCATGGCGAGGGGGCAGCGCTCCCGCGGAGCTCTCTGAGGGGGCCGGCGGCGGCGGGGCCGAGGGGGCGCCCGGCGCTCGGCCCAGCCCCGCCGTCCGCCCGCCCGGGGCCGTGAGGAGCGGCGAGGCGGCGGCGGGGCGAGCGCCGTGCGGGGATGCCCGCTCGGGCCGGAAAGTTTCCCCGCGGCGGCCCGGCCGCTTCCCGCGCGGACTTCTCCCCGGCCCTCCTCGGTAAGTGACCACGTCCCCTCTCCGCTGCCATCTTGAGCGGCGGCTCCGTCCGCCCGCGACCCCCGACCGACTCCCCGAGGGTGGCCCGAGGCTGCCGCCCGGCGGGACTGAGCGCCTGCCCCGACGGCGGGGAGCTGCGGGGCCAGCCCTGCCCGCGGAGCGCCCGTCCTGCCCGCGGAGCGCCCGGCGGAGCCAGCGGCATCCCGGTTCTGCTGCCGGAGTGCCCTTAAAGTGCTGCGTGGCGGCCCCATGCCCGGCGGCCGGAGCCGGCGAGCCTTGTCTGTGGCGCCCGAGGGGCGGGAAGGGGTTAAACCGGCTCCTGTTAATACTGTTAAAACTGTATTTGGTCTTTACCGATTCGGGTCGGGGTAGCGCTTGAGGGCTTCTTACGGAGCCGGCGGCGGTGGGCTGGGGCGCGGATGGAAGTCGCGGTTAGTTTGTGCGAAACGTGGCTCCAGTTCCTGCCAGTCCCAGGTTGTTTGGTTGTATTGCAGTCGCTGGCGATGACTGGTGGTCCCACGGTGCCCTCCTTTGCATGCCGAGCTCTGCTCTCTCCATCGCCACAACTAAGTGTCAGGCGATGCCGAATTGGGAAGGTTTGCTTGTACATGATTGCCATCTCTTTTGTTGTGATGGAGGAGACGGGTTTCTGACTAGTGGGGCAGCAGAAGGAATGGGACCACCGAACCGATAATCAAAGCAAAACATGCCCCGATAATTACACTTGTGCATCAACAAAGAACGAACGCGCTTTTTGTGTTGTTTGTTTGTTTGTTTTTTTAATAAGTAGTTCAGCGATAGGAATGAAAAGACAAGTCTCCGCTCTTTGTTTTGAGCATGCGGTACCTCGAGGAGTAATTTAACAATGTCCTTGCTGACAACACCCGTCTTTTTCCGGGGAAAATACAAACAGAGTAAGTGGGACACGAAATTACCTCATACGTGGCAGTCTGGGAATAGAACAGAAAATATTTAAAAGCTGAATAGGGGAAGGTAAGCAATAGGTTTGGTTTGGTTTTGTTTTTGAAGGGGTGCTCGCTTAATCTCCTTTCAGTGAAATTAATTGGACTTTGTGAATTATATTATATTTGGTGCTGTCATCTTTTTCTCCCTCAAAAAATAACCGGACACTCAGAAAGAGAGAGGGGGGAGGGGATCCTGCTCTTTGGTTGCATGGCACAATATCTTGCAAAAAGAATTGCAACAGTGCAGGAATTACACTCTGCATCTTGTAGTTCAGATCACTGGAACGGGGAGATAGATGACTTCTGATGATCTACTAAAACAACAGCCATAAATGCTCAATGTTTAGTCCCCTGCCGGTTTACCTACAAGCAGTCGTTGCTGTTTCCCTAGATGACTTGCAGGGGTTCACTCCTCCTTTAATAAGATTTGACATACCAGCCACCATCTCCCCTTTCTGGGGCCAGGGGAGGAGGGAGGAGATTTCGCCTCTGTTACATAACAGTTACCTGGAGCATTGCACATGTTTCCAAACCAAGGATGCCTCTAGACCACAGGTGGGAGGTGAATTTCTGTAATATTGCAGATCAAGTGCAAATGGCTAGGAAGAAACTTTTACACAGGGCACTGCTTGCCGGTGTTCAAATGTTTCCCTTGTGCATTTTGCAGTAATCGTTTTACCGCTCATTTAAGAAAGGCAAATAATATGTTCAACCCTCTCTTCAGTCATGTACGAGTAATATAATGAAACAAATGTTATCTATAGATAAAATACACTGCCTTCCTACTTTTATTTGCCTTATCCCCTCAAATCCTGCATGACATCACTAACCACAGTCAGTGTGCAGTGTAACACCAGATCCTATTAGGGAGTGGGGCTCAGCATCTCTGAGCTCAGGTGCTTTGCAAGCTCCTTCTGAGACCAGCAAGATCATTTTTTTTGTTTACATCAGCAGATACCACTCCCTCTATTGTTTACCTGGAGTGTAAAGAAACTAATTAGCTGTTTGGCAAGAATGTAGTGGGGCACATGGCTGTTTGGATGCTATCAGTCTGCTTGTCTCTTTTTCATACATGGGAGCTCTGTGGGCAAAGCAGATGGGCCTGTTGGTATCAAACCCCATCCCACTTGTTGAGGGTTTAAATCAGCAGGAGTTTGAATGAGAAACAGTAAAGAGAAATAACTTTTGTGGTGCAGGTCTACACCTGGTCCTCATCCTCTTCTTTTTTCCCCTTTCACTGCAGGAGCTGGAGTGGCCGTGGGGGGCAGTGCTCTGGGTAGCCAGCCATGATTGCCACTGGAGGCCTCCTGAGGATCTCAGCTAGGAAACAGGACCCCTTGCGACCCCAAAGTCAGGTTCCCAAACGCAAACGTAAGGCCAAAAAGAAGCGCAAGAACGACGTGGTGGTGGTGAAAGGCAAGCTCAAGCTGTGCTCCCTCTCAGGGCTCATCGCCCTCTGTGGCATCCTGGTACTCCTGGTGGGCATTGCCTTGGCCGTGGTGGGCTACTGGCCAAAGCCCAGCCAGGTGTACAGAGAAAGCAGCTTCGGTGGGGGCCGGCACCTGGCACCACAGGGTGGCACCCCCAAGAACCGCTCCCGAAGCCAGGAAGGGGCACAAGCAGCGATCCATCCAGAGTCACCCTCCAGAGCCAACATCTCCACCACTACTACCACCCAGGGGTCCCCACAGTCCCCCCCAACTTCCTCATCTCCCCAGGCCTCAGTGGGTTTTCTTTTCCGTCTTTTCTCAAGCTACTTGCATTCAGACAAGCTGAAGGTGCTGGGCCCCCTCATCATGGGTATCGGCATCTTCCTCTTCATCTGTGCTAATGCAGTATTGCATGAGAACCGTGACAAGAAGACCAAGATCATCAACCTGCGTGACCTCTACTCCACTGTCATTGATGCCCACAGCCTGCGGACAAAGGACGGAGGCACCCCAGCCTCAGCCCCTCTCAATGGCTTTGTCAACTACGTGCAGTCCCGGGGCCTGGAGCTAAAGCCTGGTGGTGAAGGCCTGGGTACTGCGGCCATGCTGGCCAAGAGCTCCTGGCCACCAGGGCTGGGAGTCTCCCTTTCCCCACCGGACATGGCATCCTCGCCACGACGTTCCTCCTTCTGCACCCCACTGCAGCCGCCCAGCCTGGCTGAGGCTGTGTACAGCATCTACCAGGAGCGTGCCACCCTTGCTGGCCGCACCATCACCAGCCCACCCTGCAGCCCACCAGAGAGCTGGGGCCAGCGCAGCACAGCCAGCTCCATCGTCGGCTCTTCACTCAGCGCCTTCACCCTCTTGCCCTTGGCACCGAGCAGCGGAGGGGGAGGCTGGCGGAGGCCCCCAGGTGAGCGGGGAGCCCGGGAGATTCCACGGGGGGAGTTTGAACTCAGCCTGACTGACCTCAGCAGCAGCCGCATCGAGGGAGGCTGTGGGACAAGGAGGCACAAGCTGGTTCTCAGGAGACAGAGCACCAGCTGCTTGCCTGATGCCAGGCGCCCCCTTTTCTCTGAGCCCCCTCAGTCCCCAGCTGTCAGCGGCGGCACAGACTCCAGCCTCTTGGTAAAGGCATCTTCTAGCTACTCCAAATCTCTGGATCTGGGGGGATCACCCTCCTCCAGCCCTCCTGCCATCACCAGGGCGGACTCCCAGAGCTCCCAGTCTGAGCCTTCCAGCAGCAATAAGGGCTACAGCCACCTGGAGGAGGCAGGCACCTCCTTGGAGTCAGTTGCCAACACCCCAGCCAGTAAAATCCAGGACTGTGAGGAGGAACCAGCTGAGAAGACAGACCCTCTCAAGGCTACCAGCAGAGAACAAACAGGGGACCAGTCCCAGCAAACTCAAAGACAGTACACAAATAAAGAGAAACTCTTTATGATTTCTAGGTCGCACGCTGCATTAGGGCTGGAGGACGGGGAACTGGAGAGTACTGGCATCTAAACAAAACCGAGAAGGCACAAGGACACCTTGCAGCCCTCCACACCTTCCCCCCCTTCTCCATCTTCTTGTGGACTTAGGAAACTAATCAATATCCAAAGAGCTGCAGTATGTTGCCCTTGAAAATTGAGTACAGTAAATCCTGTAGATGACTTCAGGAAGAAAAAGAAAACCCTTTCTGTCCGATCGTGATTGTATGTTCCATGCAAGCCAAATTGTATTAAATATCCACAGTCCAATAAGTTCTTTGGATCAGATTAATACAATTTCGGACAGAATATCTGTGCACTTTACTGTTTTGATTTCCAAGTGCCCCTTCTTTCTTTTCCTCTGATTTCTTTCTTGCTGATTTGTCACTAACTGCTTGAAAACTGCAGGCACCTTTTTAAGCTCAATAGCAATGTGGTCTTCAGATCAAGAAAGCCGAGCTCTCTCTTTGTTTTGGTTCAATCACTAAAAAGTTTGCAAGGCCTTAAGGATGATGTACCTTGACAAAGAATGAGTTTGTTTAAATTCTGGAAAAATGACAATTTAGAAGAGACTGGAGCGGAACAGAGCTCTGATCTAGTTAAAACCATTACATTCCTGAATCCAAAATACCTACTACTACGTGATACTTTATTAAGTATTATTACTCATGTATTGACTAATAGCATTTAAAGATTTTTTTTTTAATAAAACATTTACAAACAAAACTGCTACACTAAAGAGTCCTTTATTTTGGTAAGTAATTACAGCTATCAGAAGCCTTTTGTTTTTGTACTGTGAAAGATTATAGAGATGATATGAGACCAAAGGTTCGCTTATGCTTTTAAGTGGGTAATCAATCATTTTGGATTAATTTCCAAGTAAACACTTCTTCAGACTGAGAAACCGCACTTTAATTCAATCAGAAGACTCTGCCTCCATTTCTAACAGTGCTCTGTGACAGCTGAAGAAATCTGAGATTTTGACAAGCTAAGGGAAAAAAAAATTAAAGGTTTGACCTACTATTAAAATTAGATTTTTCATGACTAACACATTAATCTCAAACTACAGCATATTCTTTCTGGGTTTTTCACTTCCCTTTAAGTGTTTCTTTAATTCTTTCTGCTGTTGTGGTTCCTATTTGTGAATGCATGTGCATAAGATTAATTTTAAAGCATAATGATAGCCCTGTCAATCTCATAGCAGTTGGCCCTATTTAAGTTAGCGGAGGTTTCTCACTGACTTTGGTGGGGTGAGGATTTCTTCCTGCATGAGAAAGCATCAGGTTTCCTGAAGGCTGGAGAATGCCTTGTCTGTAGGCAGTTTTTTTGGTAAATTGATGAGCTGTTTCATTTTTGTAGCTGCAGCACAGCAGGCACTTTCTTTATTTTGGCAAAGCAGCTTTATGTGCTCAGAAAATTTTGTCAATACTTCAGATTTTAAATACAGATGTGGCATTTCACTATGACAAGAAGAGAAATCGACATTAAACAACTCAAATGTGTAGGCAGGCAAGAGTCTTTCTGTTGCAGTTTTTTGTTATGGTTTCATGTTTTAAAATGCTTAGTTACGTGTTGAAATACTAACATTATAATACATTGCAAAATTGAAAACATATATCGATAAATGCAATTGCGTTTAGTAATCTGGCAAAGTCCTCTATTAAATAAGGCTAATTTAAAAGAAAGGAAGAAAAAAACAATTTGCCATGTCAGAGTCTTGAACCTGGAGAACCAGAAAATGCATGTTCTCTCGAGCAACAGAGACATCCAGGTGGATCTTTCCTCCTGTCAGTGGCACCAGTGCATTGACTATATGAACCTCACTGTGACATTTCGTGCTATGACACAGCTAGCACACAACTGGCAAAAATATGTTGTAAACTTGTCTGGACTGGCATGAGGCGGATTAGACACCGTGTGAACTGAGAAGTGTGTGGCTCGACTGGCACTGATGTTTGCACAGGTCTTTCCTTTCAGTTCCCCGTGGTCAACGGTGCTGTGCTTCTGCTCCTTTTCTTGTGATTTCCAGCAAGATGTATGAGATGTATCTGAGCAGCATTACCTAATGCTGACAGAGATACCAATTACTGACACAGCTGAAGACACCCAGTTATTTTCCACGTGAAAACCCTTCATGGAGATGCAAGAGAACAGAGGAGTCATGGGTGCTACTTATTGAAGCACTAGGTCCTCACAAAGATGTGGCAGGGGGTTGCTTTATTCAGAGAGGGTGAAACATGCTTATTTAAATATTCTTAGCAAAATTTTCTGTAGTCATCTGTACCTACAGCCTGCTCTGAAAACAAACAAGCAAACAAAAGGCAAACCAAAACACTTTAAAAAAAAATCTGGGTACTCCTTTGATTTTAAAATAAAGAAGCCCAGTAATTCTTCTGATGATTAACTTACTGCAAAGCCTTCCGAGTAACAAAATTACAACAGAGTTTGGGTTTAATAAGTAAAATTATAGTTTGTTCCTGTGTTGCCAAAAAAGATGTGAAACGTGAACATTTATCAGTCAAGCTGGATTTTTTTATAACAGCAGCTAAAAGTGAATTGCAACACGTAGATTAATAAGCAGAGAAAATTGCCTCTCTGCAAGTTATCAAAAATCATTTTTTTGCAAATGTATTAATTAAAACTATTTGTTGAGCAACTTAGGCAGTGGTAGAGTTTGAGTCAGAAACTTTTGTTTAAAATTCACGATGGGCAAGTCAGCTTAACATACCAGTGTTGGAAAACAGCTGAGAAATTCAAACTCCTGTGCACCAGCCCTGGCTGCTGTTAGTACCATTAGCCTGGAAGAGAAATGCAGCAGCTGGTAAGGAGCTGAGCTTCTCCCAGTGATACCAGCAGGTGCTGGGAGTGCTGGGGTTTGTGTGTTGACCTGTTCTTGACTCTTTCCCAGCTGGGCCTGGGCGCTTCTCAGGGCTGCCAGGCTGCCTCTTGGCCATCGTTTGCTCATACTGTCACTTGCTTGTGCATTTTCTCTCTGATCTGTTTTCTTCTTTTTAACCTTCATCTCCAGTGTCCTGCCACTAAGTGCTTCCTCCATAGTCCTTGTCAAGAGCTGAGCAGCTGTACTTAGCAGTATCTGCCTGCCTACGTGTTGTAAAAGAGATGTATCCCTACAGAAAATGTTTATTAAGTAATTGTTAGTCCCCCTGTTTAAAAAGTGATATCCATGAATATCTATTAAGCTAGAATACCTGGATAAATTAGATTTTGGCCCAGAAATGTGTGATCTGTTTTGTGAGTGTTTTCTTTTTTTTTTAGCATAGAATTGTGCTATGGTATTTATATAAAAATTTCCAGAGGAAAAGTTAATTTCTGCTTGAGCCCTCAGAATACTCCCATTGCTAGACAGAAGGCTGCATCTGTTTGTTACGAGTATAGATGCTGGTTGGACCAGTCTCAGGACACAGGCAAATGCCCTAATTGTACTTCAGTCATGCTGCTCTTTATTACAAAACCCTCAGGACTCTGAAGAACCTGCTGACATGATCGTACCATAACCCACTTATAGCTCAGCTTTCACTGGCTGGCAAAGTACTTAAAATCTTTGCATTAACCTGGCTCCCTTGGCTGAACTGATTTACTGAACTCCCCAGCTGTTGATATGTCAGCTGATGTACTACAAAAGACTATAGCCCAGATTTATTACTGTCTATTATTTACATACATTTTTTAAAAGCATTTTCAAGGTTCGGAGCTGTCCAACTGTGAGTAATAGTGCACCTAAAAACATTGAATTAAGTAACTCTTAACATAGTTTTATGTCTGCAGTCTGAGATAAGAGTATGGATTTCCATAATAGCCAAAACAGTTTACACAGAAGTAGCAATGTGACTTCAATTAAACAATAAAGTTCATTAAAAGTAAGAGAGATGGCACAATGGTAAAGGTTATTTGATTTCAGTAGGATGAATAGCCTTTTATAACATCTCACAGTTTTTCTTTCTAAACGAGAATATGTATGTGTGGATGCAATAAAACAGAACTGTATTTATAGGGACAAAGGAGAATTACTAATAATTTAAGTAGAACACCAATTAATGTTTTGCCTCATTAACATATTTCAGCCCCTCATTTCTCTCTCTCCATTTGAAGAGAGAGAAAAAGGAGACAAGAAAGCAACAACCAACCTTTGGCCATAACCTAGCTAGAAATCAGACTTTGCTACATAAAACCATGAAAAATATGAGTGCTCAGTGGTAGCCAATAATTGAAATCTTAATAATCAATAAAAGTATAGTTTTGTTGGCTTTTTTTGCTTTTTTCTTATAGAGCAAATACATCAAACTTCTTCAGAAAAAACCTCTCTCTCACTTCTCCAAGACTGTTAATAGCAATACTGCAGAGCTTTATCTAGGCTGCTTAATTACTATTTTTCTCTACCAAGGATGAGTCAAGGGTTCAGTTTGGTCCTGCAAACAAGATGCACAGTGTGTGCAGGCACAATACGGGGGGATAAATGGGGTCTTACAGACCCAGGCAAAAATCTGCCATGGAAGACTATACTAGCATCTATACTAGCAGAAGCCAAGCTTACTTTTTACCTCTTCTAAAACCTCCGAAGTGGAAACATCCAAGCAAGCCCACTAGAAAATACCTTCTGCTATTTAGATTTCATGGTTAGCACGGTGACAGAGGGAGGCCCTGGGGGTCCAACAGAGGCAACTGCGAGAAGGTGAAATGGCATCCCAGTTTGCGTGTGGGAACTTGGCTACTGGAAAGGATCTGATTAGATCATGGGATAATTCAGGAACTGGAAGAGCATGGCCTGTGTTTATCTGCTGGTTAGGCTTTTAGCTACATTTTAATTAGATAGAGGAAGTAGAGCCACAGTATTACTTTTAAATTTTTCTCTCGATTATTATTCTTTTTAAATGACATTGTAACAAGACAGAAAGCTTGTTTGGGGAAAGTATCAGAAGAGATGCAAACTAAACAAGTGTCAAAATCACTACTTAAACCTCAGTCTGTGAGGTTTCCTTTGCCCTCCTCTGCATAAAGGAGTTTCAGTCTAAGATTTTGAGAATTACTTTTTTCTTTTTCCCTTTCTCCTCATGACAAATTTGGTTCTGGTGAAGACATGTAACTAATACTCTCAGACCAGGAGATATTATAATAGAAATGGGGAGAGATTGTTCGTCTTTAGCAAAGCAGCCCATTCCACGCTAAGCTTCACAGCTAAAGTGAAACATGGCAAATAAAAGTCAACGTTCAGCATTCGAGTGATTTATTATTTTCATAAAGGTTTAAAGGAACTCCAACGTTGAAGAAAACATAACCCACAAGGCAAGGGTACAGTTATTGCTAAACAACTGGAGGAAACATCACAATATTTACTAAAATATCTAAATATATTGAGACAAATTATGTTTTGCTTTGTTTTTATTTTTTTTATTATTTTTATTTTGGGTTTATTACATTATTTTTAATTTTATTATTTATTTTTACTTCTGCAACACCAGAAAATGGCCTTCCTCCCTCATTCCTGAAGCCTGCTTTAGGTCTCTCTGAGGGGTCTAGCATGTTTTTACTTCATTGACTTTGCAATCAAAATTCATTTTAAAGAAACACAGTTTGGTCTCATAGCCTAATAGAACGTATTAATTAAAATGCTTATAGAGTCCCTATTAAAATAGCATCAGATGATGTCACAGTCTTTACTGTATTTCTCACTAATGCCTTGGATACAGAGCGTGACTGTCTTCCTTCGTAAAAACAAGGCACTGAGATACAGACACAGACCAAGTGTGCAAAGACCAGATTTATTTTTTTTAAAGGGAAAAGAATACAAATACCAATATGTGGTAATGACAGCACAAAAATATCTTATTTGGAGTAACATTTCCAAATCACACAAGCAGCTTACTGTGGAACAGAGCGTGAATCTCCAACAGGAGATTCATCCATCATATTTAACAGAGCCTCTTTCTGCATGCGAGACACTGAAGTGTTAATCTATTTCACTGTCTTTCAGACTTATTGCACACAATATTACAGGAAATAAAGTCTTATGCTTTTGCAACCTTTCAAAGACCTCCCTGCAGAATATTTAAGGACCCAAGCAATATTAGGTAGCTGATGTCATTCTGTTTCAAATGACAAACTGAAAATGAGAACAGGTAAAGTCCAACACTGCTTATTAGTTTACTGCAGTGATGATAACTTCAGATTTTGGGAACTTAAATCTGTCTGCTGGCACTGGTAGTGATTAATGCTCTGGGCTAACTTGGTGCGTAAAAATGTAGTAGGACAGTTCTTGTCTGTGTGGCTGTCTGCAACGTGTACAACATCTGGAACCACAGCACTGAGAAAAGGATGAGTGCTAAGGCTGCTTCTCTCACCATCTGATCAGAGACTAGTACAAACAAACTGTGGAAGAAAGTTGTCTCTTTTTGACCCTTAGAGTTTTGGTGCATCATCATTGCTTAATGAAGGAATTACATGTTTTAAGGAACTTCTGAGGACTAACATGCAGGAAAGGTGATGACACCTTCGTAGCAATGGTGTTTACAAAGTTCTACTGCATCTTCTCTGGCACACAGCAGGGAAAACAGCAATAAAAGCTGTGGCACAGTTTTGGTATCCACGAGCTCCTCGTGCTGCAGCAGTACTGTGCCTTGGTAGTCCCCTGGCTAGTCCAGGCTTGTCACTGACAGTCTGGGAAAAGATGGAAAGGGGCACAAGATGAGCTATGGAAGGTCAGCAGCTTCTAGCCATGACAAGTTTGTATGTCAGCTGCCAGAACAGCACCTAGAGAGTCCCAAGAATTACTCAAATGGCAAAAGAAGCTAACACGATTGAAGGTTGCATCGTTCCTGGTGTCATCAGGAAGGCACTATTAAAGATAACAGGCAAAGTCAGTGAAGTTTCTGTTGCACTTGTCCTTGCAGTTTTGGGTTGTCAAATGTGGACAAAAAGGAACCACAAAACATTGCAGCTGCACCACCTGTGCTCAGTAGCACTCGACTGTTGCCATCAGCTGGCACTGACTTCACTGTAACTCCTCGCAGCCTCCATAAGAGCTCTGTACAGCTCTGCTAACATCATCCTAGCCAAGCAGAGGTGGGGAAATAAAAGGCTTTCCTTTCCTCAAATGGGAGAATCCAGTGCAATGGCTAAATTGAGCTGTCACCTCACTCCCTCCCCACACATCTCTGCTGTCCCTAAGCTGGACCACCCCAGGGCCACCATGGCCACAGCCAGCATTGCCTCCTGGTGTGACACACACACCCATCCTGCCCAGCTGCCTCTGCCTGATGGATCCAGGGGAGCTGAGGGTCCTGCAGTCAAAGGACACTGATACATTCAAAGTAATTTCATTCATAAAGCAGTAGTAAGATAACGCTTACTGTATCTTCCATTTCATCAGCAAACTAGTCCTGCCCTCTGCTCAGATAAATCTTTAATGCTGCCTAATGATTCACCAGCAGGTCGAATTAATTCTCACATAGGCAACAGATTATTGACAACAACATTTTCCAACAAGTTGTATTAGGTGCCTATCCAAAATATTCCATAAAATATCGTGGTTTAGTTTACAGTTCTACAACTTGCAACCTAGGCAAATAAGCTTCAGGTAATTCTGCCACCAAAAAAAAAAAAAAAAAGGATAAAACTACATTTTTCAGCAAAACTGATAAAGAGAGTGAACATAAGTATTTTGTTTAATCCCAGCCTAGAGACAAGAATCAGATTTGGTTCAACAACAGTTTCTTTGCTTAGAATTGCCATTTTACAACTCAGTCTCCTACTGAGCTAGAAATTTTCATTAGGAAATTAGGGCATAAGTTATTCAAATTATTTTAGAGTGAGTTGTGGATTCCTCTGAGCAGTTGGAATGCTTATAAATTACAGGAAAAATAAAAAATTAGCCCTAAAACAGTCCTAGAACATTTCTGCTTTAATGCAAAAAATGGAATACACATAGTAATGTGAAGGATGGACAAGGTTTTTTCAGCAGGAGCTTCAAGTGGCCTGGGTGGCATTGGTAAGTAATATATTCATTTTGAACACAAGCTGGTAAGTGTTCCGTGCTATGATGCTGGATTGCCTAACCTTTTTTGCTTTCTTTCCTACCACATGACAGGTTATTTGTATTACACATAGTAAATGGGAACAATATCCAGTATGCAACCTTCTCTTAAAAAGTATTTGCTTTATGAATATAGGGAGTATTTAGTCTTCATAACTCTGAAATAGCAATTAGTACACTGTTTATACCACCTTAAAATATAGAAGTAATAGCAGGTCTTGTTATATCAAGAATACTGAGAATCGCTCTGTTTCTCCTCTGTCAAGGGTTACAACTTAATCATCTTTTGTTCAAATGAATAATTCTGTTACGGTACAGAGTGTAAGCAATTATGTTACAGGTGCTCACTCCTGCATATTGTAGTAACGTGACATATATAAATCATCATGTTTATGCACAACTAACACACATTACTTCTACATAGCCCAAAGAACTGAGCCAATTGCTGATAAACCAAATTCTAGTGGAACACACGGAGTGACATATGCACTCAGGGTAAAATAGGTGTCCTAGATGGAGAAGGTAATGTGGAAACAGCTGATCTCACCACAGCAGTGATTTAAAGGCATAAGCATGGTCAGAGATGTTTGAAATTGGAGGCTAGGCTGAACCTGCCACAAGTTAGCAAAAAAAAAAAAAAATAAAGAAAAAAAGAAAACCCAAGTCATGTAACTGAAGGCAATGTCATGGAGCCCTCCCACAGCCCATGAAAGCAGTGGCAACTCAAAAGGAGGGAGGGAGCTCTCTATGCCAGTGCCATGTTGTACATCAGGCACATAGGAAAGGTCCCAAGTTAAGGCAGGAGCAATTCCAGTTCCTGTGGCCAGTGCATTCTCGTGTCCTAAGCAGACATTGTCCCTCCAGCAACTGTTGGATCACCTGCTACATTGCAGGCTGCAGCACAGAGCCTGTTCCTCAACGAGGAGCAGGAATACCGGGGGCAGCAGCAGCCTCAGCTCATCCTACAGCAGAACCCAGAAGTCCCAGAAATGGAAACATGGCAGAATAATTTCTGTCCCCTTCACCATTTCCTCCTTCTGCACCCATGTCATGCACACCAAATTAGTACCAGTTATGTTTACATGCCCAAGGCTGGAGCCAGCCTGAGACATTTCCCCCTGTACTCAGCACCAGTGAGGCCACACCTCAAACCCTGTGTTCAGTTTGGCCCCCTCGCTACAGGAAAGACCTTGAGGTGCTGGAGAGAGTTCAGAGAAAGGCAATGAAGCTGGTGAGGGGCCTGGAGCACAAGCCTTATGAGGAGCAACTGAGGGAGCTGGGGCTGTTTGGCCTGGAGAAAGAGGCTGAGGAGAGACCTTATCACTGTCTACAGCTACCTGAAAGGAGGTTGTAGCATGAAGGGCATCAGTCTCTTTTCCTGAGTAGCAAGTGACAACAGGACAAGAGGAAACGGCCTCAAGTTGCACCAGGGGAGTTTTAGATCAAATATTAGGAAACATTTATTCACAGAAAGGGTTGTCAGGTATTAGAAGAGGCTGCCCAGGGAAGTGGTTGAATCACCATCCCTGGAGGTGTTTAAAAAACACATAGACGAGGTTTGTAGGGACCTGGTTTAGTGCTATAGTTAGGTTAATGATTGAACTTGATGATATTAAAGGTCTCTTCCAACAAAAATTATTCTATGACAGCCCATGACACCAAATCCTGCTTTTTGCTGCTGCTTCTCTACATCATCTGCCTAAATTGAAGAGTACAGGGAGAACTTGTGCCCTTTCTGTCTTATCTTACACCATACTTTGTAGATGCTGCTTATTTAAGCGCTGCTCTGCAAGGCCTTGATGTATGCTTACTGGTACACTTCCTGCAATCCCATTTTGTGCTGGCTTCGGTTTCCATTTGGAGTCAGCAGTACACTTGCTCAGTTATTCCGTGTAGGATTACAGCAGCTCAGAGACATTGTGATAGCCCAGCACCCCCATTGCAACAAGGGATCTGCAAACCAGAACAGGGGCTTATAAGCAGCAAAGTGAGCTTGCCCAGAGACTCTACCAGCTCGAAGGGGTGATGTTGGGCATCCTGTCCTGCAGCAGCAGACTGAGTCACAAAAGCACACTAGGGATAAATAGAAAGTGGTACAACAAGCACTGTTCTCACTGCAGGGTGTTCACTACCCAGAAAAAGGGAGAAAATGGGTACAAGCTAGGAAATGCAGTCAGATACAGAAGCATCATAGCAGAGGCAGAAGTGTGGAACCCCATGATGAACTAGATGAGCATAGGGAGAATGAGGAGTATCACAGAAAATAAACAGCAATGGAAAAAAGCAGTACTAAAGGAAGGTCAAGTAATGAGGTAATGAAGCAACTTGCACATTCTAGGAAGTGCTCCTGACAATGGGAAAAGGAGATGTACTTTCAGTTTTTGAGAGCAGATTTAACTATGTAAGTATATCTCCTGAGTATAAAAAAAAAGCTAAGGAGATCTGATTTTAACCACCACTTTCACATGCACTACTACTTGCTTTCTATGCAGAAATACTGGTCAGTTAAGCAATGGCTGATCTCCAGAATAGAAAAAGAAAATAAAAGAGCCCTGGGTGGACATTCAATAACTAAAATATCTTGGTTTTCAGAAAGCACTTCATTTCTTTCCTGTGAGTGTGAAAAGTATGCTCTGACCTACATATATAGGCTTTTTAGAGTTTCTTTATAAGACTTGCTCCATGTTTCTGCTGCACAGGTCAGTGACCAGAATCCATGGTAGGAAGCCAGCTTCAGAGGTGTTAAACCTGCATAGTGCCTGAATTTAAGCCCGAGAGTGGTTTGTGAGAAGGAAACTGTACGATATAATTAAATTGAGTTTCTTAGGATTTATGGGTCCCCAGATGTGTCCTTCTGACTCTAACTAAATCTAAATATTCCCAAAGAAACAGCTCTCTGAATGGGGGTACTTGTCTAACACGGTGTCTTTCAATCCTGCATCTGCTTTTAGTTTCATGGCAATGAGATGGGAAAGAAATGGAAGACTTCCTGACAGAAAAACAAGTAGTTTTGGTCTGATTCACCCCATCAACACTCCAGAGCGCCATAAGCAAGCCCTTCTCTTGGCTAAAGGACTGCAGCCCTTCAGCTGCAGGTCAGGGTGATGATATGTGAGTGGGACTGTACAACCAAGAGCTTCTCAGCCAAGCAGGGGCAGATGACCCACAGATACAGGGCTCTTACTCAGTTGCATCTAGCCCCCCAAAAAGGCAACATTCAGAAGCAAGAACTGCCTCAGCTCTTCAGATGGCAAAGGCCCATCTGATGTTAAGTGCCTAAGAGCAACCAGTAACAAAGCATTTACAAAGCATTCCTAATACTTTGGCTTTTGCATCCTGTTTATTAGAATACCTAGTTTAACAAACATCCAGGTAAAGCAAGCCAAGACGCAGGGAAATGCTGTTGTCAAAGCCTGCTCCCAACCTATTTGGAACACAATAATCATTGCAGTGCAATTCAGCATTTAGTTCTTTCCCAAAGAGGGGAGGGAGGAGAAAAAAAATACAAGAACAAAAACAACGCAGCCAGTGGGTAATACATAATGCAAGTTTCTCCCATCCCAGTCCTGCACCATTGTTTCAATAACAAGTTACATTAAACTAAACTCAATTAGAAGAAATTAGTAGATAGCATTTATCTTCTACATTAACTACTAGTGCTTTTACAGCAAATTGCTCAAAGGAGGAAAAAAATAGGCAAGTTAGAGACCATAAAAGTGGAAAAAAAAAGTCATAGAAAAATAACTGTTAATGCAAGGATCATAAAGACTGAATCAAACTCATGTCTGGACCTAGATTTTATGGTGTAATTTCTCTACAGTAGTCATAAGAAAGGACAATTAATCTGCTTTAGCAGTATAAAGTTATTTTCATTTCAGAAACTCTCACACCTGCCCTACTCACATCAGAACTGTCTAATAACCAAATATATTTCAACTAATTCGAATAAGAAACACCAGGGAACAAAAACATGGATCCCCATGGCTAAAGCAGAGCACCAACAAAATTCGAGACATATTTTATATTCTCCATCATAAGGCTGAAAACATACTGTTATGATTTGAAGCATTATAGAAGCTTATTTTGACTTGGTTGTCATTAGAGACTAAAGAACCAAATACTGTGGTAGATATTTGGTTTTAAGCACTACTCTAAATTGTCAAGTTTAATCACAATGGTACAACTTAAGTATTTACTTTAACTTAATGTACCAAAACAAGTGTTCTATACTCTCAAGATAAGTGAAATTAATTACCCTACAATCATTACAATAGTCTTAAAACAGAATTAAACTTAAATTGGAACCTGCACACGTTAAAAACCCAAACATTTATGAGTGCAGGTTCACCACACATTTGCTACACTCCAGTGCCATCTGTCTATAAAAAGATAATTAACATCTTCAGTAAGAAGAAATACAGCTTGTTGTAATGTGTACTTGGTCCTAGGCCATTGAATCCACTTAAATTCCCAAGATGAATGGCACTGCTGACCCTTTTCTGAATAAAGAAATCATTAAGAAACACTGTTTCCTCAGTACATATTTAAAGCAAATTTTCTAGAAAACAAACTCATCCAGAGCATGCTCATACAGAGATGCTCTGTGGAAGTCTCACTCTTAACTACTCCCCCAAATTAACCTTAAAGCCTTCCTCTAGCATTGAGCAATTTAGCTCCATTTTGAAGACCCCCAGAGAAGCTGGAAACAGCTACTCTCAAATTTGCATTTCGAAGACCATTTGGGGACAAGCCTTTTGAAAGTCCACAACCTTCAGAGGAGTGACACAAAAATAAATGCTCTGCCAAGAACTGTAGCACAAGGGATCTGACACAGACCTCGATGCAGAGTACAAAGAAGGTTCATTAAATGCAAAACCTTCCCTTTCTTCCTGCACAGGGGCTGGCTGGTGGATTTCAGTTTTCCCCCATCCCTGTGTAAAGGGCACAAATACAGGAGATTGGGAGGTTTGTGTTGTAATTTTTGTGGGTTTATGTGTTGTTGTTTGGGTTTCTGTTATTAGTGGTGGTTGGTATTGGGGAGGGGTGGGGCATAGGGGGTGTGCATTTTTTTGCCTTTGTTTTGGTTGCTTGGATTTTTTTGTTGGTTTTGTTTCATCTTGATTTGGGGTGGGTTTGGCTTTTTTTGATTGTTTTGTTTCTTTGGTTTGTGGGGAGGTGGTTGCTTTTCTTGTTGTTGGGGTTGTTGGTGGGTTTTTTTGGTTTTTGGTTGGTTGTTTTTGCATTTGTTTGTTCAGATTTGGGGTTTTTTGTTGTTGTTTTGTTGTGGGCATGTTTGTTTTTAAGTCACATAACAAGTGGAACAGGTTCAAAACAGCCTTTTAATTTAACAGAGCACATCCTAAACATCCTGCCCAAATGTGTATTCCCATGCCCTATGTAGGGAAGTAAAACATCCTATATTTAATACTACTAATTTTTGGGGAGGAAAGAACGGTATTTGATCACATCTTTCTTTGAAATACAGGCTTTCCAAGGAAAGACAGATTTTAAGAGACTAAAACACCGTTTTTCGAGGAGCAATCAGAGCAGAAAAGGGAAGGAGGCCCTTTTCCCAGGGTCTCTTTGCCCTCTTCCACCGGCCCCGCTCGGCCGCCCCTCCCCGCCCCGGGGCCGCCGCTGCTTTCCCGGCGGCGCCACCTGCTGGTTCTCGCTTCCCCGGTTCTGTTTGATCCGGCTCTTTTCTAACACCTGTCTATACGGGAGACTACGACATAACCGCAGTTTCGAAAAACGCTGTTGTGCCTCATGTTCGTCCTCAACGCATTTTACATGAAAAAAAAACATTACGGATTTCTTTCCCTCTCCTTTTCCTTATCTAAAGAATACTTAATACAAAATAATTTTCCCATGAAGTAGCTACTAGCCAAACAAAAGCTTTCACAGAACAGTGTTAACAGCTGAAGTAATCTGTCACTTGCAGACAGGAAATGAATGATTGTGTCACAATCATGGTTTGGATTCTTAGGTCAGAGCAGCTGCAGGGATTAGGCAAGAGGAGAGGGCTGTAAGGCAGTTTTGAAAGGAGAAGGCAGACAGGCAGAAGAGGGAGCAAAGTCAGGGGCTGCAAGGCCCAGAGCAAGATGGGAAGCAGGACAAGAATAAATGTGATGAAGGCAGAAGTGTCTGGCAACAACTTTTGTATCCATGCATGACTGTTGATCCCGTAAACCAAATCTCATTTGTCTTCATAGTGCAGATGCTCACAGAGACCTGTAGTGCAGGTTCTTGTTTAGACCTAGGCCTTTCATTATCACAACATTCAGTGATATTTCCCCCATGGATTTTGTTCTACTTTGTTTTGTGAGTCTCCTAAAAAGACCTTTTCTGCCAAAAATTCATTTGCCATCCCCACCCCCCCCCACCTCAGTCTGGTAGGTCTCAACACCACTGTGACTGTTCACCTTCTCCATCATCAAGTGCAGGTTCACTTCACTGAGGACTGCAACAGCTTTATCCTGAACTTGGTGGCAGATCAGGTACATATTCCATTGCTTCACTTTTCTGCAAGCTGCCATCTTTTATCTTTTATCATTCATTTTTCTTGTTCCTTTTCCACACTCTTCAGCGCATCTGACCTTGCTGGCAACAGACCAAGTGCTGACTTTGAGCAGATCTCCCCAGCTGTAAGAAAAGTCCCATCTGTAGCTTTGGGCTGTCCCTTCACCTCATTGATTTCTTTTGCTTAACCTGTAATTGAAGCCTCAGCAATATTTTCAGATGGCTTATCATCAGCTACTACTAAACACGAGGCAAGCTTACAGCTTACAGCAGTTGCTCCTATTTCAGTCTTTGCAGCACTGTTTGGAAGATCTTCACTGGTGGTTTCTCCTACATCTTGTGTTTGCATCTCTTGCTCTTTACTCTCTTCTCTAGCACTGGAACCCACATTGATTGAACACTCACAGTAGTAGTAACCAGATTCCTGCTTCTTCTTACGCATGGCACAGAGATCAATTTGACTGAAAACCTCTGTGCCAAAGTAACTGTCTTCATATTCTTTATACAGATCTGAACAAATTTTTCTGAAGCCCTAAATATTGAAAGAGACATGTATATTACATATACACACACAAAAAATACATGCACTTTAGAAAGGTTCAAGATATATCAGGTATTATCTGAATAAAACTTAGCAAAGAAAATACTCCTCCCCCATTAAGATAGCAATATCTGCTTTATTTGGTAGTATTTAAGTTGATACTGAGAAAAATCAACTGTTACTAATGAAAACTGTAAGAAGTTCAGCTTTTGTTCAATCCTCCCACCTACCCCACCCTTTGCAAGCAAAAACATACCAAAGATGCAGAAACAGATCAATGTAACCTACTGAATCTGTTGAGAAGCTATTCCCTAGTTTCTTGAATTACCTTAAGGTGGGATTTCTTTGTTTCACCTAAAGTGCACTCACTTTCATCCCATCACTACCTTTACAAACAGAAAAATTAGTCCTCTCTGGTGTTCACATTCCACAGCAATAATTACATTGAAAATAGGTTAGAAAGAGAACTCACAGGGAAGGTGGGTGAGCTAAGTAGTATTCGAAAGAAATTTGACTCTGACTTATTGCGAGAACAAGCTCAGTTCAGTAAGCCAGAAGAAAGAGAAACACAATGGCTCTTAGATGGCTACGAAGCACTGCTGGTATCCCAACAACCAAATGTTACAGCAGTCATGGCATATAAATGGAAGCGTTTACTCCTATACATGTGTTTTCTGATGTTAACATGTTATTTTCAGACTAAGAAAAAGTAACTTCCACTGCCATAGTCAAGGCACATGTTCAGAAGCCAATGTAATTTAGGGCTGTCAAGACTTAAAATCAACTGTCCCCTGTCTGAGTAATTTCTTCACAGTTCTCTCCCCTGACAAAGTCAAGCGCAGCAGTGCTGGCTCCTATGTATGGCTGTCACCAGGGATGTGCAAGCAATCCAACATTCCAGGGTCCCCATGGCATAATTTGGTCAGCAACAGGCTGCCAATTTTAATAAGGAGCTCCCACAAAGCATTTAGCCTGCAAACCACATATGCCAGGGGCACACATGGTGATGAAGTGAAGGACAGATGAATCATTAAGCAACAGGGAACAGTCTCCGCCTTCTCTTAACCTAATGAGCAAGCCAGCTAACAAGGCTCCAAGGAGCCCCTTGCAGCACATTGCCTCAAAGAAGTCTCAATCAGTTTGTTCAGCCCTGCCCCCAAATGCACAGGAATGCACAATTAAAAACAACCAAAAAAGTCTCTTTACAAGCTTCATTCCTTGTAAGGGCAGCATTTTTAGCAGGCAAACATGCATGGCCCATGACATGGGGACTGTGGGAGGACAACCAGAACAGCTAGTGTCACCTGGTTAAAAACAGATATAAATAGCTTTGCAACCAAGCACATCAAACCATTAGGCACTAGTGCCCCTGATGACCAAGACACTTCAAAGTTTAATTAAACAAACTGCACAACTTTTCCTGTGCCCCCAGAGATACTCATCTGCCTGTCAGAGCCAGGCTGTTCAGTAACCAAGAGCTACATGTCACCTTGACACCAGTGGGGTACAAGTTCTGCTAAAATGCAGAGGTACCCTGTGCATGGGCTGTCTTCTGGGTAATTTTAAAGGATGATGGAAACTTGAGTAAGGTCAAATCACAGAAGATAACATATCAAGTAGTCAGAAGAGGGCAGGATTAGGGCTGCCCTTTCATTAAAAAACAACAAACCACAAATATTTTAATACAAGTATCTAACCCCTCAGGATTGCAGGATTGCTGCTCTCTCACAAACTAGAATGGACCACAGCCATTTGCAGACCTGCACCAGGTGAATCTACTTATAGTAGAATAAAAAGTAGAAACATTTTTACTTGAGCATGGAGGTGCTTGTTCCACAGCTTTACTCCAGCACAGGCAGTGCCCAGCAGTGGAGACTGACAAACTGCACTGACAAAAGCACTTCCTGGTCTCCATGCTGAAGAAGGCTCTTACTACAGAAAGATACTGAAACAGATTCTCTTAAGTGGTGAACTGTTCCCTTTAGGCTCATTGGAAAAAGAGAGGTCAGAAAACCTGAAGAGCCCATGTTTTATATTTATGCCAGGGGCATGCTATGCATTTTGAGCCTGATCAACAAACAGCACATATTGCTCCTTCGGTAGCTACTCCAGTCAAAGAGAACACAAACCAAGCTCTCTCCAATCTCTTGGAATCTTTAGACACACAGCTATAGTCAAAGATGCACTATTTCCCAAGATCAAAGTTTGCAGTTGTAGTAGTGGTTTTAAAGACAAGCAGCTCCTCAATCCCCACAAATAAGAGCAAGGTCTGCAGCTACTCCACCAATATCATCACATACCTGTCTTGTTAACAAATTTTTCTTGAGATGTAAAATATAAACAGGAAAAGTTAATTATTTCCTCAAACTTCATATAAGCAGCACTTAACTTGCATGAAATATTTAAACTGCATCCTTACAATGAAACAGTTATTTATGGTATAAAGCAAGTAATTACAGCCAGTAGATGGCATCATAATAGCTGAAGTAATATTTTGTCTTATTCATACTTTGGCATCTTGTAATACTTAGGAAGGTTGATTTTTCTCCTGCAGTGTTTAGGAATGGGATATTATAGAATTAGTCACTTTCCCTCCTTCCTTTCTCCATTATATTTTGATTTTGAAAGAGATGAAGTAAATTGTCAGTATTTTCAGTTGACATGTCAGATCTCAAAATACACATATACTAATCTTCCAGTTTGGTCTTTGAGGTTAAATTCTACATCTAGGGTTGACCCTTCCTAACCTCAGGGAGATTTGTACATGGACCTCCAGCATCTGCATGCTCCATGATAACATGTAGTCCTGCTCCACTTTGTCTTCATGGCCTTGATATGCAGAATGGTATTTTAGGAGCAATGGTTTTAAGGCGCAAACAAATTTGGACAGGATTGAGTATTGCTTGGTAGACAACAGAAGAGCAGTAGATACTGTCTACTTAGACTTCAGGAAGTCTTTTGACTCTGTCTGCCATAAGATCCTCAGAGAAGCTAATGAAGTATGGGCTCAGTGAACACAGTGAGGTGGGTTGAAAACTGTCTGAACAACCAGGTCCAGAGAGTGGTGGTTAGCGGCCCAAACTTTAGTTGGAAGCTGGTAACTATAGGTGTACCCCAGGGGTCAATACTAGGTTCAGCATCATTCAGCACCTTCATTAACAGTCTGAATGATGAGACCGAGTGCACCCTCAGCAACTTCACTGATAACAGAACTGGGAGAAGTGCCTGGTTTACCAGAAGGTCATGCTGCCATCTAGAGATACCTCAATAGGCTGGAGAAATGAACTTATAGGAACATTATGAAGTTCAAAAAGAGGAAGTGCAAAGTTCTGCCATCAGGTATGAACAACCCTATGCACCAGTACAGGCCAGGGGCAGACTGTAAAGCAGCTTTACAGAAAAGGACCTAGTGGTCCTGGTAAGACACCAAGATGAACACAAGCCAGCAATGTGCCCTGGCAGCAGAAGAGGCCAGTGGTACCCTGGGCTCCATTAGGAGGAGTACTGCCAGCAGGTTGAGGGAGCTGATCCCACAAGAGAGGCATGGACTTCTTGGAGCAAGTCCAGAGGAGTGCCATGAAGATGATCAGAGGGCTGGAGCACTTCTGTGAAAACAGACAGAGCTGGGATTGTTCAGCCTGGAGAAGACTCTGGGAAGACCTTATAGAAGCCTTCCAGTACCTAAAGAGGACCTACAAGAAAGCTGGAGCAGTACTTTTTACAAGCACATGTAGTAATAGGACAAGGGGTTATGGCTTTAAACTGAGATTAGATTTAGATTAGATATAAAGAAGAAATTCTTCACTCTGAGAATGAGGCAGCACAGGAACATGTTGCCCAGAGCAGCTGTGGGTGCCCCACTCCTAGCTGGGATGGGGCTTTGAGCAACCTGGTCTAGTGGAAGGTGTCCCTGCCTATGGCAGGGGGATTTGAACTAGATAATCTTTAAGGTCCCTTCCAACCTAAACTGCTCTATAACTCTAAAATTCCCCTCTACTCGGCACTGGTGAGACCACCCCTGGAGTACTGTGTCCAGTTCTGGGCTCTCTATTTACTTGATATTCTGACTTTCAAAGCTTTATACACATATATATATATTTGTAAGCAAGAAGGATGCATACTTGGATCATACTATGCAGGAATACATGTTATATTTAGGGCTGGAGATCAAAGAAGGAGGACATGCAAGAAATTACGGTCTATTTTTTTCTACTTTAAACTTTATAGTAAAAGCAAGTGTGAAAATACTCTGGAAAAGAGTCAACAAATAATTCCTACATGCCTGCTGTATTTCTTTTTTTTGCATTAGACATTGCTGATGTCTGTACTCCTAAAATTCCCCATAGGAAGTATAAAAGAAAAAGCCTCCAGCACAGAACTATCAGTACTATCCAACTTTGATTGTACCATATATACAGAAGGCAAATATCAAGTCAATATTAAGTACTTGAAGTGCACAAATACAAGGTCATTTTCTTCAGCTATTATAGCATTTTCTGTTTTCTTTGTGCATGCTCCTTTAGTGTTTCAGGTTTGCGATATATTGACCTCATAAATATAAGTACTATTCCAGGAAACAAGCAGGACAATATTCCACTGGGAAATGAGCAATATAATCAGAGTTGGTTTTTACTTTAATTGTGTGTGATAAAACCCCATACAATGCTGCAGTAAAGGTTAGAAAAGCACATGGCACATTTCTAGCATAAATCAAGGCACCAGCCTGCCTTCCAACATGACATTAATCTTGTTCTCAGATAAATATTGCTCAGAAGCCATCTCCCCCTACATAAACAGCTTGACACTGTGTTTTTGTGCAGATTTGACCAGCCACAGCAGAAGGAAAGCACTCTGTACTCTACAACAGAGCCATATGCAATATGAACAAGAGACCTCATCTCTTCCAATTTGCTATGAGCAAACAACTGTGTTGGCCAGCCCATATACAATCTTTGCTAAGAAATAGAAGTTATGTTTTCCTCTAGTTACAATGATTATTGCTTAAGTATACAGTCTCCAAGAATTTCATTAGAAGGAAAACAATCACTAGAACAAATCTCAAAAATATATTTTTAAACCTGGTTGCTTACCTTTCTTTTCAGCCTTGGTGCTTTAGAGAGCTTCAGGAAAGTAAGATGTGGTCTGAAATCCTTGCTCCCTGAAATGTCAAGATTCATTTCAATAAAGCATTCTTCCACAGCTTCTGGTAAAGACATAAAATAAGAAAAAATTAAAATCAACAGTTGAGAGGTAGGGAAAAATATTTACAGGAAGATTAGACAAAAAGCCAGTACGACTTCCTTTAGCAAGAGACACAGTTAAAACACACAACAAATAATTAGTTGTCATGCCATCATAGCCAACACATACACATAAAAAAATAAAAAGTAGCGCATGATGTACAGCCATATATTGCAAGCCTAAAACCCAATCCAAACTTATACATTTGCAATGCAATTCCTTTTGAATTCGCAGACCTTCTGTCACAATGGTGAGTTCAGGAAAGCACGTGCCCATGACAGCCCTGCCAGGAGCAAGATGCAGCCTGTGACCAGAGCTGAGGAGTGTGATAGGACAGATTGTCCCCAATTATTGCAAAAAAGCAATGCAAGAAGCAAAGTGCTTCCAGCAAAAAGTGGCAAGATTCCCAAAACTTGTACAACTCTGCAGCACTTAGAGCAACTCAGAAGAAAAGGTCACACATAGTACTCCCTCCCCAGATTATGTGCTATGAAGTGTTTATGGTGGAGTTGGTTTGAAAACTTTGGCCACTATAATTAAGTGATAAGGTTTTATTCTGCTTCAAAATATGTCTATGAACAACTCCTCAATTTATATTCATGGTTTTTCAGCTATGGATTTTAATGACAAGTCAAGCCAAGCTGATCTATCCTTGGTTTTCTTGAACTCTGAACTGAGGAACATGGAGTCTTAAAAGAATAGCAAGGCAAAGCTTACTTTAGGCAGACCCCTGCAAGTCTGGCAAGTACAGAAGATGAAGTTTTGTTCTCCTGCAGTTGTGCTTAAACAGTGAAGAGTAATTCCAAAATACTACTGAAAGCCTTTGCTAGGGTTAGAGCACTTAGGACCTCTTTCCAGCAATTTTTCTTATTGCAAAAGGTCTTCATAACATGGTTGTAAGAAAGGGATAAAAGAGTAAAACAAAAATTTAAAAAAAAAAAAAAAAAAATCAACATCTGTCCTGGAAACTTGCAACATTTATGTGGCTCTTCCTACCTCACCCACACTCCTTGCCAACTATCTTTGTTACTCCTTAATTGTTTAAGTACTGGGAGAAGTAATGTTGAAATTTGTGTTAAAAATAGCATAGTCCATATCTGATGAGTGCATTTCTTCAAATCACTCTACTTCCATTTTGTGTTTCCATCAGGAAATTTAACTGTGTGTTTACTAGCTTGTCATATGCAGCTGTATCAAGGCCAAGTCTCTGACTTGGAGTTTTGCTAGTTAATACATTGACATGTTTCAACTCAATATTTGTGAGGGAACAGCAGCTGGGGCTGTCTGGTCACTTTGCCAAGGCAACTGCTTTGTGTTTTCCAGCTGGAAAACATAAAAAAAGGATCTAGTTGCCTGAAGAAACATCTAATGCCCTTTTCAGATGCCCTACAGGATGTCCACATGGCCTCCAGCTGCCACTGCAGAAGGGTACTTGCTGACTGTAGGTCCAGTGTGTGTGGACAACACAGATGCTTTAGAGCATCTAAAAATGGTACTGGGTGATTATGGTTAGGTGTCAAACCACCCCTACTATGCCTCTGGTACTTCATGAAATAAGGCATATTAACATAAAGGACTTCCACATATTATTAAACCTTCTTACTCATGCACCAATAGGTCAAAGCAAAACAAGCCTCCAAAAACACAAATATCTAAAGCTCCTTGTAGGAAAAAGCCCTTCCTCACATATCATCTGGGCTAAGAGCCTCTAGATGCACAAAAACAAATTTGAGCTTTACATATCAAAAACGTGAAGCTAGTATCTCCTGATGTTCACCACCCAGCACAAGTCCTACTAAAGAGCAGGAAGGAATTATTAATGCAAGGTGAAGGTCTTGCTGCCATAAGCAGACTTTCATTAAAAAGGCTGCTGATGAAAGAAAGGTTGAGGTTAGGAATCATCTTCAAAAACTCAGTTTAGAAACAAGGTTTGTAGCTGATGTCCCACCCATGTCAGGACAACAGTCAGCTTTCTGGACTCTTCCATAGCTCACTTGATAAATATCCTAAGAAAATTACAAGACATCTTAAGCAGTACTTCTTCAAAGTAGGCAAGGTGACTAGCAGCAAACAAAGCCCAGTAGTGCCCAGTATCTACCCATTAACTGCAGTTAATTGATCAAGCGACAGGATAACTTTCCACTTTGAAAGCCAAGTCCATAATGTAGCAATGAAAGTGAATTAAAAACCAGCCACTTATCTTTGTACTTTCTAAAGCCTGGAACACTTCAGAGGTTCAAAAACTTCATTAGAGCAGGCTGAACTGTTCAACTGTTGTTGATAAATCATCAATAAGTGTATGACAAGGCAGAGGCAGCTGGCAGGAGCAGCTTGGCCTTTGCCAGTCAAATCATTCACCCATCATCCTGCTTGAAAAGGAAATGTTTGAAAATCCACATCTACCCCATGAGCAACCAAAAATATTGACTAAAAGATAAGAAAAAAATTGTTATACAATGAATACAGGTTAATTCTATTGCCATGCTGAGGGAGGGGGAAATGGAAAAACAAAACAAAAACACACACACACACAAACAGAAAAACATTTATTCAGGGATGCCACTAAAAAGACAGATTTTTATATGTATTTGCATAATCCCCAGACTCATCAAGTTCTAGAAATGGTCAGAAGTTATGCAGAAAGGAGAACATCACTGAAAGTTACATCCCTGAATAACAAATCTATTGGTGACAGAGTTAACAGCTTGAAAACTGGCAGTTTGTTTCACAGTCAAGAAATTATTTCAGGCAATCAGTGAACAATCATATTGATTAAAAAAAAAAAAGCCACAAGAACTGACAGAATATTCCAGAACTTGCAAACAATTTTTTTCTCTTCCATCTCATTAAGAAAAGGGTTCAGATCAGAAGCTACACACCAGGTTTCTAGAACCCTGAAGATGCAGCTTGTCCAGGTAGAGAACACAAAGGATCTGCCACTCACTATTATAATGGCTTTTAGAGTTAATGTAGCTCTAATATCATTAGGAAAAAAAAAAAAAGAAAAAAGAGAGCATCATAGCACACATTCTGCAAAACCACAATGAAACACTTCTGCTGGTACTAAAATAACGTGATAAAGGTGGATCTTGTCTGCTGTGATTCATTGGTAATAAAATTCTCAGTTAAGCAAAACAATGAGTAGAGGGAGAAAAGAGCAGTAGACAGACAAGAGAAGGGAGATATTCACTTCTACATCAGACATAAATGATAAGAAAGCTAAGGTGCAGGGTGCATCAAAACAGTTGAGCAGTCCCTTCTTTCAATAGCATTGAAGTATATATATGTTGTGGGCAGGCATGTATCAAATACGATCTCAGCAGAAATTGCATCACATGCCTTCTACTTAGTCATCTTCCAGTCAAGATTATTTTGTGTTAAAGACTTTAGAAGAAACAATTTGGGCAGAAGAAACATTTGTTGATGCTGGTAAGTAGGGACAACATCAGAATACTTTCAATAAAAGCACAGCTGTGTTGAGTCAAAATTGTCTTTGCCAGGACAAAACAGTAAGAGAAATGAAGGCCAGAGTCAAGCAAAAGGTAATAGATAGTGAAGTGAATAATTTTATTTAGCTCAGGCAAAGAAGCTGTACATATTAAGAGGCATTTTCTGTCTAGTTGCAACACTGACTATTAAAGAGGGAAAATAAGCAGGAGGAGAAGAGAGCAGGACTATTATATCAAAGCTAAGAAATGGAGGAGGTAGGAAGCATCTTCAACAAAAGGAAAACAGACTATTCTGGCAGGTCCTATCTTTTGAAGATTGCGTAGTGTCTTTGTACTGCATGTCTTTTGAGAAGCATTACTTGAACTATGCTTCCTTTTTGCTTAGTATGAAAATAGCAAGAAAAAAGTATATTGATTATTTCTGCTCTGTTGGAAGCAGAAGCCCAGGACACAGATTAGGTTCTGCATTGCAGGGTAAAGCAGCTGCTAAGAACAGAGCCGGGGGGGAGGGAGGAAGCGGGAAGGGGAGACTATCAAGCCCTTCTGAAATTGTAGTCTGATGCAGGTAAGCAGGTCAAAGATCTGGAACATCTTCATGAGCCCATCAGTGCTTTGGGAAGTTAGAGCAGAGGACACAAGCTACTCATACTTCTGGTCTGTCTTCTGCAGTGGAAGCAAGAGACTGATTTACTGGTGCTACACACACATATGCAAAAAAGCTACATCTATTTATCACCTCCTGCCACAGAGATACTCATGATTTCATTCATGCTTCAGTTTAAACAAAGTACTTATAAACTCAACTGGATCCAACAGGGTTTCCAGTTTATTAGAGTGAACAGAGCCCCAGTTCTGAGGTGCCCCAGTGAAGACCCTGTGTAGACCAAAGGCCTGAGAGATCCTGATGGCAGGGCAGGCTGGAAGAGCATTGCTGTGTGATCCTGACATGCCAGATGTCTGTGTAGCTCACTGCCCCAAATTAACACAGAGAAGTTGGTTTAGCTCTCATGCTGTACAGGATCCCAGTTGTCAGCTTCATATTTAACAGTTAGGAAAAAGAGGAGACAAGAGGAAAGGCAGCACATCATGGCCATGCACAGCAGCCTTGGCCCATGCTTATGAGAGCTGACAGACTCTACAAACTGATTTACCACAAATGGCAAAGAGTCAAGGTTAGGTACTTACCTGCAATTCTGTTCAGGATTTTCTGGTTTTCCTCCAACATTTTCACATATATGACTTGATTGTTAAACTGTCCAATCCCATGAAATGTCATTTTAAGGTCTTTGCCCTGTAAGATGGCCTCCACTTTAGTCTTGCTTTGCTTCAGTGCTAGAACAGCCCTTAAAAAGTTAAAATATATATATTCTGAAAGGAGGTTATTTGATTATTACATAACAAAATGTTGTATTTTTAATACCAGGCAATACACCAGATTTTGACCACTCTGTAGCACTATGCAAGGTATAGAAAGCACACTATATTTCAATGCTAATGCTTTCTTAGCAGTTATAAGATGCATAGGCATTTTAAATACATTATGTCTTTTACTAACCTCAACCTTAGCTTATATATTAAAGTGAATTTTGCTAGCAAAGTGAATGTCATTAACACGCCAGAAACATCTATGTGAATGTATGTTGATAGGGAATCAAAAAGGATAAAACTGACTGTATATTTTATAATGTCAAGTAGATTAAGGCGTTATCATTGCCATTTCCAACTGGTTCTATAGTTTTATTCTTAAACCAAAATAAATGCATTCTCCCACCTGACACACATTTAACATTTGTCTCCATTGTGTTCTATTCCAGAACACCTAACTAAATATCAAATTGATGCTTATGTTGGGAGCTCTATGTCCCATTTCAAAAAAGTTCAGACATGCATCTTGTGGTACAGAAAAATATCTCCAAAAAAAGTGAACTACCCAAAGACGTTAATACTTCAAATTGAACCATCTTTCTTAAAGACACAGAAAAATCATAATTATCAGGTTTCTAGATGTAGACAAGTGTTTCAGCAGCTTAATACCCACTGAAGTTTTACAGGTGCCCCTCTTTACCCTGATGTCTCAGGGAGGGGGAGCATAATTAAGGACTGCAGGACACCTGTCCATAAGTTGTTGTGGCTCCTGTAGCCACATTCTGTCATTAAACCTAGAACATGTTTTTACTATGTTCATTTCATTGTCTAAAAACCTTAAAAATATGTAACATTATCCAAATAGAAATCGGGCACTACAACCCACACAGCACAAACTAATCTCCTTAGGAAAGCATGTTTCATGCATACAAAGGCCACTTCAGCCAACAAGAGTTATTATGAGCAATCTTCATCGCTACTTTGAGGTTATTTCAGCTAAAATGACAGAGCTGCTTCTTTCTGAGACTCCTGAGGACTCCACAGACGAAGGTTTGGTGAGGACAGGACTGAAGGTGGAAAAGGAATTAATTATTTGCAGAGGATCTTGCTTCTTCCACCTTAACAAGCAAGGCTAATCTAGCCCTTCATTTAAGTCCTCACTGTCTAAGCTATCATTAAATGCTGCTAGAACAACTTCTACCATGAGACTTGAAGATGCCTTCCTCCCTCTGCAAGGGGCTGGGACGGCTGTTTCAGCAGTGCTGTTTGCTTGAAAAGAGAGAAATACTTGGCCTTAGAGCAGTTCTTTCATATGGCAGCACAGAGCAGTAGCCAATGAAGCACAGCTTCATTGAGCAGAGCTCTGTAGGTAGGCAGAAGATAAAGCATTTGGCAAGGAAGATCTGCTTTTCATTAGGTACTCCCATTATTTTTATATTACAGGCACACATCCACTCCTAAGCTCATTAACACTACTTGCTTCACTCACCTCCCTAACCAGCTGATTCCCATTTTGATTGCTGCTCTCCACTAGCTTCCTATCCTTTTGGATGCCAGCCCATCCAGTCAGCAGCACTGGCACATGTTTTTGTTACTGAATTACTGTACATGGTGTCTTCTACATGCAGGCTCCTTAACCCACATAATGGTCCTCCCACCTTTTTTCCCTGTCTCAAACCTTCTGAAAAAGCTTCTCAGACATACAGTAAAGAAGGTAATTTTAAAATAAGGCACACACAAACCTGTCATATACATCTCAATCCTGCTTAACTTTTGCTACCTGTATGGGCAGTAGGGTTTTCTATTCATATTGGTTCTTTTGACATCTTTTCAGTTAGGTATTCTGCTTTATGCCCAAGCAGATCCTGTGTCACACTATTATAGTGTTGAGGCCTTACTCTGTTTTTAATACCCTTGCTGATGTGTACCAAGGACCCTGCAGAAAGAGCTGCTCTCACCAGGTTCCCACCTCTACCATGGGAGACCTTCCCAGACACCTAAGGATTTCCCCTCCCTCCTCATGCCAAGAAGTCTCCAGATACCCCACATAGTACAGTAGGAGAGGCTTAGAGAAAAATACCTGCAGCATACTGCCTCTTTGCTGCACCTTGCTAGTCATTCTGGCCTTCCTGACCACAAGGTAGCTTTCCTCAGTCATCTTTCAATATCTCCATCTTAATTCACAGGGTCCCTCAGTGACAGCCCACAACTTGCATTAGACAGAAAAACAGCTTGGAAAGGAGCTCAGCAGTTATTTTTTATTTTCTACTTAACATGTCCTATCAGCCAACATTTTCCAGTTGTTACAGGAAAAGCTGATCTGAAAGGCTGTGGTTTCGTAAAAGTCAACAACTCAGTAAACTTTACATCTGTCAAGTCAATTTATGGTAATAATACAGTAACACAGTAGTAATACTATTTGCAACTAGGCTGCTTTTGCTCTTCACCCCACAAAACTTGAACCTCCAATGCATCACATCTAGCTTTTGTAAAAATCTCTCCTCATTGGTATTGAGAACAAGCCAGAAACTGATCAAAAACATCCAAGAGAAATTGTCTGTAGGCTCTACTAAATCATAATTCACAACAGCAGTAAGGCTACCACATTTACAGAAAAATTAGCTGCGCTTGAACTTTGCAGGATTCTTACTTTTTTACTTCTTCTTCTGTTCCCAGGTGAGCTACTATTATAGTAAGGTGCATAGTCTGAACAGGAAGAAGAGCTCTCAACAGGTCAGGTTCTTTAGTGAATATGAGCTCTTGGACATCCTCAATTCTGTCCAAAATCTGCAATGCAATAAACAGGAGACAGGGAAACAAATATTCATTTTAGATCATCCAGGTATTACTCAAAGAATTCAGGATGCTGAAGGCTGACACACACAAAAACACAACTCAAGTTTAAGCCAGGAATCCACAAAACAAAAGTCACCAAGTCTAACAGCTTTCTGTTTCGATTTCAAAGTTAATTTTTCAGGGATTAGTTGATCTGTTTTCTTTTTTAAAGCCCACAGGCTGAACTCATAGCTCTCATGTAAGCCAGCACCCCTAGATCTTACAGTAGGTCTGAATCTGACACTAAGCATGTTTGAATAAAGCTCACAGCACCGCGTAAATATTAATGGGATCTTCAAGCAGTTGTCAGTTGTTAATAGACTGTGGAAATGAAATAGCATTTCTATAATTAATCTTATGCCATTTTCTGATTACAAGCTTGGTCACAGATTAAACTGATGTCTCTTCCCAAAAGGAAACTGTAACAGCAAACAAAGCAGAACTGGGTAAACATGGTGTTTTCTGAGTTTGTATTTTCTAGAACTGCATGGCCAGTTTCTGTCTCTTCACAGTCTATTTGTGCCTTTACACAACTGATTTCAAGGAAAGATTTTTCACAGTGATCTGTTAAGGTTTGTAAGTCAGCCATGAGTACAAGGCAGGAAGGAGAAGAATTCATTCACACAGGGACTAAGCACCTGATGGAAGCCTTTGTTACAGCCAAGTTGTTTATAGATTTTTAGATTATTTCACTAAGCTAATTCTGGCTTACATGCCCAGGTGCTTACACAAGTTAGAGCTCCACTTTATTTTTACACAGGTTGAAACAGATGGGTCAATATAATTTTGTTTTGCAATCTCTCTAATAAAGCCTTGGCAGTTGTTGTACAGTCCAGTAAATAGTCACAGACTAGGTTAAGTATTGACAACAATTCCACAAAACAGACCCATGTTCTTCTCCCTTGACCAATCTTTCTAAGAACACTCCTGAAATAACAAGATCCTTTTACCTCCTCAGTTGGAGGCTCAGACAGCTGGAAAGCCAAGTTTGAGTGAATTAGATATCTAACTATTACAGAAAAATTTCAGTATCTTTCCTTACTCTTTTGTCAGCTTCGCAAATGTGCCTTCAGAACTTTTTGCTTCTTTTCTCATGGGCAGAGTTTACCTTACCTCTTCACTTTTTTTTTTTGTAGATCAGTCTGTAGCACTTTTCTATAAATGTTATGTTTCTGATGGGCAGCTGTTTTTTGTGGTTTTGTTTGTTTGGGTTTTTTCTGGTTTTGTTTTGGGGTTTCTGTTTGTTTGGGTTTTTTGTTGTTGTTTTGTTTTGGTGGTGGCATTGTTGTTGTTTTGGGTGAAGGATGGAAAGAAAGCACATGTAATGGAGTATTGAAAACCTGAGACCACAACATTCGTAGATCTGCCCCAGTGTAAACCCATTGCTGGGAAGGGAAAAAAAAATAAGAGCTGCTGCACCCACCAGGATTGTGACAGGATTTTTCACATGTGCTGTTAAAAGGGAGGAAGATGGAGACAGCCATAGGTCCCATCATCTGGAAATCCCTCTTAGAAAGTATAGTTAAGGGTAATTAATTCTACCCGCCAAAATAATAGTATTTTTAAAATCTTTCTGTAACAGCCTACAAGAGGTACAGAATAACAGGCGAGCGTGTTGCATGTTCGGTGAGGTCAGGAACCTCCATGTTAGAGGTAAAAGCATCTGAAATTGTCAACAGAATATATTATATGCACATATATATATACACACACATATTTGTTTACTTACCTTTCACATATACACATACCAGCCCTACAGTACTGTGCCTTTCAACATTCCTCTCACAGAGCCTCACCCAGAACTGTCTTGGGTCTCTGCCACCCTTAAAGGTAGCACTATAGAGGAGCATAAACTGGGAATATATTGAGCAGAGCATCCAGCCAGGGATAGAGCTACCAGAGCTGGTGTGAGAGCAGGGAAATCTGGAAGAGCAGAATCAAGAGAGAAAAGGAGAAAGAGAGGAAGGACATTCATAGAGCTGTGGACAGGATGTGGTCACAGGCCATATATTAAGACAATCAAATCTCATTAAAATACCAGAATAAGTTAGGCATTCATGTCCACTCAAGCTGTTCCATGATCTCATTCCTGAGATGGCAGGAAACTTCTCGTTTCCAGCCTAGATTTATTCTTTGCCCACTTCATACCCATTTGTTCCTCTGCCAGCATTGTCTTCCAGCTTACACAGTCATTTTCCTTTCCTGGCATTTATCTTCCTGATGTACTCTGCACTTTTGTTCACCTCTCAAAAGCCAGTCATATGTAGGAATCACTGAAAGTTATATGAGGCCATATTCCAGATAACCTTCAGAAATTATTCTACTCAAGACAAAGCCAGAGCAAATAATTGCTACCAACAGGAAGGCACCTTTGACATCTCCCTCTAACACATACATTAGAGTTTCTACACTTAACTAAGGTAAAAACAAAAACTGAAAAGCCTGCCAAAGTAAGCTACTGTGCTACAGCTTCTTGTCATGCTGGAAAAAAAAAATAAATAAAAAGGAGATGTACAACAGATACAGCCATCCTACTTAATTATTGCCCTTCGGCAACATAAATACAGTCATGCCAGATACTGCATGGAAACCTAAGCTGGAAAAAAAAAAAAGAGTTATACATTACAACAAACAATATCCATTTGGCTCATTGAATAAAGTGCCATAAACTAATAGCAGAAGCTGGTAGCCAAGGGTTATATTTTCATTATGTTAACACAAACTAAAATTCAGCTTTTTACATTTTCATTCAGCCTTTTACATTTTCTTTGTGATAAAAATCCCAAGATGCATATACACTATGAATATTAATAATTCACACAATATATATGCTATTTCTCAGTTCTGTCCATGCTAGCTGGGACACAGCTGTTACTGATTCAAATTAAGACTTTTCCCTTGCCTGCCCCTATTGGGTGGAATAGTCTGTTTCTTGTCTTTGCACACCAAAGCTTTTTCCTTCTCTTTTCTTCACAACAGAGTTGAGTGCACAGTCACCTGCTGTCCCTGCATCCAGTTCCACAGCATGGGGCATGTCCCACCTCACTCTGCTGCTGTTCAGCAACAAGAGCAGAGTCCCAGCCAAGAGTGGGGCAGCAGGTGCTGGTACCAGGCAAAGACTGTCCGCTGATGCATAACCTGAGCAGCTGCTAATAAAACATGGCCATCAGCAAGTCACCCTTGTCTAGGGGAGGCTAAAGGGAAAAAAATCCTGTGTTCATACAGGTACTGACAGCTCTGGTTTGGGAACAAGACAGTCTGTATCTTTGCAGAAACTTTTGCGTGGGTTTCAGAATTCACACCGGGATAATGGGAATAAGTAATTAAGATGAGTCAATACTGTCCTTCTTCACAAACATAAAGGGACAGAGTTACATAGAAGTTAGGAGTTTCAAAGCTATCATGCATTCATACATATCTAGTTAAAAAACAAAATGTCAAGTCTGTCTCTCTAGCTTTTGTATCATTTTTGGAATTTACATCCATGCATCATAAGACACTGCCTGTAGCATGCAAGCCCTACAAGGCTACCTTGACATATTACAGAAGAAACTTATACTCTGGTGACTGAAATACACTAGGTCCCCCACAAAGCCTCTAGAAGATTCTATTTGGATTTCCGCTCTTGCTGTGTTTTGGTTTAACATTACAGAGGTGAAAAAAAATCCTTTGTTTTTTCACCACTGCTCCAAAAAGGGAAATCACAGAATATAGCATAACTGAATGAAGTATGCACATTGAGACTCCATACACAGCTTCTTAGAATTAACTGTCTGCCTAAGATGCCAAGGTAAGTTAGTTGGGTAAAAGATGGAAAAGAGGGAACAGATCAATTATACAGAATCTTCTGTAAGAGAAGAAAATTCTTATCCTTCACTGTGAACTTCAGCATGGAACGAGATGAAGAAACAAATCAATACTATTGCACTAAATATGGCTGTGAGACAACATAGGATAGGAACAATGGAAGATGGTGAAAGCCACTGCTTTCATTTGGAAAAAGATTACAGAACAGAAGAAATTCAGGAGAAACACATCCACTCAAGCCTTATATAATAGAAAAGGCAACGTCAGCCCTCAAAGTATTTGATTCTTGCCCTTGTTCCACTCCCATCAAGAGTTAAAACATAGGTGTGTTACTGACACTTCTCTGGCTACAAATATGAAGCATTGTACTTATGAAGGTTGCTGTGGGGAAGTTAACTTCTATGCCAGACAGACCTAACAGACCACTGCAGGTAAGTGAGCAGAATTTGGTCAGTCTTGGCTTCTTAACAAGCTTTGAAACCAACATGACTTGAAACATATGCTCAGCTTGTTATTTCAGGTTTCTGTTTTGGTGGAACAGCTACTTTGAAATACCTGATCATCTGTTATTGGAATAGCAACAAAATAATTTGGAGTCCCTCGAGGACGTTTCTTAGAAACTTCTTGCCCCAGGTCTTCCTTCTGGTCCTTTCCCATCCCTTTGGACTCTTCTTGGACATCACCTTGCTCCTGCCTCATGTCTGTAGCTCTTTGACCTTCCTTTTGTGGGGTCAGGTCTGCTTTCAGCTGTTCCTGCTCTTGGCTCTGGTCCTGCAGCTGCCCCTCTGTCACCGTGCCATCCAAATCTGCTTTGTGTTTAACTTGCACTTCCTGCAGCTCCACCATTTCTGAACTTTCCTCTTCTTGGCTCTGGTCCTGCTGTGGTTTTGTCATTTCCCCTTCTTGATCATGCTTTTGGCTTAGAGTCCCCTGTGGCACCAGCTCCACCACAGCCAGTTCTCTCTCACCTTCAGATCTTGCCATTGGCTCTCCCTGTCTTTGTTTTGCGGTCAGCTGCTCTCCATTCCCTAACATTTCCTCACCTTGGTCCTGGAGGCAGCTTACCTCTTCTGTGTCACAGCCCAAATGCAGCTGCACAGTGATCTTGATACCAGCTGTAATTTGTCTCTGTTCCTGTGGTTGTACCTGTACAACTACTTGTGGGAGAGCTGGCCCTTGGACCTGCTTCTGTAACTGCACCTGCACAGTCACCAATGGGGCTTCCCATTGTGGACTTGGCTTCTGGGGCCGCACCTGCACAGTCACCTCTGGGGACTCCCATCCCTGGCTCTGCTTCTGAGGCCGCACCTGCACTGTCACCTCTGGGGCTTCCCACTCCTGGACCACTTGTTGTGGTCCCACGTTTAGGGTCATGCCTCTTCTCACTGCCTGCCTCGGCAGCTGCACGTGGACATTGTCACCTTCTTGAGGCTGTTGAACAGGGGGCAGCATCTGTGCAGCTGAGAGATGGTCTTGTCCTTGCCCAAACTGTATTGGTGAGCAGAGATGCTGAGCTCCCTCTGGACTTCCATCCACCTGAACCTGTTTCTGGACCATCTCTTGATGCCTACTCCTACACAACTCCCTTTTTACCACCTTCATCCTATGACACAAAAGCTTTCTTCTCTTAAGTTGGGGTTTCTCCAAGATCCTCCTCCTCTTTCTTTGGGACTTGAAGTAATTTTTCAAAGGAACTGGAAAACAAAGAAAAAAAAGAGTAAATAGCTATCAAGAATAGTTTATGATCGTTTGATCGGGGTTCAGCTCTGCAGTTTGTCTTGCTACAGGGAGCTCCAAACAGGTCAAATAGCTCAACCTTTGGAGAGCCCACCTCAAGATTAAATTACTGCCTCTTGAATGTTGTGCACCCTGGATAATCACTAGCTTGTGGACACCTGGATACTTTCCCATGTAACCTCATCTAGGTGTTCCTGCTCCAGCAGGGGGATTGGACTAGATAATCTTTCAAGGTCCCTTCCAATCCCTAACATTCTGTGATTCTGTTTTGGCTTCTGTCCTTGGTCTGTTTAGGTCTCACACACTTTAAGGTACAAGCATACCACTTCATAACAGTATAGAAACATAGGCCTTATCAAGGGACTGCAGGTCCATTACTTAGAGGTACTTACCAAGATCTAGATTGGGAGAATAACCTAAGCCAAAGACTCAGAAATTTAATATATCCAGAATCAAGTTTGCCAGTGAAGCTTTGGTCTCCTATAGCAGCAACATGTTTCCAACTAATCAGACTAACACACTTTACCTTTTTTCCCCCTGCGTGGTCAAATAGGGATCTGTTGGGTATGCTCAAGCAGAAAAGGAGAGTTTACAGGTCATGAAAGCAGGGGCTGGCCACTTGGATAGAATATAAGGCTGCTGTTAGAGGATGTAGGAAGGCAGCTAGGATAGCCAAGGCCTCCTTAGAATTACAGCTGGCGAGAGGGGTCAAGGACTGCAAAAAGAACTTTTTCAAATGCATAGCAGATAAAACTAATACCAGAGGCAATGTAGGCCCACTGATTAATGGGGTGGGTGCTCTGGTGGCAGAAGATACAGAGAAGGCAGAATTACTGAATGCCTTCTTTGTCTCTGTCTACTCTGCCAGAGGCTGTCCTGGGGAGCCCTGTACCCCTGAGACCCTGGATGAAGCCAGGTCAATGGAGGAGTTTGCTTTAGTTGATGAGGACTGGGTTAGGGAGCAATTAAATAGTCTGGACATCCATAAATCCATGGGTCCAGATGGGATGCATCCATGAGTGCTGAGGGAGCTGTCTGAAGTCATTGCTGGACCGCTCTCCATCATCTTTGCCAAGTCTTGGGAAACGGGGGAGGTGCCCAAGGATTAGAGGAAAGCAAATGTCACTCCAGTCTTCAAAAAGGGCAAGAAGGAGGACCCAGGTAATTATAGACCAGTCAGCCTCACCTCTGTCCCTGGGAAAGTAATGAACAGCTTATCCTTGGTGCCATCTCAAGGCATATCAAAGATAAGAGGGTTATTAGGGGCAGTCAGCATGGCTTTACCAAGGGTAAGTCATGCTTGACCAACCTCATAGCCTTTTATGAGAATGTAACAAGGTGGATGGATGATGGCAGAGCGGTGGATGTCGTCTACCTTGACTTCAGTAAAGCCTTTGACACAGTCTCCCACAGCATCCTCACAGCTAAGTTGAGGAGGTGTGGTCTAGACAATAGAGTAGTGAGGTGAGTTGCAAACTGGCTTAAGGAGAGAAGCTAGAGAGTGGTAGTCAATGGTGCAGAGTCTAGTTGGAGGCCAGTATCTAGTGGAGTGCCTCAGGGGTCAGTACTGGGGCCAATATTATTCAATATATTCATTAACGATTTAGACGAGGGAATAGATTGTACTATCAGCAAGTTTGCTGATGACACTAAGCTGGGAGGGGTGGCTGACACACCAGAAGGCTGTGCTGCCATCCAGCGGGACCTGGACAGGCTAGAGAGTTGGGCGGGGAATAACCTAATGAAATTTAACAAGGGAAAGTGTAGAGTCCTGCATCTGGGCAGGAACAATCCCAGGTTCCAGTATAGGTTGGGAAATTACATATTAGAGAGCAGTGTAGAGGAAAGGGACCTGGGGGTCCTGGTGGACAACAGGATGACCATGAGCCAGCACTGTGCCCTTGTGGCCAGGAAGGCCAATGGCATCCTGGGTTGTATTAGAAGGGGGGTGGTTAGTAGGTTGAGAGAGGTTCTCCTGCCCCTCTACTCTGCCCTGGTGAGACCACATCTGGAATATTGTGTCCAGTTCTGGGCCTCTCAGTTCAAGAAGGACAGGAAACTGCTGGAGAGGGTCTAGCATAGGGCAACTAAGATGATTAAGGGAGTGGAGCATCTCCCTTATGAAGAAAGGCTGAGGAAGCTGGGTCTCTTTAGTTTGGAGAAGAGGAGACTAAGGGGGGACCTCATTAATGTTTATAAATATATAAAGGGTGAGTGCCATGAGGATGGAGCCAGGCTCTTTGCGGTGGCAAACAATGATAGGGCAAGGGGTAATGGGATCAAGCTGGAACACAAGAGGTTCCACTTAAATTTGAGAAAAAACTTCTTCTCAGTGAGGGTGACAGAGCACTGGAACAGGCTGCCCAGGGAGGTTGTGGAGTCTCCTTCTCTGGAGACATTCAAGACCCGCCTGGACATGTTCCTGTGCGACCTCACCTAGGCGTTCCTGCTCCAGCAGGGGGATTGGACTAGATGATCTTTTGAGGTCCCTTCCAACCCCAAACTAACTGTGATACTGTGAAATACACATTACTGTTTTTTCTACTCTAAAATCCTGCTGTGTCCTTCTCTATCTTAGCATCTCGCATTCATTCCATCTGATTTTCTTCTTCTCTGCAGTAAAGGTGCAGAAGAGATGCTTTTCTCAACCGTAGTGTCTGCATATAAGTAGAGAAGGCATTAAAAGTCCAAAGAGATTTTCACTGCTTGTTTCATGGGCAAACTTCACAGAAGCACAAAGAACATTTCTTCATCAGTCAGTGCAGCTCTTTGGATGCAATAGGCCCAGATGCACTGAAGTGCCACTTTTTAAGGAAGACATTTAAGAAAATAAATTCTACAGACCAAACAGGATTCATCTACACAGAGAAAAATGCTTCAGACCCCAGATTATGACCTGTCTTAACTTTAAGTCCTTCTGAGTCACAGCAACACCAAGTTTTTCCTCTGAAGCTATAAAAAAGTAGGCAGATATATTTTCCATAAATCTGTTCTCCAATACAACCAAAATGTTTGTTCAAAATTTGCAGGAAAACCAGACCCCTTCCCACTCTCACAAAACCTGCATCTATGAAAAAGTCAAAATTAAATAGGTAAAGCATAAAAAAAATCACATACAATCTAATGTTTTTAATATTTTACTATCCAAGACATAGGCAGTACAGCTGTCCCCTATATGAATAAACCCACATATTTTTGTAGTGGGCTAAAGATGAGAAGCTTAAGAAGCAAACCCTGAATTCATATGAAGTCTATTACACTTTCAAGAATCCAGATGTGGGGGAGTTGTTCATAAAAAAGGGCTAGTTTTAAAAAGGAGATTTGAATGCCTGCATATATTATGTATGTAATTTCACTAATCAGATATCTCAATTTCTTGTATTTAATTACATTCTAAGAATTTTGTTGACTGTATGTCAAATCCAATGCCTTAAAAAGAGACTAATGAAGATTTTTTCAAATGCAAGAAACCAAATGCCTACAGAAATAGACAGATCCTACCTCTGGAGATGAAGCACTGCGGTCATAAACTAATTATAAAATCAGTTATTACCCATGATATTTGTGCCCAGGCTCCAACAGAAGATTTTGCCCTTCTGCAAGAGTGTTTAATCAGGAATGTGCCAAGTCCCTGATCAGCTAGTAGATGATCCTTAATGAAAGGCAGAGCATAGCATGGTACTTCATCCTGAAACAGCATGACACTTACTTTCAAATACATCTCTGATATCAGCTTTGAGGAAAGGAAGCTCTGCCATTGCTGTCATGTCTTCACTGTCCAAAGAAGAAACTGGAAAAAAGAAAACAAAGTTTCCCAGCAAGTCCCTTCCTACCTTATTCCTGCTGTAAAACACATGTGTGCATTAAAGTACTTGCAATGGTATAACAGCTGCTGAGACACTGTTACACTCCTCTGCTTTCCTCACAGTCAAGCTACTTGAGAAAGCAACCTCCTTTTTCTCTTTCAGAGGTCACCACCTAAGTTAAGCCTCTGTAAAGGCTTGGTGAGAACATATTACAAAAGTTCAGCCAGATTCAGAGAACACGGCATCTAACTCCTCTGTAAACAAGTATTTAGATGCACTCAGATCAATCACAGAAATAATGTTTGACGCACTTAGAGTGACAGCAAGATTCATGCCACTAAAACTTCATAAACCCCATGTAAGTCTTTTTCTTACTACCTACACACAGCTGAGGCATAATGCCAAGGTTTAGACAAACCCTTTTTTCTGCACACAGCCTAAGTTGCTGTGTGAAAATTTGTTAAGATCTGTAACAACTTGTTATAACAGGTAACAAGCTACCATAGTGGTGGACAATTGTTGTTTGGTTTTTTTTTTTCCCTATGCTACCACCAGCATGTCAGCTATCTTGCATTTGTGCCTGCACAGTAGCCTTCAGTGGGGATTTTGCAGACTGCCACCAGTATAGCAGAGATGAAAATGTGACAGCTCAAGCTATGTATGGAAGGAGTGCACAAAAAAGCTTCAGTGTCCTTTACAAGGTAATGGATGACTATTATGGTTTTTAATATGTAACAGAGTAGTCTTGTCAATGCCAGAGTGCTTTCCTCATACTGTATTACTCTTAAACCTATATTACTTCACATGTGTGCACCTTCTGCAAAATTTTCTGTTGACATGCCCACCACCTAAAAAGAATTAGGGCTGCAACTGTTATCTAGCCATCCCTACACTGTTTGCAAGTTGACAGAGCCCTTAAAGCCACTGTGTGGCTGTCATCAAGTTAAGAATTAGAGGGTCAGGTTTTTTTATGCTTCTAGTTCATACAACCTGAACTCCACAGAGGTTGATGAAGTGGTAGCATCTTGGTCTTTCAAACACTTCAGAACCTGTGTAAGTAAAAAAAAAAACAAAAAACACAACACACATGGATGGAGATCCTGAGTGCTAGCAGCATCCCAGAGGGCTCCAAGCTTCCCCCAAACTCTCTCACTGCCAACTGATTTAGCCCAAGTGACACTACCAAATACCTGATCACCTGGAACAAGCTGCAGTGCAAGAGAGGCAGCCAAAAGCCAAGTGCTGAAGATTGTAGTCTATACAAATAAGAAGGGTTCCTGACCCTGCATCACTTAAAGAGCCATTAAACATGCTTTTAATAGCAACCGTCTCAAAAAAAAAAAAAAAAAAAAAAGAAAGGAGCTGAAAGACCACCCAAGTGCATTCAAAATGTTTAAACTGCAAGGACAACTATTTCTTCAAATAAGTTGTTTATTCAGTTTTCAGCATTTTTACAGACAGAGCTTGTACAGACACCTGCATCCCAACCAGCAGCTCTGAAACAGTAAATGCATAAGCTCCCCCACCCTCAGCCCCAATGCCCTAGTCTGGAAATGGCTACTAACTGTGCCTAGCTAGTGTCACCCTTGATGAAAAGCATCCAGAAACATCGAGAAGGAAATTCAACCTGTTCCATACAGATGTAGGCAGCATTTAGCTAAAGACCTCAGTCCACCCTCTGCTGCTTCTCACTTCCTCAGTCTTACAAGAATCAAATGCGCAATGTGGATAACAATACATAATTAAACACTGATGCACTAAATTTTAATTCTAGTGTGAAACAACTCCCCCTTGCCCAACTGTTTATGTTGCAAGTGTTAACCTATCACACAGACACCATGCAAGTCTGACAATGTTTTCTTCCACCCAGAAACAGAATTTTTGCCCTCCAGGGAAGTGCCACAGGAAACTGCTGACTGGGTAAACCTGCCTTAGTACCTCTGAAGGATGATGCTGAAATCTGCTACAACCACCCTGCCTCATACAAAACAGCCTCCCTGAGCAGAAAATAAGCCATGACAACAGCTTTTACACAGTTCTGCTCAATCAGGTAGGTCAGAAACTCCTGAACTGTGTGACAGACAGTGACATGCACATTTGGTGGCACTGGTCTGGGAAACCTAAAATAGAAGTCTCTTTAAGGGCCTTGATTTCTGCTTTAAGTCCCCTTGCTACTCAGTCGCAGGAGAGAAGGATGCAAAGGCAGCTCAGCAAGCTGAGAAAGAGTTCACATCCCCAGTCTGGAAAGACTGCTTAGACTGCAAGGGGATAGAGAGAAGATTTGCCAAGGCCCTGTTTGGCACTTCACCTGAATAGCTGCCTGAGGCCTCAGTGCTTCCCCACCACTCAAGCTATCAGTGTACTGAAATAACCTGATACATGAAGGAAAAGGCATTTGGAGCCAGCAGACCTGGGTGCAGCAGCAGAAGTAATTCTCTAAACAATAATTCCCTCTCTGGCAACCTATGCCTAAAACACCCAATCATGCCAGAAAACTGTAGCTATGCAAGTTAGTTTCCCCAGTCTCTCCCCAATACTTTTGTGTGATCACAGGGCTTTATTTTACTCAGAAACAGCTACATGATTTGCACAGTGGACATGTCAGACAGATACCTATAACTTTCTTACTAAGATGCCTTTTCAGCATTCAGCTCCCCTGATATTAAGTAGGAGAAGAGGAAGCAGCAGGTCAAAGAGCCTTCCATAAATATTCTTAGAAACAATATTTCTGTATGAAGTTGCATTGCTTTCTAAGTCACAGTATGCCATAAAATCTGTTCATTTTATTCCCTATCAATTAAATCTAAATTAAGTTAGATCATGAGAGAGAACATAGTTTATTGGGGCTGAGTTTTTCCTTTTTACCAGTTTATTCCACCTTCATAAGTGTGAAATTTTGTTGAAGTTGACAAGAAACGGAGCAGGAAGAAGAACCAAGGAACCAAATTTAAATATAATAAACAAGTCATCTGTACAATATGACTTTAGCTAAATAACTTGTTTTACTGAGGCATAATTTATCCTGTCTCATCTTACCTTTTGCTAGAAGTTTAATATAGGGGGAGAAGGTGGGAGGGAATACAGAGCCACAATTAAATAACACAGCATAGAGACTGAGTGATCAAAACCACCAGTGTTCCAAGATCTGCATGTACAGGTTTCTCCACAGTCTAAACCCAGCCCTCCCAGAGTGAAGAGAATTCGTCAGTTGCCTTCTTTGTGTGTAGCATTGTCTGTTAATCAAGAGGCACTGAAGTTCAAGAGGTTCTTGACATTTTCATTTAGCTCTATTTTCCCAGTTTAAAAGTGGCAAAATGAGGCAACTCACACCTCAAAACTGATACTGTATTTGATTATATCTATTTTTATCTGACTAGTAGCCTGGGTAACCAGTAAGTAAGGCATTTGAAGGCCTTACCAAGACTGACATTTACAGGGTTTGTTCACCTACAGAGGTGAAACCAAGAAAGAGGTCTGCAGGGTGAAAACAAGATAAATGAAAGCTATGAACTGAACAATATATATATTTGGATCACAGATACACCCACCCCACACAGAGGCAACATACACTTCAAAGATACTTTTTGCTTAGTGTCTCATTACAATTCAATGCACTGTCAGACCACACTGAATGAATTGTTCCCAGAGCACAGATAAAAGATAACAAAGGCTTGACTTGTATTTAATGATCCACTATTAACATATCTGCATGTGGGTAGAGTTTCAGCATTTAGCATGCAGTACACATATAACAGTGAGGACAGTGTCTTGCAGAGACCACCACTATCTGGTGGAGAAGGAAAGTCAACACTGCTCTCAAGTGGAATGCAGTTATTAGCTCTCAAATGACAGTGTGTATCTTGCTTTATCAGCCATTGTTTAAAACATTGTAATTAGAAAAAGTTAGATATGCAAGATAAACCATCCTCCCTCAAATAATAATGTTCCCCTGTGAGTTATAGTGATTATACAATGTGTTAAAGAGGTTTTTGTAGTAGTTTCTTCATACTTACCAAAATCATGCAATGATTGTGCCACATTCTCATTGCAGCAAAAACTGATACACCCACAAAATATGTCCCAGTCACTGCTTTTCTTCATGAAAATCTTTGATCAGCCATTAAACAGCAATTATCTTTGATGCTGTACTGATCTTTTAGGTGTAACAGAGGCAGAGATTTTTGTACCTTCTCAGCTGCTTTAAATTGTAATCCCCACTGCTGCCCCTCCCCAAGTGAAACAAAACTCAGTTAAGGTGTGATTCATATAGCCATATTAGTGTGCATTTCAAAGTGCATCTTTATACTCCCTAGCATGAAATAGGAGTATTACCCAAGATAAACTTGAGATAATTTGCATAAGATAATCAGTTAGCACACACTTGAGATTACTTTGATTTTTTGGTAGGCATATCATTTATGCAAACAAACATTCTTTGAAAAGGTAAGATTCAATCACTTCTGGTACACAAGAAACTAAAATACCAGGACTGAATTAAAAAAGATGAGGTTACACAATCAGCTGCTTGCCAGCATGCCCTGCAGGGATGTCCTGATTTTGTTACTCCTTTGCAGAGTTGGCACCTAAACCCACTTTAAACAGATAGGTAGGAAGGCTAAAACCACAACTGATTTGGGAAACCCCTGGGTTCTGATAAGCAAGGTTTCCTTCTTCCTCAGGTAGAAGCTTCAAGTCTGTCCCTCCACACTTTAACATCTCTGGCTGCCACAAGCTCAGCAAGACCTGGCACTCCCATCACTCTTCAGCACCAGAACTTCTGAAGCACTCATGAACCAAGCCAGCTCTATGGAGAATGGACACCTCCTCCCTACATGCTTTTGTCTTTATTTGAATGCACTTTTTGTGTGCAAAGGCAGGGCCTAACTATCAGCTTTACACCAACGACTACACCTGTGGATTTGAGACAGCATAGTCTAGATACTGTCCCATTACTCTAACACAGACAATTTCTTATTGCACTTCTACAGATTCCATTATCTTAGCGATATTTCACAAGTCAGAATAGTATCTTAAGGAGAGAATCTTTAATCAGAAAGACAGTACATTGCATCACCTTAGCCTCTGCTTATGATGGCCTCTAATAATATTGAGCCGCAGTGATTGTCTCCTGTCTGAAGGAGTTACTTAAACTAATGGCTTTTAAGTACTTCATATCCACTTGGAAAAGAAAATATGGATTATTTGCTCTTTTAAAAAATATTTTCCAAGTATACAGGAATATCTAGAAGTCTCCATCTTAAGTAACTGACTGCCCAGCCTAGGAGAAATAGAGAGAGGGAGGGAAGGAGAGAAAGAGAATCATATCTAACTAGATAAGTCTTTACTATGAGTTTCAAACTATGCATATTTCCAGACCCTGCATAAGCATCCAAACCACTTACTATTGAGTTCTTAGTTCATGCCTGCCTGAAGCCTCACTAATCAGCCAATTACACAAACACTATTCAGGCAGTAAGTGTGAGAGGACTCAAGCTAACACATTCTTTAGGCTAGAAGTGCACAAGGCAGAACACAGTCCAGGCAAGGCATCCATCAGCAGTGCAGTGAGTGCTACAGGTGAACATCTGACCACCACAGTGTCCTGACCCTCTTCAGCCCCAGCATCCTGGGGTGCAAGCTGGGCTGGAGCCAGGCACAAAACTGCTGAGAGTCATCATTTTCCTCTCTAGAGGAGCATACCTTAGAGACTGGAGAAAGCATATCTCAAATCCATAAAAACACACCACACCCCCATCTTGTTTCTTTCTACTGGCATGAGGACTGGAGATTTTAGGGCAGCAAAACTGCACTTGTTTTACAAGTATCCTTAAAAAATTCTTTGAATCAAGAATAAGAAATTATTTTTAATCTTAAACACAGTTACTAGACTTCTAATTGCCCAAAAGACATAGTACAAGTCACTGTTCTTAACACCATACATTATACATAAGGTCTGTTTTGTACAGACTAGGAACAAATATTATCTGGTAATCTATTTTAGTTACGCAGAATTCAAGTTCTGTGGGAAAAAAAAAACACTTTTGGTATTTAAACAAGAGTTTTAAGTCAGTAGCTTAGATATTTCTTTGCAAAGCAACTCCTATTAACCATCTTTCACTTCTTTATCGAAGCATTTGAAACCGCATTTTCCATTCTTCAGTTGCAGCACTGTAACAGTATGTAACTGACTGCAAACCTGAATAGTTTTCAATAACATTTAAGAATTATGTATTACATACACCTCCTTAGGATTGTTTTAGGCATGTTTAATAAAAATAATTCTGTGTACTGGTGTATGCAAACAGAATGAACCTTTGAGTTACAACTGGAATGATTTTTCAGTCACATAAACAAACACTTCTGCAGAGTCACGCTCCTGTTGCAGTTCACCCTGCACTGAAGGTCTGCAGACCTATTTGGATATGAAAGGAAAGGTAATGCTTTCCCCCTCCACCACCCACTCTCCCTACCTGCATGCTCAAAGAAGAGCTCAGCAAAATCAATGTATATGTATGGTCCAAGAAAATGCTCCTATTTCAATAAGTAGCTCACATTATGTATTCTTCCTGTTAGAGGAACATAGATCCTTCTTCCAAAGATGATACAAAAGCATCTGAGCAGTGGGATGGAAACTGTGACGCAAGAGGCAGCCCGTGGAAAAACATATGGAGCAGAGAAATAAGATAGATATCAGCAGTTGGCAAATCTGCTCTTACATTTCACTTTCATATGCTCACCACATTTAGACATAAAGACTGTATCTAACACTGCAGCACCAGAAGAGCTGGGTTCTTTTTTGCATTCTCCATAGAAGCACATGCTATAATAGACATAGCCTGTACAGCACAATAATCCTGCATTGCTAATCTGCATTTGGTATTAAAGCCAGAAATAGTGGCAAGACACTGCACTGTAGTGAAGCTACACAAGACATTACTGTTATGCCAGTGTGCAAGTATGAACTCTCAACTACCACTCAATCTATGCATTACTTTTGTGTCCTGTAAACACATAGCAGGGGGAATTGAACACAGCTAAAAGTGTTTGCTATTTTTGATTGTTATCAAGAATGTAATTTTCTTCTCAAATTGAAGAATACTTCTTGGGTATAAAGAAAACAGAGTTATCCCTGAAGCTCCTTTCTCTATTCACTCTAGCAAGATGATGCCCATTAAGTTTTCTAAGTTTCCCCTGTGGAGAGAGTCAAGAACCACTATTCTTATGCCATGGAGTACACACTGCAACATGTCTGTCAAACTCCCCTTGTGGTGATTATGCTCATTTGTCTGAGGGTCAAAAAAAAAAAAAAAAAGCCACACACCAAGCAGTTTCCTTCAATGACGACAAAAGACCTAAGAGGAACCTACTCCCAGTTATCACCATGAAAGCTGCTCATTAGACTGCAAGTCAAAAAATTAAAACCTCTATTCTGATTTTTTTTTTTTCCTTGGTTTCCCTGTTAGCAGGGTGTGTTGGAAGGGAATGATCCTAGGGCACATACATGGAAGTAACTTACCACAGCATCTGCCCCGGGATTTTTTGGGATGGGTTAGAAAAGAAGCTCATGGCAGGATGTGGGGAAGGTTACCTCTGCAAGTTGCCATAAGGAAATCAGTTTGCTGCACAAATCCAGTCTGCTACTGTGCAATGTTTTACTGAACTACACAATATACCCAGAGTTACCAGTTACAGGATGACACAGCTAATTTACAGGCATAATTTTGGACAATGCTCAGTTCTGTATTTAGATATCCAAACTGTTGATCTTCGGAAGCAGCAGACCACATTAATACAGAGGTTCTCATTTCCATCCCCCATGCTTTTTGTTTATTTTAAAATAATCACCACACTGGGTTATCCCAGGTAACATATATTTGTCAATTTGTTCCCAAATGTGAAAGCTAAAACCTGACCTCTTACTGCAGCCTATTAACCTTAATACCTAATCTATCAGCCATAATGTGTTGAGAGCCTTCTGCTTGCTACAGTTATGGGCACAGACAACTTCTTACATATCCATTAGTAAGCTGTTAAGACACAGGCTTGCCAACATTTTACTAAAAAAGGAACAAATTAACTGCTTTGATATATTTTGTGATCATTGTTGAGCCTTCAAAGAAAAGACAATCCTGAAAGATAACTTTTCCATGAATGAAATTGTAGATTGCTAGGATCCTCTTGGGGAGGAATAACAGCTCTGGGTATATATTATGCAAACAATTCCAACAGGTTGTGGCTTGTGCAGCATGTCAGAATTCTTGTAGGTACTTACTACCCTCATATTCAAACAAAATTAACATGGCACAAACATCTTGGAGATATTTTAGTTTCTGTGCCCAAAGTTCTCGCATGCGCTTGAAGGCAGGTCAGATACTCACAGAACAGGAGGCTTTTTTTTTTGTGAATCAGCCCTCTCCACATCAATTGTGATGCCACATACATGCATTCCAACACACAAGAGGATGGCAGGAACAGAAAAGGAAATTTACAGTGCTTACTAGACGAGATACTCTAGGGAACAAAGAAATGGGAATTTTGAAATAGCAAGCGTGTTTCTGTAGAAGTTCTAACAAGGCTATTCCTCAGAAACATCCGCAGGAGAAGAAAATATTACTTAATGCTACAAGATAAGCAATTGCTGGATATTTGTGGAATACACAGTCAGCATGTGTATAAACTCCTGCTTTCTTTAGAAACTGCTTTGAGTTTTGCTCAGTCACTGAAAAGAGAAACAATACTACACTCTTAATTAACTGCTCAAATGAACCATAAAAAGTTATTTACAGGAGTTATTTTGTCTTTATTATAGATTTTTAGGAAGCAGTGAGTCACTTTCTATATGAAGGAGGCACAAGAGAGACTGCAATTAATAGTATTTATAGCTTTTTGTAGAGTAAGGCACAACACCATTAAGAATTATGGAAACTGTCCCATCTCCTTTATTCCTTGTGCTCTGACAATCAAATTTAAGAGAAAGAGTAATTGAACCTTTCCATCAAAATCCTGGTATGGATTAAATCCTTGTCGAGAATGAACTAGCATTGATTACTTGTAAGAACGAGCAGTTTTAGAGCCACAGAATAATCCCAGAACCTCAGAGTTTGTGCCTTGAATGAACAAGCAACTGCACCACCAGTGTGAAAGAGATAAAAGATCAGTAGCTTCAGAAACAGATTAAGAAGAGATAACAACTGCAGCTCATCTATTTAAATTCATAAAACCATATTTGGAAACATGGAAAAGAACTGCAGGAACACAAATCTCTTTGAAATAAGCCTTATAGAAAATTTCTCTTTTGATAATCTGTTGAACATCTCAATATGTGAAACATCGGTATTAGGAAAAAAGAACACCACAAAACTAATGATTAACAAAGGAGCCTCAAAAAAAAATGCTCTGGGTTGGCAGATGGCTGTTTTTCAGAATTAAAAATATGGCAACAAGAGTCTTCAGTTACAGCTTGTATACATATATACACACACATACTGTGTGTATGTGTATAGATATATTTATATAACCTAAACATGCATTGCACTTGCATAGGCTGTTGATATATACCAACATTAGAATATAAGTCAGCTTGCTCATTCCTTAACTGTGGAAATCCTTTACACTGTATATCCATATATTCCTTTCAACAATAAAATTATCCCAAAATAAAAGAAAGAGTAGCAGAGATGAGCAAGCACTTGTCCCTATTAGTAATCTGCAGAGGATCCACCAACCCACTTTGTAGGTCAGAACAAGCAACTTAAGGAAGCATTTTCCCCCCTCCCAATACCCCCCTTTCGGCTTCCTAGATTAAGATATCTCCCGAGGCCACGTTCTTAAAGTGTTTAAAAAGCCTAAGGAAAGTCACAGCAAACTTATTGCATAGCCAAGTAGAAAAGAGGCAAATTGGATTTGGACATTTATTCCATAGGTGAAAAGGAGTAGCAGCCACAGACAAGGTCTTGGGGCAGCAAGACAGAAGAGGCAGCCAAGGGTCAGTGAGGAACAGAGGGAAAGGAATCTCCTCTTTACATCTTACCCAAGCAGCTGTCCCCAGTCCCTCCTCCACAATGCTATAAAGCCACAAGACATCTCTCTGGAGATGACAAAATGCTCTCAGTGAGAGGCTGCCCTCCCTCGGGATTGCTGTTAAGTACTCCCAAGACAAGGTAAACCTCCATTACCGGTGCTCCACTTCCTGGGCAAACAAAACAGGAGGTTTACACTTCAAAGCTACTAACTTGGCAGTGTTCCAGTAAACACCAGTTCATCCTGACATTATTATCAAAATCACATGCCTAACCTAAAGAATAATCTTAAGGCAAAAACTTTACTGTCCTTTTTTTTTTTTTTTTTTTTTGTAAAACGTCATGACAGCAAATGCTAAAGCATAAACAAAAGTAATACACAAGTTGCAAATAAGTAGGACACTTTCGTCATTAACTATTCCCAGTGGCAGTAGCTTATTAGGCCTATAGTCAGTTGTTAACAACCTTAGATTTAAGTTATTATTCAAGCTGCATGTCTTTTACGGCCTGTGAAAGGCAACAGCAATATAGCCCAGCATACTAAATAGTTATATCTTAGAGAGTCAGGTTTCCACAAACATCCATTAACCAGTAACTTGGTATTTGAGGCCAATTTGCTCCAAGAACACACTAATTAAATTAAAAAAAATAATAAAAAAAAAAACAAATAACAGGGAAAATAAAATTTTTTTATGGTTATGTCCCTCTCCCCATGTGTAAAAAAGGGGAAACAGATTTAGTTCAAATAGACTCAGGAGCTGCTGCTCTTAAGTTCTCTAATCACTTTAGCATCACAAATAGACAGCCAAAAATATTTAGAACAGAAATTTAAAATAAGAAAGATATAAACAGTTCATTATCTAGATTCATAGCCAACTGCTACCTCCTACTAGATAAGCCAATACTAATGGAGAGCACTACAATACATTTTTTACCTCAAGGAACACATTTCAAATAGAGATTCCCTTCGAAATAAAAACAGGGTCATAAGGTACAACACAGAACCACAATAAAAAGCCACAATACAAACCTGCTGAGCAATTAGGCTTTCTGCACATAGTAGTTGCATTTTACCCTCACTAACATCAGATTAGCTCAAACCACACCGTACTCTGTCTCCTCTTTTCCAACCCACAAATTCCTATTACCCTTAACCATTTTTCAAACACATTAGCAGGAACCATAAGTTGCCATTTCTCTGTGTACAGCACATTTGTATTAACCAACTACAGCTCTTTAAAGAGCAAGACTATAGCCAGGAAGATAGTTATGAAATTAAATTAGCTAGTTGCTTGTTTACCTACCTGCTAATAGCAACACTACCAACTCACATAGAAATCCTCTAAATTAAACACTTCAGCCAGCCACACCTACTAGGCTACTTAAAACTTATATTACCAGCAGGTAGAACTGATTTCCTGGAATGAGTTTTTATACCAAATCCAATTCACATGGTTGAGCCTTTCTCATGAATATGACACGCCTGCACCTGTGGTGAATAAAGTAATCATTCAGGAGGAAAAAAACCTGATTGCTGTTTATCTGATAGATTGGGAAGGCAGCATAACAAACATTGGTAGAGCTGAATCACCAAATATTTCTTCAAAAGATTTAATGCTTTAGCCTGTTTTTCTACACAGGATACCTGGGGCTCTTGGACACTCTCAGGTAAGTGTTGATGAATAAATGCTTAGAGCTGGTTGTGACCTATTTGCATGAAAGCTTCTCCTTCACTATCCTTTTTTCTTTTCTTTTGTCCTGCATGTGATTTGAAATTTGCTGAGTAGACAATCTTGGTAGTATTTAGAAATTAAGTCAAGCTAAGAAGGTGTTGTGATAAAGCTTTGCAGAGAAAAGTAGGTTCCTTTGTTTCTTGTTTCTAAAGGGAGGGGTCCAATTGATTTGAGGCTTTTCCAGCATTTTAAAATTCATGAATTGACTAGTACTAAATATGTGCCCCTATGCAAGTAAAATGATTAGGCAGAGCGGTGAGTGTTTAGGTAATGATTCTTATAAGAGTAGGCTGACCTTTGAGAAGTCAAGGAAGCTAAGGCAGTAAATAATGGTGTTGCTCAACTTGCTGATACTACCAAATGTTGTTTTCTCCAATCATGCTTCAAAGGAAGAATGCAAATTATATGGCAAGAACTACCAAGTTTTATATTATAATTCCTGTTGGTAACTCTCTCCCTGGTATATTAGGGTCTCCATACTTTCTAATCCTAAAATAACAGATTGCATTAGTTCATTATAACTAATGCCATCTTTATATAGTGATGACAAGTATTTTATGAAAAACATTTAAACCAAACTTTGTTACAGGTGAAATGAAAGATGAATTGACCAGTAAAACAGGACAATCCTGAAATCTTCTTACACTATACATCCAGAAACCAAGGCTATTTTCTTTTCCAAAACAAATACAGTTGTTGAAGGAATTTATTTGTAGTAGTGGGCTCAGATGACTTATGGAGGTCAGAGCTGTATTGTTTTCTTTTTACCCTGACTCCTTAGCTAGCCCTAGCTCTGCTTGCAATACTGATGCATAGGATTCTTGTGGAGGAGTCTGTACCACCATTCCTTGGCACCCTGCTCTTGCCAGAGATAAGGGGTAACAACTGGATGAAACCATCAAAAGCAGTTGGATGACCCATGTAATGTTCAGCACAGGGGCTGGTGATATCAAACCCACATAGTAAATTACGTGGGAGAAGATCCTAATGAGAGGAAACACTGGACCCTCATTGCTGGACCTGAGATGAAGCTGCCTGTGTTATTGCCATTTGGAGTGTGGTGGGTGTGACCGTATTCCTAACATTGATCTGAGCCAAACGATGTGTCCTCCCCTGGTTCTCAGTTGGGGCAGTGTGAGGGTCCCTGGGCCATACATGAACTGTAGCTGTAGTGGCTCATCATGTAAGTGAGGTGCATCCACGTGGTGGGCTGTGAGTGGTATCAGCAGTCATTTAAGTAGATGTTTTGTTTAGAATTATTGCTTTGTGAAGTTTGGTTGTTATTATTTTATTAATTTTGTAGATAAAATGAGTGTTTGAACCAACCAAGGGTTCATCTGTGTCCCTAGCGCAGTCACAGCCCTGCTAATCAGTCTCCTGTCAGAGCACGCTAATGAAATTTGGTGCCTGCTGCGTGGGCAGAAGGCACTCATGATTTTGAGAGGTGCGAAGGGACAGCCTGGTGGGCAGTGAGCGGCTGTCCTGTGACAAGTTTCTGTCTCAAAAATAGTCTACAATTTTCAAATGCTTCCAAGAAAGGACAAATGTATTTTAAAGGCTTACGTTACTTTTTATCTTCTTCTTTTGTCCTATGATATGAATATACTTCTGAATTTGCACTAGATCTTCAATAAAATATTTTAATAGTTATCTAAATAGGTTGCTTCAGAGTTTAATCACTCACTGAAGACTCATCCTTTCCCTGTTGCCAACGCTGTCACTTAAACAGCTGACTCAATTATATTTTCAGAAAGGTAGTTTTTTAAATAAAAAACAATGGTGTTGGAATAAAGTACTTCTACTCCTCTGTGTTTTAGGTTTGAATTAACTATGTAGGGTGTCCTCCAGAAGCCTATAATGATTAGCTGTTTTGTTGTGCTGTGTTTTGAAAATATTATCAGAGCAGTCCTTGCCTGGAAAGAGTGTTTTCAGAGGAACTCCTCGCTTTTGTGTGGAAATTGCATGCCCTTTACAGACTTGATACCTTTCTCTACCATTTACAGATGCTGTGGTGAACATATAATCTCAGGGATGTTAAACTTTCTAAACGTTGAGTGCAAAAATCTTCTGTTTACAGGCTGGTCTCTCCTTAAAGGGAATTTTAGGTTTTTGCACATCTAGTGCCTGAGCTGCCGCTTTTCTGTCCAAATTAGCCTCTGATGGGCCCTGACTAGGAGAAGGTTAGTACTTACGCTTAGGTGAGCCCCAGCTGCTCACCTTGGTCCTCATGTTGGATGTGCAGAAACAACTAATGTCAGATGGGCAGTTAGCTGCAACCCGCCAGTCTTTCCTTTTGCTGTATATCAGAGGTTTGACTCCTTCACCTGCAGCCACAGGGATTTTAATTTTAAGCATTTTCCAAGTTGTGAGGGGCATTGTAGGACCCACGTCTTTTCCTGTGTGGGACATTGGTCTGTTTATAGCAATTTTTTTTGAGGTAGTGTTTTTTTCTTTGAAGAAAACAGTAGAAGACAAAAAAGGATATGTTGATGGTCCATGCTCAGGGATTTCTGTGTATAGATCGTGCATGTTTGGGCATGAGCTTGGACTTGGACCTACACCAGATGCACAAGATGAACTAGCCTTTGCAAGGTGCCTTGTGGAGGGCTGGTGATGCAGAATCTCCTACATATTTTCCCACTAAGTGTTTGTGCAAGGTGTGTAAAAGTGCAATCAAATTAGGTGTCTCCTACCCATAGCCAGTCTCAATTTAAGCAGCTGTGCAAGGAATGAAAGAATCTTTTGTATTTTCTAGCTTCTGGAAGTGATAAGGGCCTACATAATAAAATACGCTGGGGATATACACAATGCTAATGTAATTGCCAAGAAAGAGTTAGGAATTTTTTTTTTCTAGCTTTCATTCCTTCATTCAAAAGCATATTCATTTCTTAATTACAGTCTTGTGAGATTATCCTCCAAGAAACAGCTGTTTTGAAACTGCCAGCCAGTAGTACCTGTCATCTTTTCCTTTCTACTGTGAGTCCATGCTCACAGTACTCTTAATAGCATATTCTCTTACAGCATATTTCTCTGCTTCGGCTAACTAGAGGGACAGCTTCATGGCCCTATGTGGCGACTGGCCAGCCACCTCCTGCCCTGATGGAGAGCAGCATATGTGTGAGCTTAGAGAGACAAACAGGTGAAATATCTGGGAACTATTATATTAACTTTTTTTTTTTTTTTTTTTAAAAAAAAAAAGCAAATAACAGCCTTGAGGCCTGTCATCCAGGTGTGAATAGTCAAAAATCACATAGGAGACCTAACAGTTAATTTTCCTTTAACAGTCTGTCTCTAAGGATATCGTTCTCTGATTTTCTCCAGTTCCTGAAGAATAATTTGGCTGCCTGTGCAAGCTCGATTTGAGTGTGATTCCGCAGCTGCAGAAGCCCATTGATATGTGGTGGTGAGAAAATCATGGCATTTTTTTCAGGGCTCAGCTGTTTAAAATATACTGAATGCAAAATCACTGGTAAGTTACAATGTGTTTAAATTACTCTAATTAAAGCTTCTGTAGTATGGCACAGTTCATGATATTTCATTGCAAATTATAGCTCGTGTACCTACCATGGCAAGCAGGCGTTATTCCTTATCTCTTTATTCAAAAACTAGAAAGGGAAGCAACAAACTTTTCAAGCTAAATTGCAGACTAACTAGCTGAAGTCTTTTGACAAAATTTTTAGCACCTCTACAATGAGACAAACAGTTAAATTATGGGTCTGAAGAGCTTCATCTGATAGTGGGAGAAAGAGAAATCCCTCCTTAGGAAGGCTTTGGTCTATTTCTATTTTTAGCAGGTTGGCTATACCATACAAAAGGGTGCACTTAATATTGTTCAACAAGCTGTGTGCCATCCTTTGCAAGTCTTCATGCTGCAGACAGGAGCAAGTAGATGTTAAACTAGTGAAGATGGATGTTTGGGAAGGGTTAGGTTTGGGATTTTGCATTAAGGTGAAGACCAGCAGGGAGAATCTTAGAGAATGTTTTCCTAGCTTCACTGAAGTTGCATGTTATGGAATTTCTGTAGTGCCTTTTCCATGTTTCTTGCTACAGCTTGAATTGCTTTTCATGTCTCAGCATATGTTTAACATAATGGTTCATTGTAAAGAAACTTTCAAGCAACTGCCGACAGGGGTTTCCATGCAGCCAGGTTGACATCACCCAAACTGAGTATGGACTTGCTGATTGCTACTGGAATTATTGCCCGTGAATCCGCACAGTTTAATTGTAGATTTAGACTAACTATCTAGGTTAACTAGTGGTCTCAGAAGGTCTGAGAACCCTGTGCATCACAAACAGTACCCTCAACTGCTGGGTATGCAGGGCGTAGAGGTGACATAGCCGTGTTGGTAGACCACTGCACCCATGTTGGCATGGATTTATTAGCTTACAGTTTGATGGACAAATACTGCATTTAGGCTTAATCTGGCTTGGGATAGGCATGTAGAAGCTTGTACCTCTATGTTTGCTTGCTCCAAGATAGCCTTTTGTGAAGAATTTTAGTTTCAAGTCTACATTCAGGATTTATAGAGTATCTTTCCTTTTGTGTATTGAAATTGGCAACAGAGGGACAAAAAAGGGGAACACAAATGTACACAGCATGGGGAAGGAGGTGTTGGGAACCCATGAGCAGCCCCAGAGCTATGGTGTCATTGGAAGGATGGACTGGTTTGTATGACTGGAGCACCTGTAACAGACGACCCTTTAGGAAGGACATCCTGGGCAGACAAGGAGGAAACGTTGCACACTGCACAGAAGAATTCATCAAATGCACAGAGAACTGCTATGAAATAGGTAACAGACAAGCACAGCTGGATTTGACTCTGGATAGACATGAATGGCAAGAAGAAGACCTATAGATACTTTGGCAGCAAAAGGATTACCTTTGATTCTCAAGGCTCTCTTTGTGTCAGTCTTTATTGGTAAGGTTTCATCTCAGATGACCTAGTCTCTGTTCTTAGGAGCAGCATTTAGAAAAGTGAGGTAGTGGAGGTGTACGTACATAACCCCTCCATGAGAGAGGAAAACTGAATTCAGGGATGAAGCTGAAGGAGCTGGCCAATATAATGTAAAACTATCTTTGATGTTCAGGAGAGGTTTCCCATGAATGGAAAAAGGATAATCTTATGCCCACTTTCAAAAAAGTAATGAAGGAGCAACTATGGCCTGTTCAGCCTCACATCAGTAAGTAGGAACATTATGGAGAAATCCCTCACAGAAGCCCTCTCAAGGTACAGGAAAGACACCAAGTCTTTGGGAACAGCTACAACAGATTTATATGAGCAAATGGAGACTGACCAACCTGATTGCATTCTGCAACAAAAATGATGGTCTTTGTGGATGAGGAGAAAGCAGTTGATGTTGTACACATTTACTTTAGTTTTTACCTGAACAGAATCTTCCATAGTAAACTTGTAGGCAAACTGGGGAAATAAGGACTGTGAGGATTTACTGCAAGGTGGATGAAAGACTGGATGGATTTTTGTACTAACATAGTAGTGGTCAAAAGCTGGAAGTCCTGGCAGCCATGCACGAATAGTATTCCTCAGGGGTCATACGGTTTAATCTCTTCATTGGTCATCTGGATGAGGGGATGGAGTGTGCTCTAAGTAAACGGGTGGGTCATATGAAATTCAAGGAGAAGCATCTGAAAGACTGAAGGGTGTTACTACTAAGCTGAGGACCCTCAGCAAGCTGCAGCAGTAGGCTGGCAGCAACCCCATGGTGCTTCAACAGATAACCATGAAGTCCTGTATCTGGGATGGGATGGGATGGGATAACCCGACACATGCATTGGGGCTGACTGGCTGTGGAGCAGCTCCGCAGAATGAGACCTGGACATCCTGACAGACAAGTTCAACATGAGTCAGCAACATGCTTTTATGGCATTTGAAACCACCTACATACATGCATTACACAACAGAGAAAAGGCTGAGTAAATAATTTCTTCCTTTCCTCTCGGCACTTGTGAGACCACATCTGGAGAGCTGTGTCCAGTTTGGGGGTCCCCAGTACAAGAAATATATGGACATGCTGGAGCATGTCACGAAGATGTCTGGGGGCTGGAGCACAAGATGTAGGCGAGGAGAAGAAACTGGCTTGTTCAGCCTTAAAAAGCAAAGGGAAAAGGAGATTAAATTGCTGTCTGCAACTACCCGTGGATGTGATTGCGGAGGGCATGGGGACAGACTTATCAGTATACAGTGACAGGGCAAGAGGCCATGCTGCAGCCCAGGTAAATCCCAGGGGTTAAGCTCTGGAACAAGTTGCCCAGAGGGGCTGAGCAGCCTCCAAGTTCCTAGCCACCATCAAGTTTAGCTAGAATGACAGATTTCTTTAGCAATGAGAATGGATAACCATGACCCTAAAAAGCCACACCATTTAATGCACTTTTGACTTGTTATTTCAGGGTATTGAAGTTAAGCTTTCTGTTTTCTTCCCCAAGTTTCTTTTTCAGAGATATTCTCTGAACTTTTCCTGTTCTCGGACCTTTTCTGTCCTAAATGAATATTCAAAGAAAATTGTTCCAAGATTATTTTGGCTTATTTCCCTAGACTCTTTCCTGGAATTTCAGTCATCCTGGCAACTAAAATATCTTTAACTCTTTATGAATATTAAGTATTTTCTCCCAGATTGTGGTCTGTATCTTACTCCTCTGTTTAAAATTGCATTAAATGCCTGGTCACAAATAACTGTAATTGCAGATGAGATATAGATCTAAGGTATAAACTCACTTAAACAAATCAATGCTTAAAAAAAATCTCAACATCAATAGCCACTGCTTTTGCTGATAATTGACCTTTACCTAAACACTTTTAACTGATTTGGTTTTCTTGGATCCTTCTTGCTTTTTCTCTGTACAGCTTATATTAAGTATATAACTGTGTTTCTTTTTACTGGCTTTTCTTCTTCCACTTTGTCTCAGAAAAATCCTTCACTTCACATTGGTCAGTGCTTAATCTTAATGTTGGTATTCAATTCAAACTGAACACTTACTCGCTATTTCAGTACAGCCATTTATTAAACCCTTCTCCAGAAAGTAATCTGACATAACGGGTGTTTCACAAGTTCCATGTGGGCTGACATTGCTGAGACTACTGTGCTCTATGTTGTTAAGGTAGAAACTAAGCACTTGATCTCAGAACGAAAGCTTGTTCTTTGTATTGATAGGAATTTTTCATTATGAAAACAGGACAGGGATTTGGTTTACATAGCTGAGCTAGTTCCGTAAGAACAGTAAGAAAAAAATCCATGGACATCCTAAGGACAGAAGTTACATCATTTTTTAATTAAACTTTCTGATTTTATAGTAAACAGGCATTGTTTAGGAATGTATTGCTAAAATGCAAATATTCAAAGGCTAGTATTCACACACACTTCTCTCTTTCTGCTGAACATGTGCAGCATAATAGCTAAGGACAAAAAATTGATGGAAGGGAAGCAGTCTGTCCTTCATGGCTAGCTTAACATGAAGCAGAAGGAAACGGAGAAATAATCTTCATAGTTCTTATTGATCTCCCTTTATATTGTTGCAAGCTAGAAAGCCAAGCTATTTATTGACTGAACTTTGGATAGCCACCTCTGATTAGCTCAGCTTTTGCGAGCAAATCTTACAGTTCAGTGAAAATGCTGCATGCTGTCAGAAAGTGTAGGAAGATGTGAGGTTACAAAACAGATGTCATTTTTCTGCTTTACCAAATAAATTCAAAAATATTCAAGCTTAACCTTATCACAGTTGATGACAAAACAGAAGGTGTTGACACGCTTCTGAACTTACACTTCTCTCGATTTTATTGACAAATGAGCTAAGATATTTGTCAAAGATTGACAAAATAAAAATGCACAAGAATGGAAATATTCAGGCTATAATAATGTATCTGGATTAAGTCCTGCTTTTGCCCACTGAAGTTCTCAGATAAAACGTAATTATGCTCCTACGTTCATGTTTCATTTGGCAAACATACTTTCAGAGTAATGTCACTTAAGTTCGAGCCTGTCATGCTCTGGTCACAGAGGTTTCTTCCTGGGAAACTGAATTTACATGATATGTAAGTTTGGATTCTGCATTGTCAAATTAAATGGGGCTGAGGGACCAGCTCCTCGGGCTGTCCCATGTCATCTTAGGCACAGTCTCTAGGTTCACACAGGGAGAGATATGCAGCCCTTGATGTCTCACACTCCAAAACTTTTCAACACTGTACAACAAATTTAGTAATAAAAATCTGCAAATATGACTATGCTATCAAGTCCAGGGTCATATCTGTCTTCTAGACCCCTTCTATGGAAAAAAAAAACAACTTGTTACTGTCCCAAGAGCTTTGGTTGGAAATTAGGCTGTGCTCCACAGACAGTGAAAACAGGAGATACCCGACACCCTTTTGTTGCTGCATTCAGAGGAGGTGATTCAGATTTCTGTTCTAGAGATAGGTGTAACCATGAACATTTGAGTAAGACCCATCAACTAGGTACCTGGTGACTTAAATATTACTAGAAGTAAAGACAAACTCTCATTTTCACCCTTCTTTCCAGTAGAGGAAGGTTTAAATGTATTAGAGTTCAGTCCTACAAGTAGAAGAATAGAAGATAAGTAATGTAAACCAGGAAAAAAAATTAAGACTAAAATAAGTTTAAAACATTATCAGGAGACAGCGATCAAATCTTCTTTTAAAATCCCATAATCAGACACTCGAACTCACATACCCAATTTTAATTTTAACTCCAGAATCTTATCTGCCCAGCTAATAGCAGCTAATCTATCCTAATGCTACACCTAGCTGTCACTGCTTTCTTTCATTGATTAAGAAGCACCGCTGAGTTTCAAATCTAACCTTAAGGACCAATTAGACCAATTTATGTTTCTGTAACTGGCTAAAAATTTAGGGCCTGGGGATTTTCCTCCTTCAGTCAGTGCAGAGCAACCAGTTCCATCCCCTGGGATGATCAGCCATGGAGGGATGCAACAAGGCAGAATCACAACTTCTTTTCCCTCTCTCTTTGGAGCCCCAGTGAGGGTGTACTGTTTCCAGTGTGAGCCCTTTCTTCTGAAAGACATTTATTTCACAGAATCACAAAATCACAGAATGTTAGGGATTGGAAGGCACCTCAAAAGATCATATAGTCCAATCCCCCTGCCGGAGCAGGAACACCTAGATGAGGCTACACAGGAAGGTGTCCAGGTGGGTTTTGAATGTCTCCAGAGTAGGAAACTCCACAACCCCCATGGGCAGCCTGTTCCAGTGCTCTGTTACCCTCACTGAGAAGAAGTTTTTTCTCAAAATTTAAGTGAAACCCCTTGTGTTCCAATTTGAACCCATTATCCCTTGTCCTACCGTTGGTTGTCACTGAGAAGAGCCTGGCTTCATCCTTGTGACACTCACCCTTTACATATTTGTAAACATTAATAAGGTCACCCCTCAGTCTCCTCTTCTCCAAACTAAAGAGACCCAGCTCCCTCAGACTCTACTCATAAGGGAGATGTTCCACATCCTTAATCATCCACTTTATATGACATCAGTTGCAGTGCTAAAATGTTGGTGGACTTCTGCTGGCATTTTCTTAAGCTTCTTAAATGCATCACATCTTAAATCCAGTAGATAAATATTCACAGGATTTTTGGTTTAAAACTGGTCCTTTCTGGGTACTTCTTGTAAGGAAAATGTTACCCAGAATGAAATGCAAAGTAGCAGCATCTTGGATTAACAAACATAAATTTTAAAAATAGCTACTTTTAATTACTGAGTTCTAAATCAGAAAGTCAGAGCAACATCAAGGGGCTGCTTTTCTCTATTGAATGTGAATAATACTTAAAAGTGCGATGTCTTCTAACCCTTTAATTTACACCTTCTAGGGATGGTTCTGACTCACAGTTTTAATTTCTCCCTATTTTTTCCTCCATGGGTTTCAAAACACATTTCAAAGCCTAGAATAAGTGTAGAGACCCGATCCAAAATTCCTTGGCAAATCTCCCTCCTATTGTGAGGAATATTGGCTGCCAAGAGTCCAAGACCAAACTTTGTAAAGACAGTTTTTCCAACACTCCTTGGTCACTTCAGATATCTCTTGAAAATCTGGTCTTTGTTTATCAGGTGGCTGAAGCTTTCCTGTTTGTATTTTCACATGGTAGCACTCCTTTATTCTGAACCTGGACATTTCAGAAAATGAGAGAAATATTTGGCTTCTATGTCACTCTTGTATCCAAAACATAGAACCTTGTTGTGCCTCAATCATACATAGAAGAAAGGGTTTGCAATAAATGTTATCACTGTCAAGCTCTGGTATTCCTCCCAAAAGTATAGTGGAAGGCTACCATAATTATGTAAAATCAGTTAAGAAAGAGACACTTTTTGCAAGGCTCATAGTCTCAGTGTGGCTGCCACAGAGCTTTCTGAGATGAATGAGATGAGTTTCATTCACAACTGAGACAAGTTTCATTCAGTTGTTCATTACATCCTACTGATGACTTGTAACTTCCAGTATGTGAGATTTTTTTTCTTAACCAATGGAAAAAAAAAAAACATTTCTCAGCTTTGATTTTATCTGAAGCAAACTGAAGCCAGAGGTGCAAAAGGCAAGCAGTGTGGTGAGTGATCACTAACCTTTTGACAGCACGTGTTTTGATATGGGGGAGCTTTTATTAAACAAACAATATTAACTTGACCTAAGATTGACTTCGAAATTTGATCTCTAGTAGGAAGACCTATCTAATGATTAATCCAGGGAATTAGTCTCTTAGGACCACAGCTAATAAAAACCTTGGGTGCTTACAGCTAGGATGCTGCAATTCTTCATTCTAGACACATGCTGACCACAATGAAACCCAAGGGCTGAGGGAGATGATTTAAAGCCATTCACTGAGCAAAGACCCGCTTCCAGTCAGCCCAAAGAAAAGATTAATACAGGAGAAAAGGTTGGACTCTGACCTCTTTAGAGGCTAGGTGCCTGAGGGAGGCATATGAGGTGACTCTCAGCAGGGCAGGATTCATTGAACCAGAACAGGAGGTCTTAAGGAAGCTGACTCCACTTTTCTTAGCTATGGTACCCAGCTGAGAGCAGGCAAATTCTGTTTTTAGAGAGCTGTTTTCCCCTGGACAGAGTGGGAATGACCCTGAGATCAGAGACCAGGACCTGGGGATCCCTACCCCACCAGGGCTGTGATTTAGAAAGTGGGATGCTGCCCAGAGAGTGCAGGATCAGCTGGAGAGGAGAAGGGAAAAGAGTTATTGCTTGCACCTTCGCACAGCAGATGGACTTGGCTGAATATATGGGAGCACATATTGCTGGCTCTTTTTCTCTCTCCTACCTGTAACACAAGTCTGGAAGCCTTAGAGAAGCCATTCTCCTGCAGTGGTGTGATAGGACTCCCAAAAATGCTTAGCGCTTGCCTAGCCCAAGAGATGAGAAACACTGTTAGAGTGTAGTGTTTAATGTGTTCTAATGAATCTTCAAAATTTTTTTCTGTAGCCAAATATACAGTCTTTAGCATGAGCTAAAATGGTTACAATAAAGCCAAGAAGGGAGCTTTAGAATTTAACAAAACCATCTTCAGAACATGCAAATTTTGTGAGAGTTTGGTTTGGTTTTGTTTTCTTTTTTTTTTTTTTTTTAATGGATTTTAAAATAGCTGCCAGAATACGCTTACCATTCACATTATGGTCTTGCATAAGGATTTTCGTGCAACCACCAAATTTTAGACACTAAGGGAATGACATTTAGGTACTCTTATAAATGCAGTGGGGGCTTGGGATGAAATTCATCTGCCTAAGCAGAGATGACTGGAGCCTTTTCAGGTGCCTAATGGTACCCAAATCATCTGTGCAGGGCAGGCAGACATGATGTGGTACCTGCAGGAATCCCATGTTCTGCTGGAGTTGCAGCTGAGGAGGACACTCTACAGGCAATACGATGGCTTCAGACATTCACAGCAAGGCACCTCAACCACTTTCTAGGTTTCTGGGGGCAGTGTTTGCTGCAGGGGCAGATGTCCATGCTGGCTCTATCTGAACATTGCAGCGAGCAGCATGTCCCAGCCCTTGCTGGGGACTTCCCTACCATACTGCGTTTTGCAGAGAAGGCAGTCCCAGTGGTGAGGATCCATGTCCAAATTCACAACTTCCCATGGGAAAGGAAAAGGACCTGGGGCTGTTTGTCACCATCTGGCTGAATATTAGCCAAGAGTGTGCCCAGGTGGCCAAAAAGGCCAACAGCTTCTTGGCTTGTATCAGGAATAATGTGGCCAGTAGGACTAGAGAAGTGATTGTGCCACTGTACTTGACACTGGTGAGGCCTCACCTCAAGTCCTGTGTTCAGTTTTGGGCCCCTCACTGCAGGAAAGACATTGAGATGCTGGAGAGAGTGCAGAGAAGGGCAATGAAACTGGTGAGGGGTCTGGAGCACAAGTCTGATGAGGAGCGGTTGAGGGAGCTGGGGCTGTTCAGCCTGGAGAAAAGGAGGTTGAGGGGAGACCTTATCACTGTCTGCAACTACCTGAAAGGAGGTTGTAGCATGGACAGGGTTGGTCTCTTCTCCCAAGTAACAAGTAATAGGATGATACAAAATGGCCTCAAGTTGTGCCAGAGGAGGTTCAGATTTGATATAAAGAAAAACTTCATGGAAAGGGTTGTCAGGCATTGGAACAGGCCCAGGGAAGTGGTGGAGTCACCATCCCTGGAGGTGTTTAAAAGATGCATAGATGAGGTTTGAGGGGCATGGTTCAGTGGTGGATTTGGCAATGCTAGGTTAACAGCTGGACTCAATGATAGTAAGGATCTTTTCCAATCAAACCAATTCTATGATTCTATAATATTTTTATTTTGATCTGTGAAACCTAAACAAAAATTTAGGTCCAAAAGGTTGTATTTTATTATGTGTTGATAAAGCACCACAAAGATCTTCAGAGCTTTATTAAAGGGTTTTTTTATATGGATCATTGCATATATCTCATCCAAAAGCTTCTCCATGCTACATAGGTATTTATCTCAGCTAGCAGATTTTGTTTGCACAGATCCAAATTAGAAAGTATTTAAAGCAGATAGCACATCTCTAAAAATATACTGAATTTACAATGAAGCTTTAACATTCTCTTGCTAAATTTCACACATCTCATTTGATTTCTGAAGAGAAAAGGTAAACACAGAAATTTCCTTCACCAGTTCTCATGCACTGCTTGCAACAATAAAAGAGGACTATTTCTCATATTACTACCATGTATTTTAAGTAGAGAACAAATGGCCATTCCCTTTACAGGCAAAGAAGTCAAATTTCTGACTGCAGCCTGTGCTATTTCTTTTTTTTTTTTTGTCATTTATTGTTACTGTAAGCTTCTATGCAAATTAATTTGCTGGTGTTCAGACTCGGTTGCATACAACAGGGGAGGATGGGACCAAATTACTTCTGTCTGTCTTAACAGGACTTTTGAATAAAATTTACAGGGCCCCAAATCTTGCCAGGCTAAATTATCACTTTAGCCATGTTCACATTCTTGTTAATGTATTTTAACTGCAGTGCAGAAGGTTAGGGTAATGGGAAGAACTGAAAGCAGAATGGTTACAGTGAAATCCAATTGCTGCCTGTATTTAGATAATTTTCCTTCCAAGTGACAGTCCATTAAATCTCTAAATTGTTTTATTTGCTACTTAAGAAAGTCTTTGCTTAGTCTTTGGGTGTCATGAACTAATGAAAGAAGACTTAAAAGAAAATCTGCAGATTCTGTAGAAGTAGGACTAATATGACATGCAGAACTTGTACAATGGTATAATATTTGACCTTGTAGAAAACTGAGAGTGTGCGTCATAAAAGTATTTTTTTACCGAGATTATAAATGTTTATTTCTCCCTTAATTTTAAAAAATAGTAGTTTCAAAATCCAGGTTTAGCATAATGTCCTAGTCATTACTTTAAAAAAAATCAATCTCTACATTAAATATATTTGGTACCTTACTACAATTCCATTATTTTCTGGTACTGAACAACAGAATATAAAAAGGTTTTCAGTTTAGTATCATACAGTTCTACCTTGATTCTTATCACATAATCCGATATAAATAATGTTTTAAAATACTCAGTTATCCAAAACTTAAAAAGACTCCTGTAAATCAGTTTACATGATACCTCCTCTTCCCAAACCCTGTTAGTCTTTGCTTGCTATAGCCTTGAAGCTGACAGCTCTTTACCACTTCTTCATCTCGTGGTTCTTCCAGCTACCATGGCTCCCAGAAATATCTCATGTCAAATGTATAGGATAGTTTAAGTTATAACAATTCTTTTTAAAAGAATCTGGCCCTAAAAACATAACAAGTCAGTAAAGCAGTTGTTAGAAAATAATTTTCCTCATGTTTAACACAGTGTTCCATTGGATGTATGCACTATACATAGGGCTTCATTCCTCTCCTAGGATGTGTGGTGTTTCCTCCCGTCCATCAAGACAGATCTTGTGGATGATGCGTACTGGCTTGACTAGACATTAGCAATGAAGCTTATTTCAGGTAACATATAGCATTGTGAAATATGTACCTTTTACTTGAACTTCTGTCATGAAACTTGAAGCTATGGATGTTACTGAAGCACAGCTTGAGTCAATTAAAGCTATGTTGACTGAAAGACACAAATTTCCTTGTTTGTAGACCCAAGCTGGATGCTGATCTGTGGTATGATTCTTACAACTTGTACCTCAGTAGTCACTGGCTGCATTTTAATATAAGATTTAGGCAACGTGTAAAAAATTGCACTGGACCAAAAAAAAAAAGACCAGTCTATAAACTTTGCGTATGACCTCTGGAGGTCTTCTGGTCCAACCTCCCTGCTCAAGCAGGGCCACCTAGAGCCATCTGCCTAGGACTATGTCCAGATGACTTTTGAATATTTCCAAGGATGGAGACTCCACAGCCTCTCTGGGCAATCTGTGCCAGTGCTCAGTCACCCTCACGTGAAAAAAGCGTTTCCTGGTGTTCAGAGGGAATCTCCTGTGTTTCAGTTTGTGCCCATTGCCTCCAGCCCTGTCACTGGGCACCAACAAAAAGAGCCTGGCTCTGTCTTCTTTGCACTCTCCCATCAGATACTCGTATACATGGATGAGATTCCCCCCTGAGCCTTCTCTTCTCCAGGCTGAACAGTTCCAGCTCTCTCAGCTCTTCCTCACAGGAGAGATACTCCAGTGCCTTCATCATGTTTGTGGCCCTTTCCTGGACTTTCTCCAATAGGCCCACAAATCTTGTGAACTGGGAAGCCCAGAACTGGACCCAGCACTCCAGATGTGGCCTCACCAGTGCTGACCACTTTGGCATAGAGTCCACAGCAGAAACCTTTGATAGGCAGCTAGCCTGGGAGAGCCATTCCTCTTACCATAAAGATCATTTACTGCTGTCAATTTGAAAATTAATAATGCCCAAACACTCAGCCCAAAGGGTGGAAGAAAAAAACAAAGGGACTGCAAGATTCAGCATGGACAGAACTGTTCTGTCAAGTACAAAATCATGGTTTCCTTAGTTGTACTTGGAAGTTTTTTTACTACAGATTAAAGTTATTATTCTGGTCATTCTGACCCACTTGATGTTCAAGAGACTTTTCAACACATTTTTACAAGTTGGATTCTCTATAGGCTCACAGTGGAGCTGTCTGAATTGCTCTTTTGTTGTTGTTTTGGTTTTGTTTTGTTTTTTTTTTTCTTTTAAGTACCAGGCAACAGCTAGCTAATGCTGTGTGCCATTATTTTCCTAATCTATGTAGCCTATTTACTCTGTGTGAGTTCCTTAGTATTTTGCTATGTGAAGAAATTTCATGAGCTATGAAACCCAAGAACCTGCAGACATAGTCAAATCCACTTCCACAGAGCAAAGCAATGTTACTTAAACACATGTTCAAACGCATTACTGAATTTCAAAGCAGCATGTGCCGCATGTCATCCCTGAGTTACCCCCTCACCAGGAAAATACAGGATGGAATCATCCATAGAGTTGCCATCAGCAGGATCATGATGCCCCACATTTCTGCAATATTTTTATTACTTCAGAGTTTGGAGTATTTAACAGAAGCATCCTGGTCCAGGGTGGTGCCCCACAGATTCACAGTCTCCCTTGGGAGAAGGACCCAGCCCACTGCTCTGGTTTGACACAGGAATGGCCACTGCAAGGTTCCATTGGGTGAATGTGTCATGCCCGTGAGAGGACACAGTCTTTGGGGAACCATCTCATGGAACCTGCAGCTGTTGAACACAGGAGGTTGGTCTGTACCTGCCCCAACCCTGCTCCATCATGTCACGTTTGGCCGGGGATGCTGTTCACAGTGATATGGGGTTTTACCAGCTTCTGAAGTTGGGCCCGCAGAGGTGCAGAGGTGTGGTAGGGACCCTTCATTCCCCTATAATCACAGTATGAGAAATTCATTCTGGAAATTATATGGCAAAACGAAGTGACCAAATTGCTGCTAACACTTTTCTTTTAGAAAGCACCAGACTGGAGGCTACGTTGCTTTCTGCCACCCCAGTGAACAGGCAGCCCTGTTAGGTACTCCACTTGCTGCTTTTTCGTGCAAAGAGAAGTGGGCAATGCAAATGCAGTACATTTGGGAAAATAATTTTGTGCTGAGATGTAAACATCCTTTCAGGTTTTTTTTGGTTTTTTGTTTTTTGTTTTTTTTTTTTTCTGTAAGGGGATGGGATAGTATTTTTTTCCTAAAAAAAGGTAACCAAACAATATAACCCTATTATTCACAATTCAAGTAGCATGGAGCTTTTCCTGCATGAAAACTGTGCCAAAGTCTCCAGGCATACCTTAGAATAAAAATAAAAAAAAAATCTAATAACAGCCCAGTAAATATAACTGTAGTTATCTTAACAATAACCTCTTCTTCGTGACACACTATTTTCCTTTCCCTCCTTATAACTTCAAGAAAGAGCTTTGGAAAACATGTTTTTGAAAAACCTCTGTGTGTGGAGCTTATTAAATTAGCCTGTTCTTTTCAATATAAAAAAATAGATTAAAACTCAAGTCATTTCATGGTCTGAAAAGAGTGTCAATAAAAGTGAAATAATGTTTGTACAGTTTAGTAAGGCAGGTTAACCTTTTGAAGAACACAGCAAATGCTTTGTGGAGAAAGAAATTACATTCACGTGTCCTTCTGGCTTCACAGAGGTAGTTTTGTAATATATTGTGAAAGACCTGCAAATACATGTATTGGATGGCAAATATGCTGATCATTGCCTTGTGACAGGTTTAAGAAAGGCGACATTCAGAGTACACAGCAGAACTGTCTGAGAGACTGGTTGCTTTGTCAGTTTTGACATCTGTTTTGGAAGAATTTTGTCTGCCTCTAAAGCGGTGTGATCATCGGTGTACTGTCACTTTGGAAGCATTAGCTGGTCCACGTTGTGCTAAGCACACTGATGCTTTGAATTGTCAAAAGCTGCTCGAGATATTTTACCAATATAAAAGTCCATTTCCTTTGATGGAAGATTCAAGACAAGGCTGTGGGAGAGTGATATTTCTTCTGGAAGATTACACCCATCACTGTATTAAGTGGTGGAAAATATTCCAGCCTTTGAAAATGATGATCTAAAGTCTGAGTCAATGTGCTCGTACTCTTCCCTTGGCTGGGTGGTTGAGGCTTAGGAGGTGTCTCCATTGAAACAAGCTGACTGTGGCTATAGGAAAGGAAAGGTCTGGGCTTGAAAGAGCCCAGAAATATGTCTATCTAAAACAGGGAAAACAGGGAAACATGGTACAGCATGGAGAACTCTGCACAGTTTAATCATTTTCCTGCACACATTTGTTCTGTTCCCTCTAACAGCTTATTGTAATCTAAAAAAAAAATATGGTTAATTATGAATGGGTTTTATTTTCTCAATTCTGTTAATGTGAGAGGCTTTTACAATTAGGATTCTTAAACCAAACTCATTTAATGTTCAAAAAGACAGAATTGCCACTAATTAAAGATAACAGTAAATCAAACACATAAAACAATCACATGCTGTACTGACTATGATTACAACAGCCAATGTATTGAATATTGTGAGATATATCCTCTATTGCTGATGGGAAAATATGCTGTGTTTTCTCTGATATTGCAATTTCCTCCCCTGCTCAGGTAGTATTTATCCATTTTTTGAAATACTGTCATCCTGCAGATTAGTTGCAGGCAACAAGGCTTTTCATAGTTTGGCTCTAATTGCCCATTATGATACAGCACTTTGTCTTAGGTATTGCATTGCAGGCAATAGCGGAGATGTTCTTTCTATCAGTAAATGATGCACAGGCACTAGAGCTGATCCTTCTGTTGACACTGTCTATTTAAACAGCTATGGATGGTCCATCAACCCCCTGTACTAACAGAGAACACCTCTCATCATTATTTTTCTTCCCACTTTTCTTCATCCTCCAATTTTGTTTCCCTTACTGAAGATTATAGCAGGCCTCAATGGGGCAGAGCTGGTTAATAAGCAAGGCATAAAACAAATTAATTATTTACATCTGGAAACATGCTAACTCAATCAATTTGAGAGGAATTTTTAGGTACTGAATTAACTGATTAACTTCCAAACTTGTGCGTGTCTCTAAGGAGTCAGTTCAGTGGTATTCAGCTCCCTGTCTTGATGACAGCCAGAGACATGTACTATCATGGCATCAAACTAGATGCCAGTTTAAATTTGCTAGCTGAATTCAAGCTCCCCTTCAAGAAAATCTCAGGATATATGAATGGATGCTCAAAAAGATAAAGCCTCAAAGTCTGTTGTTCTAATAGTGATGATACTGAGAGTGATTGAATTGAACTTACTCCAGGGAATACGCCATTAACCTCATAGCCCAAGCTTAAGCTTATTTTGCTCCATGTATAATAAATTAAATGAGAATCTGTCGAGATGTATAAGAAGAGGTCAAGAGAGTCTAATTTTGTCTTGAGAGTGACTCTCATTTTTGAGGTTGTGAATATAAACTTGAACCAGCATAACATGAATAGTCACACTGAAGTGTGACTTTTTGGAGAGTCGGTGCCCTTCATATTTCAGACCATTGCTACTAGCACAGAAATGAAATAAAATAACAGAACAAGTATACAGCTCCTTTCTTGGGGGAATTAGAAATGTTTTGGGATACTTTGGCTGCTGGCAGATGCTAACTAAGCTAGAATGATAAACATAGTCTTCAGCAGTTCTCTTCATAGATAGTATTTATCTGCCCAGCTTGCTGTAGCTAAACCAATGCAAAAGCCAAAGCTGTGCTAAAGACGTATGAGTACTCCTGTACAAGGAATACATCTGTTCTCTTTTAAGAAGTGAAGCTACCTTTATTCTCACTTGTAATGGACTCAGGCCTTGCTCCAAAAGTGTAGAAGGAACATAAAAATGAGTGTAACTTTCTCTTACCTTCAGGGCTCCTTGAGCTATCAGAAGGGGACAGAAACCTATTGTTCACGAGAATCAGGACCACTATATTTAATAGCACAGAGGAATAATAGAAATCTGTTCAAGAATGAATAAATCAGGAAAAAAAAAAAAGCTAAGCATTAATTAGATTTGTAATATATGACATATCTCCCAGATCAAGGACATAATAATTAAAAATGAATTTACTGATTTCATTTTTCCCTGTATGAAAGAGTCATCCACTCTATTTTTATCTTCAGTTGTTCTTGGCAACCCATGCCAATCTGGGAATGCTCTCGATTTTGATCCAAAACCCTCCAGTAAATGACCTCATTAAAAATATAGCTGTATAGCATGAATTGGCAGAAAATGGTTGCAGCTTCCAAAAGGCTAAATCTCCCAATATAAACAAATACTGTGGTAATTGTAGCCAAATGTAGGTATAGATGGAGGGTATCTGCTACTTACAGACATAGAAGTGTTATGATTTAAGCCCTGTTTGTTTCTAGATTTATTCTGATTTATGCTGTCACTCTATTGCAATGAAGGTCCTGATAGAGCTGCTTTTCCAAAATGAATGCTTAAAATCCATGAGAATAAGTTTCAGCAGCTCTTTACTTGTAGACATAGCCTTGTTTTTGTAGCTACTTCTAATCATCATGACACAAAAGCCACGGATTCAGAAACGTGCACGGCACAATTTGTACAAGAGGTCTCAGGTCACTTCTGTTTACATAAAATAACGAAAACCCCAGTGATGATTTCGTTCACATTTCTCAGCATGTCTGACTCAACTAGAAACACTGCTATAAATAACATGGAAGAATATAGATTGTTACTAGAAGCTAAGCCTAATTTTTCATTAGAAAAGAATCACTCACATACGAGCATGCCTGGTCTTCTGCTGCTCAGAGCACCAACATATTATATCTTCAGTGTAAACTGCTAAGAAATCATGATGTTGGGATGGCATTTAAAAGTTAAGATTTCCTCTTGTGTTTTGTATCAAGTGAAGCAAGAGCAGGACAGATTATTTTCTTTTACACCTTTCCATATTTTTATAGATTTAAAGGAAAGGATTATTTTTGACAGGAACATAATAAAAGCTTCTTTTGGAAAATGTGTATTTACAACTTTAAACAGAAATGTCTACAGTTCTGATTATATAAAGCCATTAAAGGAGTATTTTCCATTTTTTTCCTGTAGTATTTCTTCTGTGCACTTGACAGTCCTTTTGGCATCATCTCCTTCAGCATTTCCCATTACATCTAATTATTTTATTATGTCAGAGTAATAACCTGGAGTCTCCTCAAAATGGAGCTTTCCCTGGGCTCAGGGACTGTTCTTGCTGCAAGGAGACGATTATTTCATTAGGTAAAATGGAATGAGGACTCAGTCCTGAAAACCCAAGGCAAGCTTGGTCTCACATGCCAGGGCAATCCCCAGGAAAGCTCCAGGGAGCCCTTGAAGCCAATCAAGCAGGGCTGCCCCACTGTCTGTCAGGGAGCACCTGACTCCCTCTGTAATACACCTTGGTGCTCCAAACTGCAGGCTGAAATGGATGAAGATGCCAGTCCATGTGCAGGTGTCTATCTGCTTGCTCCATCAGCTCGCATTGAATGGACAGCCCAGAAGCTTCCATGCTTATTATCCAACATCCAGTGCATGGTTTTGGGCAGCACTGGCCTTGGATTGCTGATCCCCTGGTCGCAAGGTTGCATCTGGTTGAAGATGTCCCTGCTCATTACAGCAGGGGTGGACTAGATGACTTTTGAAGGTCCCTTCCAACACAAACTACTCTATGATCCCATAATTCTGTTATTCCATGAAGATGGAGTGGGTCAACCCTGGCTAACTGCCAGCTGCCCATGAAACTCCTCTCTCTCTCTCCCTCCTCAGCAGGACAGGGAGGGAGGAATTAGTGCAAGATGTGATTAATCCAGTGCAGCTGCAGGTTTTCTCATCAGTTGCATTTCTTTTCCCCTCAGACCTATCAGTCACTTCCCTCACTTGATTAAAATTAAATCAGTTAAAAAGTGATCTTAAGGTTAGTTCAGCTGAAAACAGAGCTGGTGCCTCAGAGTACTTCAGTGAAGTTTATTCATAATCAATTTTTTTTTAATGGGACTGTCCTGTAATGCACCTGCCTTTCCTCCACACAGAGAAGTAATCATTCTTCACTTAAGGCAAGAACCATCCCATGGTTCTTCTCTTTCCATGTGAGAGCTCACACAGCATGGACAGACTTTGAAAAGGGAAGTTCAACCACTGGTGCTCTTTCACAGTACCTGTTGCTGATCAGGAATGGCAAGATGAGATAGATCTTTGTAGGTACCAGACAGACAGTATATATATTTGGTGTTTCTAAAATGAGAGAATACGAGTGCACCACTTAGTCTATCTGTCCTCTGATCACCTGTATGCCTTTCTACATGCCCCACCTTGTTTCCCCAATTTTCCTAGTCCACAAGACATCTGAATGAGCAGGGAGCTTTTGAGCCTGTAAGGGAAGGGAAAAAAAGAAAGAAGACTTGGTCTGTAGTGGAATTGGTGTTACCCCTTCAGCATCTGACTGCCAAACATAATGGCCCATAGACTCCTCCCTCCTCCATCTTGCTGAAGCGTATCTTCATCTTCAGCATTGACGTGCAGAATTCTAGGTCCTAAGAAGCCTTGGCTTAGAGACTCATGGGAGAGTGTGAACACGCTCGGTAGAGAAGCAAAAAGGCTGAGGTCAGGGCAAGGGACATGTATGCTGTCTCTGTTCAAGCACATGGATAATTTTTAGGAAAAAACATGCCTTGGGACAGTATTGACTTTTTCATGGAGTGTCCCATGGGAGGTAGAGCCACAGCTGCTGTGCCGGGTGAATGCCTGTCTGGATTGCATTTGCTCCACCACCTGTTGTAAGTGGGAAATTATATTGTCTATTGTAGAACAAATGACAGGCTCTAATGGCAAACAAATGAGGGCATGACTGCAGCTCTACTGGCTCTATTTTGACCAACTGTAGCTCCATGAAGGGAATGCCCAGGGGAGAAAAAAAGACCCAAGCCTTGGTAAGAGACTTTTCAACAAAAGGGAAATTTGCTCTTTACCCACGCAGATAAAGAATAAGGAAGTAAATAAATAAATAAATAAAGGTCCTACTGTCTTTTCTGCTAGCAAAGAGATACATCTGAACTCCAGTTTTAGTTCAGAGGATTGCAGCTTATTTCTAGACTCTGAAATTTATACAGAAACCAACAGGTTTTTCTGTCTAAATAAAGTATGGAAGAAAAAGCTGTAAGGCATATGGTAGCCTTAGAAATCTTATATGCATGTTACAGTGAAGATTGGAAAAATACAGCTACTAATGCCTAACATGTCGCTGAATAATCCACTCTGTTACCATGATAGCTGCAGTGGTACCTTGAAAGAAATCATGCTTGTGTGAACGTGGCATGATGAATGACAAAAAAACACCTTGGATCTTCAAAGAGCTGGAGAAAGAACTAATCAATCATGTTCTATTTCATTCTCCTTAAACAACTATTGTTGCTGATAATGGGTAAGTAAATAGAATTTATTCTCCCAGTGGATGAAAGCTGAATTAGCTGCCTGATGATAAGCTTCCACACTGTGAGCATATTGGCTGTTTGCAGATACTGCAAGCTTGAGGCTATGTGTATGGTCAGAGGTATTCTTTCCAATGAAGCAGTGCATTTGGTTTTAAAAGCTGACCAGCTAATGATGCTCACCTAGAAGGGATTCACAGGCTGCATTTTGGTGCCTTCCTCCCTTGCAGACCTGTCTTGGCAGCACCAGTACGTTCCATTCTGCCAGGCATTCCCTGCCGGGGAACCCATTATAAGGCTTCACAAATGTGGGAGTCAAACCTTTCCGTGAAAGTCTAATGCTGTAGACACTGGAAAAAAACCTTCTGCCAGCTCCCATATGTGGAGTGAATCTGTTTGGCCCGGGAAAATGGGGCCTGGGTGCTCACACTCGGGCGAGTGAGTGATTGAGTGACTGTGGGTGAGTGTGATTGTGGGCTGGGGGTGTCTGTCTCTCAGCTCAGGTACGTGCCAGTGGCCAGATTTGACAGCAGGTCTAAAGTTATGCATTATTCATGTCCTGAAAGTTTCATGAAAATAGACAGTAATGTAGGTCAAAAGACCATCTTAGTGCTTCCTCCAAGGAGAAAGCTGCTATGTAAGTTCACCCCTTACTCTGTATATAGGCCAGACAAAATAAATAAAGCCTGCTTTTCACAGTAAAAAAATAAAGCAACAGTGAGGCAGTTTGCAAATTCAGAAATCCCTGTAGGAACTGTCACTATAAGAATTTTATGAATGATTAGTTACTCACCAAGTCATTCCTTCATTCTGCTCCTCCTCAGATAGTTCCCTTGTTAACCTACTACAGCTCAATAAATACATTTAATTACTGTGGAGCAAGATAAAAAGCCTGCTGCAGAAATGTGCTTTACAAGAGCTGAAAAAATTGTGAAGGCTCATTGCCCTGTGTATGGAATCAGGCAAAGGTCTTGTGCATGAAATATTAGATGATCACTTAATTAAAGACTGTCTCATAGTGAGCACGCGCATGGGGAGTGTACTGAGCCCCTGCTAGTTCTGGATGCTTTTCTTAAATTCTGAGTACTTTGTTCTGCAGCTTTTAAAAAAAAATTTTAATAAAAAAGCTCATTTAGAGTTGTTTAGCAGGGCTTAATGATTTCTTCAAAAACTAGGCATGCAGCATTTGAACTTTATTATTAAGGCAGCAGTATTGTTTATTCCCACAAGTACAGCATAAATCTTTGCTTTCTGATCGCTTTTGCTACTGGAGCAGTGGGGAGTTGTGCTAGACTGAAAGCCAGCCATTTGGAAATGAGGGAAGGTGAGATTCACACATTGTTATTAGGTTGCTTAGATATTGACTGACAGCTGCAGGGTGCAGGTGCTCCTGGGATCAGCCTGCCTTCTTGGAGGGCAGAAGAACTCAGTGGTTACAGACCGTCTGCCTCCATGCTCTCATTTTTCTCCTGCCTTGGATCTTATCCATATTATTTTTTCTTTTGTCTCCATTCATCTCCACCATGCATTCTTGCATCCCACCCTTTATCCCTTACATGCTTCTTTTGCCTCTCCAGTCCTGCTCTATCCTTCTTTTTCCTTGAATGGGTCTTCTCTCAGCAGAGCCACCTCCTCAGATGCAGCTCCTTTCAGGCTCCTTCCCACCTTCAACCCCAGGCAGGGGCTCCTGCCCATTCCTCTGGCAGGAGCCCCCACACCACGGCGATGGGCTCCCTCCTTCCAGGGCTTGCACTTGTGCACAGCCGCACCTGGCTGAGGAGTGAGCTGGCCATAGGCAGAGCTTCAGAAGACAAACTGCCTTCCCCAAAGCTCTGACGAGGGTATACAAACTGAAATAATTAATTTGTTACGTGGGCCAAAGGAACAGTCAATGGTGAGGCCAGTCCCCTGCCCAAAGGAGAAAAAGAATGATCCCAATATTTCTTAAAAAGGAAAGGACAGTAGATTCTTTCCTCATCCCATCCACCAAAGCTGTTGTGTTGTAAAAACACTGTGGGGGAAACAGTCAGCTGGCAGAAGATGTTTTTTACACATAGATTGCTTCCCCACAGTTATTAAAAAAGACAGCAAAACTGGCCATCAGATGGAAGTTGTCATTCTCTGTCACATTGGGTGCTGCTCTCCATTCTGCCCAGTGTAGCAAACCCCTCACAGCAAGGGGACAAATACCTTGGAGTTGCTCTTCTGCAATCTTTTTGCAAAGAAAAGGTTTTCTACTCAAATATCCAAATATCTAAGACATTTAGATAATCTCTGTTCCATCAAAACCCATGGTAGGTGCCATGGCCATATTTGCAGGCCAGTATTTGCAGAGGTAGTGAGTTCTGGGGCTGTGTCACCAGAGTAGCTCTGAGCTTGGCTGAAAGCAAGGCTTTTGTGATTCCCATCCTCACATTGCTACATAATGGTAGAGAGCTGCCATCCAGAAGCTAATCTTTCATTAAAGCCAAAATGAAACTCATGTATAAATAGAATATGAACCAGGTCATTCTTGCCAATCAGAGTTTGCAGACAGTCTGCAATAATAGCTCTGAGCAATATCTAAACTGTTCCCATTCTTCTCAATGTGGTGCTAACTAGGAAATCTAATTATCACAATTTAAATGTCAGCATCATTAAATATTTTGCTACTGAATACTCTAGCAGAAACCTCCAGCTAATGTGCTCTTATTACATTCCCAAACCACGTCCCACATTTTTCACTGTGTACCATATGAACCACCTGTCTGCCCAGTTGCCAAAACCTCCAGATTCATCCCCCAAATTTCTGGGCTGCAAGGTAATTTGGCATTGTCAGTCTGACAGCCTGGTACACATCTTGAAGAGGAACAGTTTGGGAGAAGAAAAACAATATTCAGTGCTGAAAAGAAGAGTACAAGAAATATTTTGCAAGCAGTAAAGCTAATTTAATTCAATATAATACTGATGTTAATATTAATTTTATATTCAGTTTGCTACAAGATGTTCATTATTGCGTTTATCTGGATCTGCCATAGCATTTCCGACAGTTTCACTACAGTTTGTTGAAGAGCTGGTAACAAAGATGTTGGCTAGAAAAATAATGCAGCACATAAAAATAAATATTTGTCACAAAAATAGTAGACAGTAGCTGCTGCTTCCTCAGTACAAGCACTTCTCACTTATTGTCGCATATGCTGTGCCAGAGGCCATATTCCACCTTGAGCAAATGGCCTGTTAAAAACTAGCAAATAAACTCTTTATTTATTTCACCATCCACCCAAAGCTTTTATTTAGTTGAAGCTAAGAAGCTTTGCTTGAACCATTTGAATCAATGGGTTGTTTCAAATAAAAATTGAACTTTCAGACTTACTCTTGATCAGCAGCAATAATAAACTACATCCTTTCAGTTACTGATACACAAATGGAAAATTGCACTGCATAGCCTCTCAGAAGGCAATCTGACACGGAGGACTGTAATAAGCAAAGACTTGCTACATCTTCTTATCCTTGATAACAGTTGCTGTCCATAGGCTAAAGCAAAGCTATGAAGGCCTGAAGAAAAAGAAGTTGTATTACTATGACTGTCCAAGTAAAGGAAAGCTCAAAAGTGTGAGAGATGGGGAGCTAGAGAACAGACTAACAAGTGGGAGGCCTGAGGCCCATCAAAACGCTAGCAGAAATTAACCAATGACTGGAAATGCCACCAGAAGCGTTGTGGGTAGGGGGATAGGAAGAGTAGGAATTTATGGTGAAGATACATGGCACAAATAGAGCTCATGAGGCTGCTAGTGACCTATACTGTGTGTGCTTGATTGTGGACAAAAATAAAGATGGAAAAATGCACACTCTATGCATGAAAAAACAGAGAGGTGAAGTATAAGAGACAGGTTTATATAAAGGTGTCACAGTATGGCTTTAAGCTGCTGAATAGTTGGATTCCCCTGCAAAGGCTCATCTTTCTGTCTGCTGCAGTGCCTGAAGGGTGGCAGAATCTGCAAAAAGGACACCCGTCCCCATGGGGCCGCCAATGGGCTGCTATGGGGAACATGCATTGCAAGTCGTCACTTCTCTGAAAGCTTGTAATGACCATAAAATAACAAAATGTTTTAAAGAATTTATCTTTAAAAATGATGTGTTTTAGGTAAGGCTAGAGTTACAGGTCTTTAGAGAAAGACTATACTTGAATCCCTGACTGTGAAACACATTTAATATGAATGTCACCAGGCATGCTGCAGAGATGGGAGCAGTCAATAACACTTTCTGACTGATTCTCCAGTGTCTCATGCATCAATAGAGGTATAAAACCTGCCCCAGGAGCTACACAGATGGTGTAAACTGAAAAAAACAGGTCTCTGAACTATTGCTTTGTTTCCAGATGTTTAGATGAGACCCATGCTACTGAAAGATGTCTCCCTGATGAGGTCATCTTGGACAGGGATATAAAATTGCTTTTTATGTCAAGGCAGGAGTACTTAGCACAATGTGTTTCTCCTTTAGACAATAACACTGCTGTCAGAAACAAATTGGATGCTTTGTAGTTTGAAATCTGGAAGCACAAGTTTCTTCTCAAAATCATCTTTAGGTGAGACTGAAATTCAAATTGCAATTCCCTTTAAAATGGAGGCCAGTACCGTCTGTGTAATTATGCCAAACTTTTCCATCTTTTCCATTTACTTGAAATAGGGAAAGCATAGTTTGGATGAATACCCACTGTGCACTCAAAATAGATCCTAGTTGTGCTTTTGGAAATAACTAATCAATGAGCACTTTAATACAGAGACTGGATTTCCCATCAGTGCCATCCCTCCATAAAACTGGTGTACTGCACTTCAAAACTTCCCTCGTTAGATACTCCACAGAGGCCCTTTATTCAGTCAGCCTTATCAGCTCAATATGTCCTTTTCTAATCTCAGTGCCTCTTAACCAGAAAGCATAGTATAGGATGCTGGTTCTTTTAGACTGCCCCCAAGGGCTAATGGATAGCTCTTTGGATGCAGCTTTGCCATCACTTTTGGAATGATAAATCAGTGGAAAAAAAAGGATTCATAGCCAGGCCATGGAGGCTGAAGATCCTGAAGTCTGACAGTTTGGTGACGAACCATATAAGAACAATTCAGATGGGTACAATGTTGTGTTTCTAATGGTATTTTGTTCTTGCTCTGTCTTCTCATCTCTTTCCAGTCTGCTAGTGCTCAGAGCGGAGAGCATGTGTGGTCTCACCACAGCCATCCAGAAGGAGAGAATTAGTTGCCTGGTCCATGGCATGATTAAAGAAGATATGCTCATAAAATAAATACAAATTGTCTGGAATATGAGCATTGTCACTGGGAATGAAAATGAACCTCAGATTTTAAAGGAGTATTTAAAAATCTACACATCCAAACAGAAAAAAAATAATGAGAAAAATAACCAGATATTCTGTAGAGGGTCAGATCTGTTTTGCATCATTCTCTTAGGGCTCTTCAGGGAAGAAAAGTCTCCGGAGATCCGGAGAATGTTAGGTCCCGAAGCAAGTCTGTGGCAGGGTCTGGAGCTCATCTGTGAATCTCACAGGATGGTGCTGGCTGGGAGCACAGAATTCCCAAGTAAGCAATGCTTTATTGTGTGCCATGCTGCTAATACTTTTGCTGTTCTGATCTTACCAGACTGTGAACTATTCTCTTTTTTACTCCTGGGGCATCTCACAAAGGAGAATTATAAACAAACAAACAAAATTCTTCTTTTTGTTCCTGTATCCGCTGACTCTTCAGTGAAGTTCTCCTCCTTTGAAGAAGAGGACTGAACTGGAGCTGAATGGGTAAACTGAGATGAAAAAATACATTTTGGCCAGCTGGGATCTCAGAAGTCCTCAGCAGTGGAAAGTGCATTTCTATAGATACACCAAAGTGTTTAAAGAGTGTGTCAAAGACTCTGAGTACTGGTGATATTTGACCTATAATAAAAGTTAGTTATTTGGCATCATCCCCTCCAGAAAGAAAACAAGCTAATGATTTATTATTTTATAAGTGACTTCAATGGAAACCTTTCTCATTCTTGAATAATGTTTTTATCCATATAAAGAGTATAAAATCAATGGTAGAGGTCTTTGCTAAAGCAATAAAAGGATTTGGAGACTTAGAAAAGGCCTTTGCTTAGCCCAAATACTTTGCATAAACAATATGATGTTTCCACTGTGAAAACTGTTTTCATTGAAAAGAGTGTGTTACCTGATATAGCTTTAGCTCTAATACAGTATTTCTTCCTACAAATGGTTTATTAATCAAAACACAGAATTAATGTGTTTTTTTCTTCCAACTATGTAAGTTATTGTAATATTACTTTGTTCAGCAACTTAGAAGGGGATTTCTTTTTTGCCCAATTTTCTTTCTTTCCAAGTGAATAAATATATATATAAAAGAGATACAATACATAAAACATATTTGCAAAAATGTTTAAAGTATTTTTTAAATATTGCTTAGTTGTAGAAATCAGAGGAATTAAGATGGTTACAGCACCATTTATTTTGCAAGGATCAAAAATGCTGACCAGAAAAGTAGCTGAGTCATATTTACCTCTCGTAGGTGCCAGCCTGGTAGCTGAAGGCATTTGGAGATAATTGTGGGCAGCTCTGGAACTATCCCCAGGACAACAGGGCTCTGCAGCACAGTGGAAAGGGGCCATTTGCAAGAGTTGAATTGATTGAAGTAGACTAAAGGAAAAAGAAAGGCAAATAAAGACTGATAAGATGAGGGATTTAAACAGTTATTTGTTAAACTCTGAAGCAAGTTTGATTCTCAAAAATCTCGTGTTTGTGTTTACCAGCAATACAAAAGTTCACTGTTGAAAAAATTATGGACATCATTCTTAAATACATATTGCAAAATATTCAGAGAAAGACATTAAAAAAAAAAATAAACAGTAACATTTGTAACTGCTAAGGAACAGAAACATATCAAGTACCTCACACTATTTGCCTAAACAACTAGTAAAGAGAATTCAGATGTATTTTCTTCATTTTATTAGTTCATTTTTATTTCAGAACAAATGCTAGTTTATTATCATTCTTACAAGGTGGAATTAACCTAGCCTCACAAGAGTGACCCTATTTCTATTCAGAAAAAAATACATTGAGGTAAGAACCAACTAGAGGAGTCATCACCATTCTGGGAAGGGTTACCCAGATATACCATTCGCTTATTTACCTGAGTTTTCCATTTTGCTGGAAGCACACACAGTGTTTGAAAACATTCCTTACCTCTCTATGTCCAAAATGCTGATGCGGAAACCTAGAAATGTTCCCTCCTGTTACACCTATGTGAAAGACGGTCTGAAGTCTGCAGGATGCATTTGGTTGTGCCAAGCAGTTCTTGCACCTCTTAAATCTTGAAGGGTTATTGCCAAAAGAAAACTGGAGCTTTGTGGAAACAATAGGAAGTGCCCACACCTCACAACCTGCAGGTTTTAGAGTTCTCCAAAGGATTAATTATTTCTTAGGCTTTTGCTTTGGCCTAGGGTACAGTGAGTGAAATTGCATGTGGGTCTGACCGAATGATTTCCATCTCTCTCAAGTCTGAGCTGGGCTATTAGTATCTATATCAGCCACACTGGTCAGTCACAGACTGGAACAAAATTTAAAATGTACTTTAGGAGCAATTGCTGATGGTTTCCTGCCGATGTGCAAGATAAAAGAGATTATATCTACAGTCCCAAGACACTTTTTTCATTTTGGAATGGTAATACTTTCTAGACCAAAATACAGTTAAATTGAGTAGATAAAAATGGCTAGTAAAGTATCCCAGTTTATCATATTGTCTTTTGATAATATTTGCTATAGATATGTTTCTAGGACTGAAGTTATAAATCTAGGATTTTAATTATAGAATTCTGAAGTTAAGAATACTGAGTTTATACTGTGAAATCTTTAATTCTGTGTTGTTCCTCCCCTATTAAGGGATGGAATGGTTTTGCCAATGGATGCTATTGATTTTTTTTTCCCATGCTGGAGTTACATCAAAAATATTTTCAGAAAAAGCATTTCTGCAACAACAAAATTTTTTGTAAGTTGAACTTCTACGGTTACTTCTACTGAAACATCCTTGTTGATTCATGGTAAAGTTATTCCATAGGGTTTACTCCCTGTATAATGACTTAATTTACAAAGGATAATGAATGAAAAAATACGGAATTCCCACAAATGTCTAATACAAATGTAGGATATTTTAATGCAATATAAATTGAAAGTTTCTGTGTAAGACTTGGGAAAATTTATCCTATGTAGGACAAAGCAATCCATAGTATCACAAATTCATCTTCAGTGTGAGGAAAAGTTCCTGGGCATCGCTGTGCTGATTGAACTGTCTCTCAGCCTTTATCTTTCATCACAGTAACCTTTGGTAGTCAATATCCATTAGCCATTTTCTTTCTGTCTTATACAAATCTGAATGAAAATCAAAAATTCTGCTCCAGTAACCTGCTTTATTTGTTTTATTATAGGCATGAAATTTAGTCAATAATGTTCTAATTCAGGGGAGCGCTTATTGGTTATTTTTTGAAGTAATTTTTGTTCTTTTAGCTGCTTTATGAACCAAGGTGCTCGAGCAATAAAACCACATACAATCTTATCAAAAGAATGTAAAAACATATTAAAAACAGTTTTGTAAATCACATAGAGATATGAAAGTTTCTCTCATCAAACTAAGAGGTCATGGTGTAAATGTTAAGTGACATGTCTGACTGTAATATTAATTTTGAAGGCACAATATGTCCTCTGAACCAGCACAGTCACCAGTTTATCAGAGAAATGGTAACACATAAAACACACAGCTGACCTTCTTCCCGAAGAACTGATCATGCTTTTAAGGTTTTATATCTGTTTTCCTGCACGGGTGTCAGGCTTCGTTCTCTGCTAGGGTGGATCACGGAGCACCCACAGAAATCACTGCCATATGCCTCTTTACACTGCCCACAGCTCTGGCATATGGTGTGTATGGCATGGTATAAGCAGGTGTGGTTGAATCATTGAATCATAGAATGGTTTGGGTTGGAAGGGACCTTCAAAGGTCATCTAGTCCACCCCCCTGCAATGAGCAGGGACATCTTCAGGTTGCTCGGAGCCCCATCCAGCTCTAGACTTGAATGTCTCCAGGGATGGGGCACCTACTACCTGTCTGGGCAACCTGGGCCAGTGTTTCACCTCCCTCATTGTGAAAAATTTCTTCCTTATGTCTAGCCTGAATCTCCCTTCCTTTATTTTAAAACCGTTACCCCTTGTCCTGTCACAACAGGCCCTGCTAAAAAGTCTGTCCCCACCTTTCTTATAGGCCCCTTTTAAGTACTGAAAGGCTGCCATAAGGTCTCCCTGGAGCCTTCTCTTCTCCAGGCTGAACAACCCCAACTCTCTCAGCTTGTCCTCACATCACAGCTGTTCCAGCCCTCTGGTTATCTTAGTGGCCTTCTCTGGACCCTCTCCAATAGGTCCATGTCTTTCCTTGTACTGAGGGCCCCAGAGCTGGACACAGGACTGCAGGTGGGGTCTCACCAGAGCAGAGCAGAGGGGCAGAATCATTTCTCTCGACCTGCTGGCCACACTGCTTTTGATGCAGCCCAAGATAGGATTTGCCTTCTGGGCTGCAAGTACACATTGCTGGCTCATGTCCAATCTCTCATCCACTGTACGCTCAAGTCCTTCTTGGGAAAGCAGCTTAGAAAGATTTTTAGTACATAAATTTGTTTGTGAAAAACAAACTGACAAAGGGAGTCTTAACACCGCAAGCAAGACAGCCTGCTAGATTACATGTGTAAGGTATAGTGTTGTGGGACAAAAAGCCATAAATAATCCATAGAAAAAGTTACAGCTGACACTGAAATAATGTGTACATAGAAATGTATATTCGTTTTTATTCTTCCAGGACTTTGTACATTATTTAGTCTTTATAGAAGTAACACTCTGAAGTCGGAAGACATATGACACTCTCTGCATTGTTAATATCCCAGGATACAACCCTGCTGCTCTTTACAAGCTCTTTTCAGTTGCCTCCCTGAAGTGATGACCATAAGTGATGACCATCCAGTCTCACTTGTAAAAAGCACATTAATTACAAGTAGAGTTTTGTTGTGTGGTTAGATTGTTTTACACCTAATCTCCACATTAATATTTAGGTTAGAAATCACAAGCAAAGCAGATGGCTGTCTTCTGCGGGCCCAGCTTTCAAAAGTGGAAAAATTGTATCCTTTGCTTATAGATTCACTGTCTTTCTAGTAATGTGAGAAATCATGGCTTCAGGTTTGGAAAGCTTTCTTCCTCCACTCGTGATTAAGATGCTACTGGTATCAAAGAATAACTGAACTTAGATATATGCACTTCACTGCTTTGGTAATTGCATACATTTGATTAGACTGTGTGGACTTATGAAATACTATAAAAGTAGTCAAATATGTCAACATATTTGTAGTTATTGAGCCTAATTGATGCTATTTTACATTTATTCTACCCATTGTTTGCAGGATCTGCTTCATTCTTCAGGTCCTTTGAAGTCTTTTGTTTTTTAAATGGAGCCCTCGAGAATGTTAATAATCTCTTTCTGTAATAAGTAAGAAGCCTATTTGAGGTAGTGTTTCAATCACTAGTTTTGATCTTTTTATTTAAAATCGAAAATTAAATTTAAAAAAAATCCACATTGATACTCACCCGAAACAAACATCTCACTAAGTAGCTTTTATCTTCTGTCTTTCAGACACTAATGTGAAGAAGCTGGACTAGTTTTCTGGATTTTCTTAACAAGACATGTACCACTTGCTTTTGTGAAAACTTTTGCAGCTGTCAGGAGGTTTAACCCTTCCTCTCAAGAATTTGAAATCTGTGGGCTAATTAAGGGGAACAGTATGGTCTGAAAACATGTGTAAGTCCATTAGATACTCCTGCTTCAAGCACAGTTTTTTTTTAATACAGCATTTTCTGCAGATTATCCACCTTTGGTACATGCAATGGTTCAATACGTACACGATCCATGCTCTACGATCACATAGGATAACCTAAGGAGTTGTAATAGTAACTGTCACAGTAACTGTAAATGCCATAGAGGAATGCCATAGTTAAAATATATTGGCTGTCAGGAAGCACCTTTACAAATTTTCTGATCCTCAGAATGTTTTCAGCTCACTTGTCATCTTTATTTTCTCCCCTATAAAACCTAAGCTTTAAAAGAAAATAGTAAAAAGGCAGCTATATGAGCATGCTCTGATAATGTCTTTTTAGGCTTGTGGCAGCTCACACAGAAATAAATCCATCCTCACCTAGAGCTGGACCTGGCTCTTCACATCCATCCTAGCACACCTATCTCAGAAGATGCAATGCCTGTCTAGCCAGAGGGAGGACAGGGTTGTCTTCTCAAGACCACGCAACTGGGGATGTGGCCAGGGGCAGTAAGAGGGAGAGCACAGGCAGGGCAGAGTGGAGCAAGCCCCATAAGTCACAGCACCTGCGTTGGCACCCGCTCCAATTCCCAGCCCACCTACCCAAACTAGAACGAACAAGTCCCAAAATGGCCTTGGAGGTGGACATTTCCAGGAGGAATGTGCACAAGCCCTCACAACATGGAGCTCACCCTGCGCAAGACAGGCGCTGCCTCCTCAGCCCAGCTCTTTGGTGATAAGGAGCTGAAGGTCCTGCAGCATGGTTCTAGCTCCCACTGCTGCACCAGGGCTAAAACACAGACACAGTTGCTACAGCAAAATGTAATTATAAGCCCCCACTACTGCATATTGTCAAAAAAAAAAAAAAAAAAAGAAAAGAAAGAGAGAACTCAAAAGTAAGGGAATCTGCAACTTGCAAATGTTTATAGGATTGCAATCTGTAGGCTCACCCCAAATTCAGAGGGATCTGAATCATTCTCTCCTCCCCTTTCCCTACATATCAAGGCTTACCTCCCACCTCTGAGGGCTATGCACACTTCCCACCTTGGCTCTTGTCACGGGTTTCCCTCTGCTTCCGCAAATCAGGTGCATGAGAAAACAAAAATGGGGGAGCTGCCATATCATGCTTTGGGTATCTGAGTCCTTAGCACTGCAACAGGGTAGTGAGAGGCAGGGACTGACAGAAGATACACCAAATAAATATTCCAAATGAATGTTCATCTATCTTTACTTGTGAGGTAACTATTAATTCAGAGGATTAAGGAATACATTTCTGTCCCCCTCTGTTGCTAGACTACTTCTGTGAGTGTTGGCACAGAAATTAAGGCTAGAATTTTCACCTTCAAATTTGAGCTGGTTTTGCTGTATCAGTGAAAAAGCCCAGATTACAAACAAACAGCTCAGACTACAGAATCACAATTTCCACTGTCAAATTAAAAAAGGTTCATTCAGACATCACAAAAAACATTTTCTATGGGCTTCATGAACCTGTTTATAAGGGAGGATGGCTTTTCAACAAACTGAAAAGAGACACATTTAAGGAAAATTTAATAAAGCTTTGCTGCTCCAGCACTATATAGCATCTTGAAGGGACTTGTCACTGGGGTAGAGAGCACTGCTTCTCTTGGAGCATTTCCACAGACAGCCCCAGGAAACCAAGCTGCAACACACATCTGGATAGCTCTGTACACAAATGGCATCACATTTAAAGAAGAGATCTTGGCAAGAAAAAAGCAGTAGTCCATGCATGATCACTCGTTTCTGCAAATTCACAGTTTGACAAAAACCACAAGTAGACTGAACAGCTGAAATCAGGTAAGAGGGGTTTTTGGCAGCAAGTGCTTCTTTTTTCATGCCATGGAACATCCAGACTTAAAACCCCAGACCTAAAAACTTACCTGTAAAACCTCACCTGTAAAACCTCCTAAAGGACAGTTAACTAATATTATATCATTTAAAAAAAGCCATCAAATCTTTTAAAAGCATAGAAGGAAATGTGAAACACTACCAGCTACCAGCACATCCACTATTTGCACTAAAATAACAGGTGTGAAACATTCTGAGAATACATTCTGAGAAATCGGAACAGCTTAAAAAATTCATCAAGCTGAAAGTATTTAGGCAGCTGAAAGAGTTATTCATACAAATTGGATGCTGCTTTACTGTTTATCCCTAGAGGAAGAAAGGTTTCATAACTTTGTGGGAGAAGCTGTATAGCTCCAAGGCTGTAATACACATCTTTTTCAGACTGTTTTGCGAGAAGAGTTCTAATTGATAGCAGGATGGGACTCCAGCCAGCTTTATGGGAGCCCGATTGAAGTGCTGTAGGTTATACAACGTTGCAGTTAGATAAGGCTGCTCCTTACAGGAACCCAAAGTGCACAGAGTTCTAGGGTCACTTCAGGTAGAAATTAATTTTTTCAAATTGGGTAAAATCTCTTAAAATATAAATATTTTTTCCACAAAAACACAGGAGAACTGTACAGTTAGAAGCAGTCTTCTTGCTTGAGAGTTTTTTCCCTGGGCTTTTAAGGATTGGAAAGAAAAAAAGTCATTTACTCTTGACTGCTTTTCTGGGGCCACACACACACTCTGCCTGCTCACTTAGTGCTTCTTTCCACCCACAAGCTAAAGCAGAGCTTCAACCAAATCAATGCCCTGTTTCCTGTTTTTGCAACCAATTTCCAGTGAAACGCCTCTAGCCACATGGCCGAGCTTCCAATCCAGCCTTCCTATATTGTTTTGCACCTTGGGCGGTGGTCTTCTTGTTTCAATTACCACTAAACAAATGAGGTTTTAATTTCTCTTTCATTTTGTTTGAAAGAAAGACGATCAGAATGCCCTTCCACTTCAGTGTGGTCTGTGATTGTCCAGACTTCACACTTGCAGGCAGCCACCAGTCCTGTCCAACAACACAATATGCCTCTTGCAGATTCAGGCCAACCAGACCAAGGACAGATGTTTCTCTGGTTTTACTGCACTTTTGGCCTGGTCTGATGAGCTATTATAGACCAGAATGGCCAATTTGCACTACTGCCATCTCCTATGTCTTGGCATAGCTTTCTGATTGGAAATTGTCTAACTTGTTTTAATTTGAAACATGCAAGTGTACATGTTTCATCACAAACTTTGAACAGAAATACTTTTATTTCAAACTAAAGAATATACATATTTTGCATTACTAATTGGGAGATCTATGTGGATTTATTTAATTTTTCAGATTAACACAGACATAAATTTGGTAGCAATGGATGAAAATATGTTCCTTATTGTACAAGCATAATATGATTTTGGTACGCTGGCATGTTGTCATTGATGTGTAACGTATTTTCTTCCATCAAAGTCAGAACATGGAATTTCAGTGTTTTGCTGTTTTCTCATTGAGAGGTATTTCTCTGTGGGGCATCTGAATTAGTCACAGAATCACAAGGTGGCCGAGGTTGGCAGGGACCTCTAAAAGTCACCTGGCCCAACCACACTGCTCAAGCAGGATCCCCCAGAGCCACTTGCCCAGGATCATGTCCACACGGTTTCTGAATGCCTCCAAGGAGGGAGACTCCAAAACCTCTCTGGGCAACCTGTGCCAGTGCTTGATCATAATCACTGTAAGAAGTGTGGGGGGATTGTGTTCAAATGCAATTTCATGTGTTTCAGTTTGAGCCCATTGCCTCTGGTCCTGTCAGCGGGCACCACTGAAAAGAGCCTGGTTCCCTCATCTTCATTCAGGTATTTATACACACGGGGAAGGTCCCCCTGAGCCTGGTCTTCTCCAGGTTGAACTGCCACAGCTCTCAGCCTCCCCTCATACCTCAGAAGCCAGGGTCCCTTAATGATCTTCAGGGGCCTTTGACTCACTCTCTTCAGTGAGTCCGTGTTTCTCTGGTACTGGGGATCCCAGAACTGGACCCAGCACTCCAGCTGTGGCCTGACCAGTGGTAAGCAGAGGGGAAGGATCACCTATCTTGACCTACTGGCAACAGTCCTCCTAATGCAGACCAGGATACCACTGGCCTTTGGCTATGAAGGCACTGGCGACTGTCATCTTGTTGTTCACTAGGACCTCCAGGGCCTTTTCTGCAGAGCTACTTTCAAGCTGATGAGCCTCCAGCCTGTACTGATGCCTGGGATTGTTCTTTTCTAGGTGGAGGACTTTGCATTTCTCCTTGAACTTCATAAGACTCTAGTCTTCCCATTTCTCCATCCTGTTGAGGTGTCTCTGGGTGGTAACATGACACCCTGGTGCATCAGCCACTCCTCCCAGTTCTGTGTCATCTTCAGACTTACTGAGGGTACACTCTGCCCCATCATCCAGATCACTAATGAAGATGTTACACAGTATTGGTCCAACATCGAGCCTCTGGGTACACCTCTAGTGACTTGCCTCCAAATGGACCTTGTGCCATTGATAACAACCCTCTGGATCTGGTTATTCAGACAGTCTTCAGTCCACCTCACTTTCCACTTACCTAACCTATACATCGTCAGCTTATCTGTGAGGGTCTTATAGGAAATAATGTCGATTGCCTTACTAGAGTCAACAACATCCACTGCTCTCGCCTCATCCAACAAGCTAGTCACCTCATGATAGAAGGCGGTCAGTCCACTTAAAATGTCAAATAATATATTTCATGCTGTTCATTTTAGGGGGGCAAGCTATGGAGGCTGCAAAAGCAGCATTTTGTATTATGAGATCCTAATTCACAGTGATTTATTTAAAGTCTTTTCTGTACCATTTGATAGATATGCACTACAGATTGTTATTATTCTGGAATTCATTGAAATTATTCACTAAATGAGGAGACAATCCATAAATAAGGAAAGCTCAGGTGACATAGCAATGACTGAGTCATTTGCAATTTTTTAACAAAAAATGACATTATCTTATCAACAGTGAAAAATTGCTCTTGTGACATGGGGAAAGAATGATACTAAAGTAAATTATTTTCAGTGCATAAAAATATAGTGTGGGATGAATTTAAAATATTAGATGGCATGATTTGGACATATAATTACAGTCATAACTAGCTATAAACAACCAGTTTGATCATCTGCTCAAGTCCCCTGTCAATGTCAAATACAATTTTGCATGTTTTTTGTATTGTTTTAGGAAGCCTGGGCACTTTTAGTAAATGTGATAAACATTTTTAAATAAAACTAATTCTGCAGTGTCTCAGAAGTCAAGAGAGAGAGAGAGAAGTGCTGTATCAAACTACTAAGTGCTGATACTTCAGGTTAGTCTCATTTCAGTTTCACAAGAAAAAGCTGTCAAGCTTTAAAGGAGGACTCACTGCACAAAGAAATCAATGATAAAATGCACATTGATTTCAATAAATCTGTTTCAGCCCCAAAACCATATATTTGCTGGCGCAGGGAAGTTCCCTCTCTCTTTCTTTTCGTCTTTTAAACATTATGTGCACTGATGATTGTATAAAAATAAAGCTGTGGATAGCTCTAATCTCAGATAATAATGGCCTTGGATTCAAAAGCAATCCCCAGAGACCAGCACATTGTAACAAACACTGTCTTGGTCCCTCTAACAAACCCCATCGATTTAAAAAGACAAGGTATGGGCAAAGCTGCTTCTGTGGTGTATAGTTTCATTTACTGGAAATGGAACACCTAAACAAGTGCTCTTGGATTTTGCTGTAAGCAGGTGAGTTGTCAGACTAGAAAACTTTCCAAGAATCCATTTGCACAGCACAGGAGTGAGGATCTGTGCTGCAGTGGAAGGTCTGTGGGATGCACCTGGGGGCCAGAGGATGCCAAGAGGCAGTGTTGCCAATGAGGACAGGGCCACAGAGACCATTCCAAAAGGTCTTTCCACAGTGAAAACGCTGTCCGCATAGTATATTTCTATAGTATTTATTACTCCTTTCATGTGAACCCCAATTTAATTGTAAATCTGTGCCTCTGGCCTCATCCTCAGAACATGGAGGTCAAGAAGGGCTGAACTCCTTTGGATTTTGAAGAGCAGCAACTGCCAGGCACTCTTCTCCCACCACTCTGTCTCCTGGCAGTGTGCTAATAAGCGGTGGCAGATGAAGCATTATTAATTATATACATTTAAAGTAAAAAAAAAAACACTGCCACTGCCACACAAATAATACGGAGGGCACATAAAGTTTGGCTATGTGAGGCCAGCCCGCACTAGGAAATACTGATATGCGTGGAAATAATGATGCTCTCTGGTGTAAATGGCTCTTTAGAGTGATGCTGTAAATACTTCCCCTCATTCATCACCCCAAGCTCACAGGCTTTGTGCTCTGCCGAGCCAGCCCCCTGGGGCTTCCACATTCACATTGTGGCCAGAGATGAATGTCCTCTCTTGTCGCAAGGTTTCAATTTTGTATCACCTATTACCACAAGTTGTCATGCCAGGTTACCGTAAATCAGATTAACATTCTTCTAATGCAGCCTCTGCAAAGGATCCTTAGCAAGGGAATTTCAGAGAGAGGTGCTTAGGACGGTAATTTTAGCAAGAAGAGACTCCTCTACAGTGCGCTAAAAGCATTAAACACAATATAAGCAAAAAAAAAGTTTCAGAGTTGTTACAGTCTATTAAGTAAATACATAATGAATGTATGTAAGTTACCTCCCAAAATGCAGCTTTGGAAATACAAGCAGAAAGTACCGGAGGATGGTCAATGTGATTTATTCCTGTTTTACCTGCCCCAGCGCACTCTCATTTCCTGACGAACACAATGACTTGGCACAACTTGAAGCCCAGCAAGTCAGATTTCTCTCAGCAGACATCCTGATCACTCTGATGGATATTTTAGGAACTTGCCATTAGTTCCTTTAATTAATGCCTCCCCGACAGGGACTGTCGCGGCCTTTTCCCACATCAGTGGAACAAAATACACTCCAGCCATTTTGTCCAATAAAGCGGGGCTGGGCAATGGCTTCCGAACTGCCTGAAGCTGGCTCCCCTAAAGTCCCAGGTACCTGCTGCCATCCATGGCAGAGCACCAGCTTCCCCTGGGACCCTCCTTACCCCAAGCACTCATTTTATAGCACTTTTTCTACACACTTTTCTTCTTCCCAGAGCCCCCCCTTGACCTTAGAAACCCCTTATACGATGGGGTGAACCATCAGTCCTTTCTGTGGTAACCAGCGGAAATCCCTGTGGCATGACCGAAGCTACTTTCCTGCTCACAGCTTCACTCCTTGCCTCACAGCCCTGCTCCAGCTGGGAAGCCCAGCCTTGCTGTCCTCAGATGGAGCCATGTCCCCACTGTGTCAGTGCTGGCTCTCAGCTGATGGTTGCCTGCAGATGCATCAGCCAGGGCTGGGTCCCAGCTCCCTTACATTATCCAGTGCATCCTGCCATAGACCTGGGACTTCAGTCTGCCGAACAGCAGAAAAATCAAGTCATGCTTTTTCGCTAATTTTGCCTCTGGGTCTTTGAGCCCATCATGTCTTATATATCAATTTGCAAAACTGTAGAAGTCAATAATTCCCCAGTTAAAAAAAAAATAAAAATAAAAATGCAGGCAACCAGGAAATTTGCTTGCCACAAAATTGCCTTTGATAGCAGGTTGTTCTTGGTGAGCCAACCTAAGCATAACTTATCGCAGAAAATTATCTCTCATGCCGTACAAAAATGTCCTAGTTGGAACTTCAACCTTTGCCACTGGCGGCTGGCACCCCACACTCCCCTCATGAGAATATCTCCCCCATGGGTATCCTTTGAACTCTTAAGGCTATGTGTGGTGGATTTCAGCAATAATTTGCACCACCAGCAAACTTCAGGCAGAGGTTCCAGCAGAGGCTGCTGGCTGAGTGCCAAGGGACACCGCAGCCTTTCCTACCACAGCCTTACGCCCCAGCATTTAGGAGGGAGCGCACCTGCCCCCACCGCTCAGCAGCAGGAAGGGAAAAGGCCTTCCCCGCCACCCTGCAGAGGGATTTGCTGAGCATTAAGCTCCGATGCAGAGTAGCCAGCAGGCTTTCTAAATGCGGCTGTTCTGGCTGCCTCCCACAAGGGATAAGTCAGCCTCATCATGACTTACAGACCTCAGCAGGGTCAGGTGTAATCTTGGCGTTAACGACTTAGGCATGACACCTAAAGCAGCTGGCTTGGGAATACTGTTCCCATTATCTCGCAGCATGCCTCAGAACACCTTTGCCCAAGACAAGTCAGCCCTGTGTGGTTCTGCTTCTTCCTTGGTGTGATTTTCTCTAGGAAATTTCTCACTTCCATGTGGGTATCCCCATCACCTCCAAATCTGGCTGAGGGTTTGCCATCCTGGGATGGTTGCAGTCCCAGAGCTGTGACCTCACTTTTCCAGAGGTTGAGGGTGGTCACTCACAAATCCAAGGGGGAATTGCCACTATCTCGAGATTACAAACTGTCTTTTCACAATCCCACCAGTGCAACTGTATTCTAATTTCTGTCCTGCACCTTCCATACACTGTCCCTTATCTGTGCCTAGGGTGCATTTGTGCAAGAGCTATCCATAATTTAAACAAGAAAGCAAGAAACGGCTGTGGGCTGTTGAGAGGAGACCAAAAGGATGGGGAGTTCGCGTTTTCTGGCAGGCAGCATTGCTCAGGAAGTCCTGAGGGTGCTCATTCGGCCCTGTCCTTCGGCTGTTGCCAAGAAGTTTGTGGTTTCCCCGGGTCTGTCACAGAGGACTCACGCTGTTGCAACAACCGCGCCTGGGCTGCCGTTGCCTCCTCAGGGCACCAATGACCAGATCAGGCAGCAGCGTCCGCGTTGGAGCCCCTCAGCGCCGGCTGTGGCAATGGGCTCTCCTGTGCCTAATGGCACGAAGTGATGGCACAAAGTAATGTCACGGAACTGCTTTTATGTTCTTATTATTTTCTTTTTCTTTTTTTTTTTTTTTTTTTTCCCCCTCCCATGAAAGGAAAAAAAAAAATAAAAAGGGACAGTGGGTTGGGTAGGGGAGGGCGGCTGATGCCCCGCATCGCTTCTCACCCGCTCCCGACCGCCGGCCCCGCCGCCCGGGCAGCCCCGCGGTCCGGCCGCCTCCGCGGGCGCTCGGGGCGGGCGAGCGGAGGCGGGGCGGTCGCGACGGCAGCGCCAATCGCGACTCGGGGGGGCGGGCCGAGCCGTGCGGTGCCGAGCTGAGCCGTGCCGGCTGTCGGAGTCTGCCGGGCGCTGCAGGTGGGAGCCCGGCTCCGCAGCGGCGCGTAACTTCGGCGGGCCGGGTCCGTCCACGCCAGCCTTCCCCGCGGAGAGCGGGAGGAGGCGCCTCCCGCTGCGGCGGCGGAAAACACCTCCCGGGGCAGTCTCAGGTGAGGAGCCGCCGGCCCTCGCTCCCTTCGCTCTCCTGGTCTGCTCTTCCCACTGCCCCGTTCGGCTCAGTGCAGGGCAGCACGACACGGCCCGCCGGGTCGCGATGCGCAGCGGGACCGCCGAGCTGTCCTTGGCTTGAGGTCAGTGGGGAGGGCCGAGGGGCTTGCGCTGCCCCGGCCGCCCCTGCGGCGCGCCGTGCCGCTGAGCACCGCTCCGCGCTAATGCGCGGGGAGGTCGAGGGGAGCCCGCAGCTCTGCAGCGCTGAGTCGCTCATTTTCCCTTTTCCTTTCCCCCTTCCGCGCTTTTGCTTTTGGCTGTTTGGGGTGTCCCGTCGTGCCCCCTGCCCGCCATGGGTCATTTCGGGGTGCCCTCGGGCAGGGCTCTCCCCCTCTCCTGCAGCGGGGTGGGCTGCTCGGAGCCGGGCGGTGCGGTACGGGAGTGCTGCAGGCGGATACGGCTCTTGCGGGAGCCTGTCCCTCAGCCGCCCTTCCCGCCTCTCTCCCCGTCCGCGGAGTGCGGTGTCTCCCGCGAAAGATCCGCCCGGGTGCCGAGGGACTGGGGCGCGGCGTCCGCAGAGCGAAGTTACGGGCTTTGCGCGGTGCGCGGCGGGGGCGGCTGCGGAATGGGGGGGTGGGGTTGGGGAACCGCGCTGCGCAGGCTGGAGCGCGGCCGAGGGAGCATCTCTGGGTGAGCCCAGCCGCTGCTAATGGGGTCCTTAAGCCCGTTTTTTGGGGTGGTTTAGTATAAGCTTGGTGCCATTCCTGAAGAAGCCGCAAGGTTTTGCAGGCGGTCGGCGGGGTCAGTGCGTCTTTAGCGTTAAAAATGTTTAATAGTGAATATTTATGAGGTGTTCCCCCTCACCCCCTCCCTTTTCTCTACCTTTTTGGATGTTTAAAAAACAAAACAAAACAAACAACCTACTCAGCCGGCGACATTTACATTTCATTAGTAACAGCGGTTCATTAGAAATTGACAATAGCAGGAAAAATAAAAGTAGTAGTAATAGAGCCCCGGGAGTGGTTGCAGATCGCACTTGCGGATTCGCAGCCCCACGCTCCCGGAGAGCGGCGCGGAGGGGCGCCGGGGCTGTTTGGGAGCGTGTGGGAATGCGGGGGGCTGGGGCCCGGCATTCAGGGTGCAGTGCAGAACTGGAAGCACCGAAACTCTGCATTTTGTGCACAGTTCAGCCCTGGGTGGCCATTTTTCGAATTTTTCCTGACAGGCTGTTGGACCCTCAAAACGTTCATTTGTGACTTGAAAAACACCCCTCTTTACTAGGGCTGATTCCATGCCAAGTGCTTGCATTTTGGGGTGCCAAATGGGTGATCCTTCATCCGTCTTTAAAGCTCATTAAGATGTAGCTAACCATTTGCGAGAAGGACTCTTCCCGCCTCCGGTCTCTCTGGAGTTTGTATGCTTGTTCCCCTGTTCTTTCCAGGGAAGGATTTAGTCCCTGTTTTGATGGCTGAAATGGTGACACGCAATCCAGTGTGCTGCCAGATGCTTACCTTCTTTCAGAGTTTGGGATAGGCTCAAGCAGTATTAAAAGCTTACTATGGGAATACTCTTACATGGTTTCCTCCATTTTTGGGCTATGTTCAAAGCAGTCAAAAAATACTGGATCATAATTTCTTACAGTGTCACTTCAAGACTTTCAAAGAAACATTCTTAGATATGCTTTGGGATTTTTCTTTTCATGTCTTTTTAACCTTGGACATGGTTGGTTCTGGTACCAAATAGGAAGCTACTGTGGTTTTTGAAACTTGCGAGTATCAGTATTGATTCTGAATTGAACAGTTTTTTAACATCAGATACTCATTATTACAAAGGTTTGTGAATTTTAACAAACCTTCCTGAGGAGATACCCCTAATGTTTCTAGAAAAGTCCCTCCACCTTTGCTAATTGCCATAAACGTGTACTGTTAATGGTTGGTTGGTTTGTTTGTTTTTCCCCCCAAGAGAAAGGACTTTTTCTTTGACTTTTTATTTTAATTGAGAGATGTCAGGAAAACAAATTATCAGTATCTCAGTACTACTCCTGCCCTTCATGCAGCAGCACTTATCTCAGCATATGAAGTTTCTTTCACAGCTAAGTGTTATAGAAGTCCCTTGCTCAAATATTGGTTGCACATTACTGCCCAGAACTAGCTTAGGAAGGCACTTTACTATCTCTTGCAACCTTATCTGCTGTTCCACAACTTCATAACAAACCCAATGGAACATGAAATGACCTTGGAAAGGCATCTTTCAATCTGACACGAGGCATGGTCTTACAGGGAACAGCACCACTCCATGCAGAGCTGATGTTTTCAGATTGAGGCTTTTGAACTGCGGGTTTTGTTTGTTTGTTTGTTGGGTTTTTTTGTTTGTTTGGGGGTTGGTGTGGGGTTTTTTTTGCTTGTTTTGTTTCGTTTAGTTTTGAAGAGGGAAAGGAGATGGGTGGAATATTGAATTGGAAAGGAAAATATTTTTTTAAAAACAAGCCCACTCAGCTGAAGTTGAAGCACCACTCAGCTGAAAGCTGAAGAAGAGGTATATTAAGAATGTTCACACGATAGTGACACTTAAGTCACGGGTGAAAACAAGTCTTCAATTTTAATCAAAGGAAAGCAGCATTTCTTCTGCCAGTTCTGATTTGCTCATTCATGAGATCTTCAAAAGCGCAAATTATTAGTGGGACTAATTGAAAGCTAGTTGGGTGTGTTAGATGGAGAAAAGAAGTGATCAAGTCTGAAGGAAGTTTATGTTTAATTATATTGTTCTTGACATCATCATGTGATGCTTCTACATAAAAAAATATTCCAGAAACCTTCAAGTCACCAAAATGCTGCTCCTCTGGAAGGGCTGCAAGAGCACTTCAGAATTAGCAGCAGTGAATGGAAGTTGTACAGCTCTCAAGGGAATTAATGGATGTGATGCCCAGCTAATAAGCTTCATGGGCCTTTGGAGTGAATGCTTCAGGTTTTGCAGAAGGGTGGTGGACACGTTTGTGCCTGTGGTGGTTTTACCTTTTGGAAATATGGTGCCTCCTGTAGAGCAGTGCCGGCTCGCAGCCTCCCACAGTACTCCAGCCTCAGGAGCTTGTGGTACGAGTGCCACCTGCTGGGTGATGAGCTCACTTTATGTAAATTATATATGCTATATATATGTATGTATTTATGTGTATACACAAGTATACTGTGCCTGTTGTATTTACATATGAGTATATGGCTTTTTCATAGATATGTTCTTAGGTGAACCTGGAAAACTTTACTAAGATTTGGATTTTCTCACCTTCTGAGGACTTACTATGGCTTGTGTTTTGTTGGGTTTTATGTTGCAAGAATAAGGGAGAGATGTTGATACTGCTGATGTTTAATGCTGCCTTTGCTTTACTGAAAGCAACTGGGAATTTTCAGTTGTACAGCTCATTGCTCATGATGTGATAAGCTTTCACAGTTGTGTCAATGGCCAGATACCAAGCTGTGGAGGTAGGGCTGTAGACCTGAAATGGAGACCAAGCAAGCCAAGCTCAACTTTACATTACATATCACTTAACTGTTAAATCCATAGCACTGCTGATTTAATAATTTTTCATGTCAACTGTCTTATTTCCATAAGATTTTCTGAACATCCTGTTTTGACACAAAATAACACTTCTCAGTTAGATTAGCTGGAAATGCTTAGAATTTGCAGGATATTGCTGGATGGTCTCTTCTGTTTTAAAGAACATCTTTTCATATGCACACTTTAATAATGTTTGCATAGAAGAGTAAAATATGAAAGTTTTATTCTGTGCTAGAAGTTCCACTGGCAGGTGAAATGATAAATCCAAATCTGACATCATCTCCAGCAATGGCTTTCCAATTTCCATTAGTTTCCATCTGGGATGCTGTTTAAATGCCAGTTTGATTGAGCCAGATCCAGGGTGAAATCAGCTACAGCATCAGGGCTTTTAGGTGTTCTCTCATCATACTGATAGTATTAGGGAAAGAAGTATAGCCTTGGTTTTGGGTTTTTTTGTTGGACAGCTGACCTCATTAAGGCTTTATTGTTTATTTATTTTGTGGGGCACTGGTGCCAGATGAGTCTTTTAGCCTGCCTGTGGATTAGGAATGGATCCAAGCTGAGCCATAAAAGTCCTGAGGAAACTTTCCAAAGCTTTCAGCTGGAAAACCTATATTGATGTACTTTTGTGATAAATGGATAAAACACTTCACATGGGTTTAGAAGTGTCTTCCTCCACCTGAAGAGTGCACAATAGTCAGGAATGAGTTGATGGAGCAAAATGAAAGTAGTGTAATTGCAGAGTTCATCTTAAATTGTGATTCTAGGGGAAAAAGAAGGTACCTGGCGTATCAAGAGGGATTGCAAGATAGACTTTTGAGGAGGGGGCTTTGCAGTAATAATGCATAGCTAAAGTTCACTGTCCCCTAAAACATTTACAGTAAATTTGATGCTTGAAAAATTGTGATTCCAGTGTCTGGTGAAGAAGCAATTGACCCTAAAATTGCTGCCTGAAGCTGAATCAACGTTTTCAGTTTCATAATCAGTGTCATGCAAAAATAGCATGTGAAGAGGAACAGGGGGAGTGCAAAATGTCTCTGTGGTCCTGCTCTAATGTCTCTCTCCTCACCCTGACCCAAGCAACTGGTATATAATGTAGGCAGTGGATGCTGCCGCAGGACTCAAGGCATTTTACATCCCATACGTTCATCCATCTCATCATAGCATATCATAAATTTTTCTTTCCCCACAAACCTCTGAGCTGATAATGGAAAGCTGCCCCTTATAATGTGTCAAACTTTGACAGCCACCTTTTGTTCTCACACAGAAATGCATATGCAGTAGTATCAGTGGGGATCCTGCACTATTATCCGTCTTCCTCAAGCTAAATAAACTAGCTCAGCAGCTCTCCTGTTCAAATTCAGCTGCTTGGGAGCCATCTCTACACTTTTGTTCCTTTTATGCACATCACATTTCCTGGTGTTCTCACCTACACAATATCTGCTTTCCTGTGACCTCTTGATCTCTCATCCTGATAAGTTCATTAATGTTCATCTTGCTTCATGCCACCATCAAAATCTCACTTTACTCAGTTTGAAGTCCTGCATTTAGTCAGGTCACTCAGTGGCCATTATATTCCTTGGGAGCATCTTGGATTCATGTCTGCTCCGATAAAAGTGTCCTCCCTATAATCCCCATAATGCAAAGGGAAAAAGCAGGTAATATCTTGAGGGCAATCTGTAGCTGCAGTCACAGTGACAGCAATGGTGCATGGTCACATCTCTGGGGAAGGACTGTGGTACAGAAGACTGACGAGAAAAATCAGAAATGAAGGCAAATCTTTTCCAATCTCTTTTCCCTGTCCTCTCCAATATCCTTAATGTGAAGGCATTGGAAAGGCTCCTGTAAAAGGACTCTCAGAAAAACAGCAACAAAAAAAAGTTGCTCACTAACAAAGCGGGAAATACATGAGCAATCGTCATAATTCTTCCTCAGTCTTTCGTGCTGTCTTCTTAATGGGCCGTGGAGGCAGAGGAGAAGGTAACTCATCAGCCACTATCCATAGGGAGGCTGTAAATTAGTTGACTGTGCCAGTTATGTTTTCCTTTTTGACACCAACAGATAAACTTGCCTTCATATGGCATGGTTTCTACAGGGGTGAAAAAGAAACCATACTAGGACTTGCATGGGCAGGTTGCTGCCTTGGGATTTCCAGAGGCCAAAATGCTGCCCTTCCCTCAGGCCCCTTCTCTGGTACTTGGCAGAAGATCTCTGAGTTGTGAGGATATCTGTACTCCTGAGAACAGCTGGTTTGAAGAATTCGAGTGGTTGAAACATATGAAATGGAAGGATTTCTCAGCCTGTTACAAGAGACTTTGCAGTGACCTTTGGCTTCTTGACATCTCATCAGCCTTGGTGCTGTTTACACAGTGGTCAATCTGATGATGATACAGCTGCTGGGAGAAGATGGCAGCCACCACTGCTTCTGCAGGCTTTGGTGCTCTCCTTGTCTGGTGTCTCTGCACTCGAGACCTTTTGCTTTTTCTTAACTTGCAAATGCAATTAGTTTCTCTAGTCGAAAGGAGAGCATGCCTCTCACTGCCATTACATACAGTCATGCAGTTTGTTTAGGTTAACCCAAAGCAATTGGCATTTAGTACAGATGTTTTCAAACCATTCCCTCTCCAAAGGAATAATAATAATAAAAAGAAACCCAATCAAACAAAAAAAGCCAAAAAACAAATCCTAAATTGGTCAAATGTTTTGGAACAGTTGCCAGAAGGTATCAACATTAAGCCTGTGAAAGCTGTAAGATTCATTCTTTGGCTTTTTATTAGGAGAGAAGTGACAGTTACTGGGTTGCCCAGACACTGTTCAAGGTCCAAATCCAGAAAATTTGTTATTTCAGCCTGTGAGTTCTGGACAGTTTGCAGGTGTGTAACTGGGCTTAAGTACTTAGCTGTAGAGTAGGCTGCAAGACCCCTTAAATGCAAAGAGTACATCATCGATCCCCTGTCCTTGACCAAGGATTCTTAAAATGAGCTGTCTCTGTGGCCTGTGGCTTCCTTCCTTGCCAAATGTTACATCTCATCATCAACAATTTGGAAATATCTGCAGTATGAGAAAATAATATACCTTTCCTGTATGTGATGTTGCCCACCTGTTACTGCCTGATGGGGGTGGGTAGAGTAGAAGATTGGATTTTCTCAAAATATATTCCCCCAAAAAATCTTCCTTACAAGCCCAGCCTTGACAGATCATCATCAGACTGTAATTATTATCATTTCATCAATATGATATTGTTATTATGTTTCATTTCTTTCTTTTCAGAGTATGTTTGTAGGTGTATGTTCAGTCCATTTAATGAGTCATCTGAAACAGTTATGTAATGCAGACTTTACAGAAAACTGTAATGTTTTTCATTGAATCTCAAGAGTTCTTTTTTTCTTCTTTTTCTTTTCATTTTCCTGCTGATTACTGTGACCATGCTGCAACCATGGACTTCACAAACTGGACAAACTGCTGCCTCCTGGGATATGGACAATCTTGGTGAGTCTGCAAAATCAGTTTCACTTACTTATGCTTGCTCGAGAGAAAGAGGAGGAGTGTTATTTATTGGAAGCTGGGCTGGATGAAAGCTAAACTTGCTTTTGGGATGTTGTTTTTTTCCTATTCTGCTTTATTGTTGGCAAAGGTGAAGGAATTAACATGCAGCAGATTAATTCAAAATAGTAATTTTATGAGATGGACTGTTATTGCTTTTGTAATAATTTTAAAATGACTTTTCTGTAAGACACACTGTGAAGCAACGGCTTAGAACATTTTAATTTTTCTTTTCTGGCTTATTCAGTTGTTTCTGCAAATAGTTGAGACTGAAAATGATTAATTCATTGGATGGCTTTTTCAGAAAAGCACTGTGCGGTTCTCCTTACTGTTCCTAATATCAGTATTGCCTGTGGTGTGAACTTTAAAAGATGATGCATAGATGGAGTGTTTGCATTAAATATTGTACCAGAGTTTTCCATGAAAAGGATTTCCACCCTGAGTAGTCTCTGGCGAGGTCGATCTAGTAGAGCAGGGGTGTCAAACTCATTTTCACCGGGGGCCACATCAGCCTCGCGGTTGCCTTCAAAGGGCCGAATATTCGGCCCTTTGAAGGCAACCTCGAGGCTGATGTGGCCCCCGGTGAAAATGAGTTTGACACTCCTGTTGTAGAGGGCAGTAGAGTTTGGTTATTTGTTTGTTTTAAATTTAAAGAGAGGCAAAACTCTCTTTGCTCATTGAGACTGCACAGCCTCCCTGGGCAATGTGTGGCCCTCTTTGCTCATGTGCAGTCGTCTGACCGGCAGAATACCAATGTGGGGGTGACCACTGTTGCTCCTTGAGGATGAGGTTCTGGAACTTTGGGCTTTCAATTAAAGGTGACTGGGCAGCTGCAGGGTAAACTTTTGCTGCAAATATATCAGCCTGCATATCTGCTCCAAAAGCATGGTTGGAGGTGGCAGTATTCCCCCAGCATTTTCTGTAGGAGTAAAGCTGCCTCTGAGCACTGACTAGAGGTGGCTGGCAGCTTAGCAGCCTTGGGATTTATCTCTGAGCTATTTAGACCTGGCAGGAGTGACTCATTACTAGTAATAGGCTCGATTAAGGAAAACAACTTGCTTCACCTCTCACCTGTGTGGTGACAAACTCACTTATGCACAGCCTTAAGTTTTGAGGGTGAAGGCTAATACAATTTGGGTATGGTGCTGGCTGGCTGTCACATCCCAGGGAGATCTGAGTGTTGCTGGTGCAGTGGTGACCCCCTCCCAGGTAAGGCGTGGGGCTGGCTGCTCTCTGACAGGTTGCAGCCGGCTTTAGCTGGTGCACCTCCCTTTGGGAGGGGTGGCATTGCCTCTCTCTCTCTCTCTCCCTCTCTTTTCTTTGCAGTTGCATGGTCTGTGGCATCTGGGTCCAATGTGAAGAGCATGAGACTGAAAGATGGGTCTTAAGTTTAAGGGTTTCTTCTCAAGCACAGCTTTGGAGAGAATCTGATATTTTACTTTTGAGCATTTCTGAAGTATTGCTGCTTAAGCCTTTTTATTGATCCGTAGCTTATGCTGGAAAGCCCTTGTCTCAGAGTAATATTCAGAGTCCTGGAGGATAATGTCACTAATCACATTTCATATGACCTTTCAGGCAGGATGAACATATGTTGCACTGCTGCACTTTTCTCCTCTCTTAGTTCCAGCTATGTATACTTTATTCCTCAACAGCGTGGCTTAGGAGTGCAGTTAAGAAGCCTTCTGCGTGACTGGTACACAGTAATTTCATAACTGAGTAGCAGAAAGGTCTGTAAGTGAACTTCTGCTTCAGATTGATGCGCTTTGATGTGCTAAGAAGCCTTGATCAGCCTGAGAGAATAATAGCTCCTGTGCCCAGGAAAAGAAGAGACTTGAATTTACTGTGATGTACGTGCTACCCAAACCTCTTTGAGTCTGAAAACTAGCGGAGTGCATTCCTCATGGCTTTGTTTCAGCACATATCTTGCTTTTTTAGCCTGTTTTGCAATGTATGTGTATAAATGGCTCTTGTGTTGGACATATATAAAGAGACGCTGCTTTGATATCTGGAAATGCAGTAATATGAGTGCTGAAGTGCTGCCGTCACCACTGCACATCAGGAGAAGTTTAATGTGATCGCATGGACGAATGTTTCCATCCAAAGTTTATTTTTAGATTTATTTTTCACTTTAGATCTGGTTTGGTTATATTTGAATTTTTGGCAAATGTAGTTAGCAAAGTTAAAAATCTGAAACAGTAATTTAAATCGAAAAGCAAAGTGTACTTTGCATAAACAGATAAATATCATAGCTAAAAGTATACAGAATATACTCCTTTCTTTTCGCTAAAGGAGTAGAACTGATGTCACCCCAGGCTTTTCCGTGTGGTGCATGGTGGAAGACCAAGAGACAGCAGGCTCCAGTTGAAATAAGAGAAGTTCGCACTGGTTGCAGGGAGAAGCTTTTTCAGCCTGAGGCTGGCTGGCCAGGCAGGGCCACACATTGCCCAGAGAGGCTGTGCAGTCTCAATCCTTGAGGGTTTTCAAGACCTGACTGGACAAAGCCCTGAGCAACCCAGTTTGATCTTACAGCTGATCCTGCTCGGAGCTGGAGCGCAGAGCAGAGGCCTCTTGAGGTCCCTCCTGGCCTGAATTATCCCATGATCCATTAAAAACCACTTCAACATAGAGGGGCCTTTATGCTTGGAAGATGAATAAAGTGGCAGGGTCATGGAGGGCATCGTGATGATGGTAAGGCTGGTGGTGACTTCTGCTGGAGGGTGGCTGTTGTAACAGGAGGAGGGGGAAGAGGAATGCAGCATCTGGCTGGGCTTGTTCTGGAGTGCTGCTGTATGGGGGTGTCTGAACGTTTGTTGCTGCTTTTTTTGAATTGCACAAAGCAATTAAAACCCACCGCTTGCTGCTTCTGAAGAGACGGTATGCTATTTGTTTTACACCAACAGTAGCTGTATCACCACATTACACTATTACTTCCAAAATTTTGGAAATAATTAGTTGGTTTCTGTTTGTATAAGTAATCAAACCTCACCTCATGGGAACAGGCTTCAGGAGAACTATATTCTTCATGTGGAAGGGTTCTACTCCTTGGGGGATTTTCTTTTGCTTAGTTGTTTGTTGGGTTTTTTTGCGTGTGTTTGGTTTTTTTTTTTAAGAGTTGGCTATGACTATTTCCAGTCCTTCAAGAATGATGTGGGAGTGTGAGTAGGAGGTGGATTAAAACCTATGGTTGATTGGACTGAATGTGAGTCAGCTGCCCAGTGTGAGGTGGGAGCTGATGGGTGGTGATGTGAAGCCAAACAGAGCTCCTGAAGAATGAAGTGGTCAAGATACCAAGGCATCCTTGTAAAGAGGAATGTGGATGGGTCAGAGATGACTACGGTGGCTTTGGAGGAGCAGAGGCCTCCTAATGGTTTAAACAGCCTCTTGAGTAATCCTTGTCATTATTAGGAAGATGGCCTGCAGCATCGGAGTTAGTCTGGCAAACACTTAAAAAGAAACATAAAATGTACAAAATGCGCTGTTAGTAGGGTATGACTTATGAACACAACACTGAATTAATTTAAATGTTCAACCAAATCTCCGTTTTTCTGTTGTATTTCTGGTTTTGTTGGCTTGATTTTTGTTCTTCCCAGAATGGAATTCATTTAATTTACAGACTGACTTTCCTTTTTTGTGTTTGGAGACAATATACTCCAAGTGGGATTTCAAAAGCTTTCACTTATGCTTGCACTTTTTTTTTCTTTTTTTCTTTTTTTCTTTTTTTTTTTTTTTACCACTATCCCATCTGCTTCCACCCACATAAGCAAGTGAACTGTCATTCTTGCCTGTGGTGCCCCAGCTGCAATGGGATGTGGCCAGTGGGTGAGGTCCCAGTGAGGCCACAGTATCTTGTCCCTTCCATACTCAGATGCTGAAAGCCATTGGGATTATTGCTGGCAGAATCTAAAAGCTTTAGAATTTAACTTTACCATGACTGTAACCATGCTGAGACTTTTTCCAGAATACTGTTCATGTGACTATGGTGACTTCATGTCCACTCTTCCTCCAGCCTCAAATACTACGCTGGGTAATTTGCCTTTTATTTTAATTTTTTTTATACATATGCAAAACCTTTGTGTTTCTTCTTTTCTGTTTTTTTTCCTATAGCTGTTCATTTTCAGTTGTTGCATGGATAATAGTGCTGATGAACAAGTATTTAGTCTGACACATGAAAACATAGCTGTAAAGAAAATGAAACAGAGAAAATTACAGTGGCAAAGGTTCCTAAATTATAGTTGTACAAGAAGATTGTGATAAGGAAGTAGTTAAACATTACTATTTAGTCAAACCTGCAACTGTGGCTGGTACTTCAATTGTCTCTTCCTTTTGCTGACGCTTAATTTGTGCAGATACTCTTCCTGCTAATAAAGTCCTTGTTTTATTGAATTTAAAGCCTATGAAAGTAAATGGGTGTGTTATCCCAGATGGTTTTAAGTGAAGTGCCAAACAAATGCTGATTATTTTCAGATTCATTTTTAGAAGAAATGTTAAGTGCTTGCTATGCCCACTGTTTAAAAAAAAAATAATAATAAAACCCAGACACCAATCAGTCTGAGAGCAGATACATGTTCCATTCAGGTATATCGGAAAACATATATAAGGTAATTGGACTAAACCAGGATGTTGATTAAAAAAAAGTGTTAACGTTTGAGTTGGCTGTAGGCTTGCTGCAGCTGGAAAGCGTGTTGTTTTTTTGGCAGCAGCGTGTTTGCTCACAAGTCCAGGTCTGAGAAGCAGCCCAGGCAGGTGTGAGCATTGTCCTGTGCGTGCTCATTGGTGGAGTTGGGTAGTTGCTTGTCACTTTGGTGAGTACAGACCATGATCTCGTAGCAGCAGATCTCATGTTTGAAGACCTTTGCTTAGTTTCAAAGCATCACAGCAGTAATCTATGAGACCCTGAAGACCAACTTTCATCCACAAGGGTGTGGGACTGAGAAAATGTGCTATGTAGGTCTTTTGCAGGAATAAGGCGTGAGTATGGTCCTTTAGAGAAAACATGCACCTTTCTTCAGAGGTTCTGTATTTTTCCTTCTGACACTGCCTTTAGGTTCCAAGTTGGTGGTTAGTAATAACTTCCTTTGTCTCTCCTCCCAGGCAATTCAGGAAATGTCCTAAGGCAAGCTGGGTTACTGTGGTTAATTTGGTTTGAGCAGGATGGATTGCTGTTTGCGACCAAAAGGTGGTCAGTCTTCTGTGGTAAAGCTAACAGCCTTCATGCTTATCTTAACCTTGATGAAGCTATTACTATCAGTTTGTTAGGAAAAGAGTTAGGTGAAGGCAGTGGCCCCGACTGACCAAAGGTTAAAGCAATCAGCGATAGCTCAGCTGTCAGCAGAATTGCATTGCTGGGAATCGTGTCTGAGTCTTTGCACAACTTTATTGTCTGCTCAGCTTTTAGCTGTCCGTGCAAGCATGTCCTTCAGCAAGCTGAGGAAAGGCCAGGGGTTGTCTGCCTAAGATTTCTGCCTGCCCTTTGTGTTGTGAAGCCAGTTCTGTGTGGCCAAAATACTGCACAAGTGGCAGCTGTTTGTGGTGGAGCCTCAGATAAGTGGATTTATCCAGTAACTGTGAGGCTGTTCAAGTTGGATCTTGTCAACTTGGCTCTCTTCTTTCTTTCTTTCTTTATTTTTTTTTCTCTCACCAGAATAGTTGTACTGAATTTTGGTGTTGTTGCATCCTATTTTTAACACCAAAGCTCACTTATCTCTCATTAAATGTGCAGTATGTTTCATTTGAGAGAGACGGCATTTTATCAAACATCGCAAATGAGCTTTGCTGTTAGGAAGAATCCTTTATCAGTTGGTTTTAATTAATTCTATTTAATATAAATTTATGTGTGCAAAATTCTGGTATAGTTGGAATCAGTACAGCTTAATAAAATAGTTATCAGACTCATTTGTAGTTCTCTCAACACAGCATTACATTAGTCATATGGTAGTTAAAAATCCATATACCTAGTCTATCCAAGCATTTTGCGTATTTTAAACCAAGCTAATGTGTCTGTAGAGGAATATAAAGTCTTTTGCAGTTGCCCAGTATTAAAGCCTGTCTTCTTTATGCAGAGATGTAATTGCTGGCCAGTATATGTTTTTGCAGTAATGACAGTCACCACAGCTGTTTGAGTTCTGTCATGTTTATGCATGACTAGATATTGCAAAAGGCTGGTAAGAATTTGCTGCAAGGAGAGCATTCATTTTTCAGTCTTGGGAAGTGGGCTCCATCTAGTGTTTAATTTAAAGATTGGACTCCAGTTCATTTTCTTGAATGCCCTTGTAGTGTGGATAAAGGACATAGAAGAAGAATCATGATAGGCATCACTTTTGTTGATGATTATCTAGAATGAGATTTTTCTTGATACAGTCAGTATGCATATAGCAACCTGAAAACACTGTGTCTGTCTTGCATATGCACTTGAAGTTAAAATAATCCTTTTATGAAATGGCACATGGCTAAAAAGAGATTAAACTAGCATGGCTATAATGTGATACTGGAATATTTTGTGGTTGGTTCCTATATATATATATTTTCGTGCTATTTGATGTGGCATGTTAGAAACCACCCTGTTAGTTTATAAAATCAGAATTAGAAAGCTAATTGCAGATCTCTTCTAAGAAATAATGAATTTTGAAATGTGTGCTGGATATTAATATGCAGTCAGCAACAACTGTTTTCCCACACGTGATGCTTCTCTAAAGAAGCATGTGGGGTTCTGACCTTTATTTTTGCTGTTGTCTTAATATTTCAGTTATTGTAATATTTAATCCTCTAGTAAAGTCTACTTACTTTTTTTAAATTAAGGGGGATATCAAGCTTTGACCCAATTTAAACTAAAATAAAAAAGTATGTCATTGTTATTGTCTCATGTCTCTAACGCCCTGATGATAAATAATGCTGTAAAACAGAGACAAGAAGCATGAAGAAGAAAAAATTTTCATATGTTCAAGGTGGTATTAATTAATACTGTGAAATTTGAAATACTTAAAACTGAATTCAGATTTGGCTTCTCTGCTGACCTTTTACATTCCAAACTGAAGAAGTGGGGACTTGGAAATGTTTAGTCAGCAAATCTGCAGTGAGGAAAACCTGGGTTATCTGAGGACTATATTTAATTATCAGTACAGTGAGGTTTTGTCTGGTTGTGTTCTTTCCTCTGGTTGGAGGGAGATTTGAGGCCTCTTTAACAAGCTTTTAGCCTGAGCTCTCTGGCACTTTCCAGCCACACTTTGAGAGTGATGAGGACAGATGCAGGCAGGCACCAAGCCTGGGCTGAGTGTGGCTGCACACCTGAGCCACCAGCCCTTCCCTGCCTTCCTGCCTGCACGGGGATGTTGCACACCTTTGCCGTGGCATGGCAGGTTTGTGTCACTTGCCCCCATGGTCACTTACCTTGAGAGCTGGGATCCAGATAGCTTCAGAGACACCTGCTCCTTGCAAGAGTGGAGGAAATCCCTGACCCAAGTTCCAAGACAGCTCTTGGCATGTTTTCTGTGCATCTGTGGACAAAGGGCTAGGATCCTCTCCTGTCTCATTGGCAAAGAGCCCATTATTGTTTCATCTGTAAAATATTTGGGGTCTGGGCTTTCCAGTTGACAATTGCAAGCTGAGTGTGGACAAAGTTAATGGGAACCATCTGGTGCCAGGAGGGAGCAGCGAGATGGTTACCTTGGCCCTGTGAAAATGGGGATCCATTGTGGCAGGGTGCCAGGGTCCATGCATGTCAATGACATGGGGGAAAAGGATCAGGAGCAGCGGCCAAAGAGGGCACCATCAGATGTGGGATGCAGGTGGTGAAACCCCCCTGGACACTAGGGCCGCCCTGTTGAGCCCCGGGTACAGCCCCAGAGCCTCTCAGCATTGGGGTGTACTTGATTCACTTGGCTAAGGGAGGCAGCCAGTAGTTGTGTGGGGGAGCTTAAGTATGTATACATACACGTGCTTTCTTGACAATTTTTTTTTGTTGTTGTTCCACTTTTGAGACACTGGTGTAGTTGGCAACCTCTGATCTTCCATTCCCTTATAGGTGTAAACTTGGTATTGCAACCCCACAGTTGGGGTGGACCTCTTGGACCACCTGGACATTTTTTGCTATTAAATACTGTCTTCCATAGGCAAAAAAAAAAAATCTCATTTCTTTAACTGTTGATTATTTTTTTTTTTTTTTAATAAAATACCACATTGTTTAATCCAGTTTACTTTTCTGTGTTACTTCATTTTACATTTCTTATAGAGCAGCCAATGAAAGCAAACTGAAGTTTGTGTCACTTGAGACCTCTGGGTATTACAGTGATCTGGTAGATTGCTAGATATGTTGTGGTATTTTTTTTTTTTTTAATTACCCATTTAGAAGCAGTGGTTACACTGCAATTTCTAAACAAAACTTGGAAATATCTTTGTTTGCCTTAAAAAGCCTTTTCTCTCCTTAGGCGAAACTAAATTGGGTCAAAATCTAAACTACCACTGTGCCTTTAAAACCTATTTGTAAAATTATAGATCAAAAAGATAGGATAGTGTTGTTCTTTTTCAAGTGCCTGATAATTTGCTGTTGTCAACTCAAACACCGTATTTCTAGCCAAAGCTAAAATTGACCACAAAGGCCTCACAGGTGCTTTTGGTTGTCACCCACCAGGCAACGAAATGGAACCTCGCTTGCATTCTTGCTTTGAATCTGCAAGATATGGGCTTTGAACCCATTTTTGCCTCGTCCAACACCACTGGTTGTTGGGGTGGTGGTGTCTCATGGCCAAGGAGGATGGTTTGGTTTGGTGCTGACAGGGGAGGGAGGGTCTCCAAAGAGATGTCCCAGTCCTCCAATGTGGCCTCACAGTGGAGCTGCATGAGTGCCTCCCAGTTGAGTCCAAGATTGCTTTGTGGTGAAGCTTGATGGAGGAGAAAGAAACCTCAGAAAGGCTGGACTTAATTGTGATGCTGAACTGCAGGCAAGTGGCAGGTGGCACCAGGGGAAGCTCTTGAACTGCTGCATCTTGTGCTGCTGCATCCACTGAGTCCCTCTGCAGAGTGTAGAAGAGCCTAAAGTGAGAAAGCAAGTGCCAAATAATCCATTTGCAGCACAAAATGACAAAGCTGAGGATAATCTAGAGGAGAGAAGCTTTGCCATACTTGGGAGAGCTTCTTGCAAAGTTTATGGCGGCAATCAAAAAGGAAAGCAAAAACTTGAGAATATGAGGTTGGAAAGGTGGTTCTGGCATGTGAAAATCAGGTCTGGAGTTTTCTGATCACTTCTGTCACCCTGTTAGAAGAGGAAAATGCTAAAATAGGGACAGGAAGTGGAAAAGAGCAGAAGCGATTCATGGTTTCAAGTAGTGCAGGTAATGAAGAAGGTGTAATTAGTCCTGGCCTATTTAACCTGAAAGAAAAAGAAAGCTATAAATAAAATAATTTGTGCGGATGGGGTGGGCAGGGAAGAAGAGGTAGAATATTTAGATTTTACTATTTTGGACTCAGGATCTCCAAGTAAAATTAAGGTATAAAATCTTTTATTAGCCAGCTGTGTGTTTTCTTTTATGACAAAGGTATCAGATAGGCGATGCACTATGGAAGTAGATAGCAAGGGTAGGCAGTTGGCATCAGCTAATTGAAGGGCTAGGCAGTGTATTTTAAGAGAAAGAAAATTCACTAATACATCAACTGACTAGATTAAGGGTACTAAGATGACAAGATCCTGAATTTAGATGTGTATTTCTTGCCTGAGGGGGGCAGACTATGGTACATAGTGCTTCTGTTCCTCTGTGTGGTGGACACAGCACTTGTGTCACAGTGGTTGTATGTTCACCTCTCTTGCACTTTCTTCTCTCTTCCCCTCCACCCCAAACTTGAGCTGGCTGGTTTGGGAGCTAGCCCTAGCCAGTGATTATAATTTTGCATTGTTTTTGGTTACCTGACTTGAACTCCTTTCTCCCTCCACGGGGGACTGATGTCTTCAGCCATTAAGCATCTTGGAGTGTGGCTGCACGACCTGTTGGGTCTGTGCCACCATAACATGTGATATCAGAAATTTATGAGCCAGAAACTTGCAGCTAAAAGAATGTTCATTTAAACTAGAGGAAGGAAAATCAGGAAGGCAACTTTATTGTCCTGAGATTGAGAGGATTAGTTCCACAGCATGAACTGTTGCTTTTATCTCTGCCCAAAAGAAATAACAATCACAATTGCATTTTAGCTCTCTTTTCTCAAGTTGGACATTGTGAAGTGATTTGCTTTTGGTTTGTTCTATACTTATAGATGCATTAATGGTTTCTGAAGGAACGCTTGCTCTAATTTGTAGACATTACATTGGTAAGAATTTGTCTGTTGTCACTGACGTAATTTCTTCTTTGACATCGTTCACCTGGCATTAAAATAGTATTACTGAATCTCAATTTAAAAATTTCCACAGCTAATAGGTAAAACCTTTGCTTTAAGTGTTTTGTTGGCTTGATCTAATCTGTATCCTTAATGTCCGCTGTGGGACTGGATCCAGCTCTTCAGTGCTGACAAGTGCCTTTAGCTTCATTTATTTATTATGGGGAAAGCAATTTGAAAGCTTAGTTATTGAAGCCACTTTTTACAGGAGAAAGTAATGAAATTGCCCAGTCTGAAGGCACAAGTTATACAACTTAATATCTAATCTTAAATAGCATTATTAAAGCCAAATACCTACCATTAAAATCACCGGAGGTTCATTTTGTTACGAAACCCAAGAATAATGCCTTCTGACATAATTCTTTGTAATACAATGGCCAAAAAATACTGCTCTGCCTACTGTGCACTTTGCAGTATTACATACAATCCGGGTTTTACTAGCTGGCTTTGCCAAATGGCCCCTGCCCTTGCAGTAAGTGTCCCTCATGCTTGAAGCCCAAGCATGTTTGCAGCTATTCTCCTTACAAAAGTAGGTATGAGGTTATTTGGCGTTATTTGTGATGTGTTTGCTGTGTAAACAGCAGTATAAAACTCAATCGGACTGGACTATGCAAGAACAGCACTTAGAATGTCTTTATTTTCATTCTCCACTTAAATTTCTGCTTTGCTCTGAAGTTATGAAAGGACGGCACATACCTGAAGGTTCATGATTCTGGGAAAACTGGGATAGTTTTTTTGGTCAGTTCAAGCACACATATTCTAATATATATATATATATATATATATATAAAAGTTTTATAGCTCAGGTTTTTTTTTAGAATGCACAATACAGTGTTGAATTCCTGAAGATTTGTTTTTCCTGATAATTCTGGTTAAGGGAAGATTTGTCAGCTGGTCAATAAGTGGGGAAAAGAAAGTGCTGAATTAATGATGTAAGAGGGGAGGAAGAATTTCATTAAGTCCAGAGATGATTTTACTTTTTGTTTGATTTGATTACTTTCATGCTTTGATTTGCATTAGCATGCAAATATTTCTTCCTTGCTGTGCTCAACGTTGAAAGAGATAAAATAAAGCAAATTACAAGTAGAAGTGATGAAGACAAATCTTTTTCTTCCAAAGGAAAATGTAAATGTTATCAGTACTAGGGGAAAAAAAAAAAAAAAGTGCTTCTCAGAAAAGTGCAATAATCACAGTTTTGAATATTTAAAGATCAATTTTGTCATTACATCAAACTAGCTCAATCAGAGCAGGAAAAATACAGTATTGATAAATGATGATGCCTCTGAGTGAGAGATTTGAAACGTTATTGTCACCAGTGTGTATTTATAGAGCTACCAGGAGCTGTTCAGCACTGTGCCGGAGTGGTATCTTTGTGCCTTCTGGTCTAGCTTATTTCACCTCCTGTATTAGAATGTGCTGGTTGTTTTTTGGGGATTTTTTGGAAATGAAGACTTCAATGTAAATTCTGAAATACGCTAGTATTTTATTTTCTGGAAGAAGAGGGAGGGGGAGAAAAAGCATAGTGAAAATAAAATATCTGATGATGTTCTAAAAAAGGACTTCCTGTGTGGGGGAATCACTTAACTTTCCCTGTAGTAATTAAGTCCTAATTTGTCGAGAGAAAACAATCTTATTATTATTTTACAAATAAGATATTCCTTGTAAAATCTTTGCCTGCACTACATCTCAGATCAGCCTGATTGATAACTTTTTATGTATGTTATAGTATGAATTTGGCTTTGCTTTTAGAATCTACCGTGACTGATGTTATAGTGATACTATGTTGTATATTATTAAAATGATGCCTGCTGGCAAGAAGGTGGATGGGAGAAGGGTGTATGCATAAAGAGGGGTCACAGTCTGGAGGTAAAACAGAAGATGCAGGGGTCATTATGCAACTAAAAGTTAAATTAGGCAATGTTCATGCACACACTCCACATTTGCTTAAGACAAGGTTTGTGAATAGTCTCATTAATGTCGAAAGGACCCCTTACATGCTTGAAGTTAAGCAGATTAATAATTATTTGTTGGATTATGTCCCAAGCCAGTCTTGCAAAAATACCACTTCTGATAAATTCCTACTGCTTGATACAAAAAAAAAGAGGAAAGAAAAATCTTTTACTCACCCATTGTACTGCCAGAAAAAGGAAACAAAACAGAAATTGGGAACAAATGTAGCCTCCCCCATGAAGCACATCTGCAACTCCCTGCATATTTCCCCCTTGAAGTCTCATAGAGATTTTGCCACAGGACTTGTTGCAACACTTGGATGCCCTTTTCCCACCCCACCCCATACAGGTGTTCTCCCCTTTTTCCTTCTCTAGATGATCAACTGCTCTTGCCCTCTGCTTGCTGTCCTGCTTGTGCTTGGCACCTCACTGCACTCACTGTCCCCCCGGGCCCCCCTCCCCCCCATCATGCCACAGGGGGCCAGGTGCCTCTCACAATGTTCCCCTTGCTCTCTCAGGGCTCTGCCTGTCACCTTGTCCCCATTCAGCTCCCATCTCCCTGCCACCTTCACCCCTTCGTGTCATCCGCAAGCCACAAGCAGCTGCGTGCGGTGTGGGATTGGTGAGGCTGGTGGCTCTGCACAGATAGGCAAGTGTCTGGATGGTTTTCTATGTTTCCCGTTCTTCCCTTGAACCCCTCTTTTTTCTAATTTAAATGCTACGTTTGTGTTTACCAGCACATTTTGTTTTCCTTCTCCTCTGCTTTTTGTGGCTCTCCTGAAGCTGAGGTGAAGGACTGCAGACCTGTTGAAACTGTCTGGTTGAGACGGGCAAGGAGTTTGAGATGCTCTGAAATGTATGCAGAGAAACACAACGCACAGGACCCCAGGAGCAGCACTGAAGTGCTTGTTTCTGTTTGTACGTCTTACTAGAACAGCTCTTTTGAACTGATTTAAAATTAAAAACAAAAACAAAAGTGTCTGAGAAACTTCCCTTTCAAAGCCTTGCAACTTTTTGTGGTTGTAGGCTGAGAATTGACTTTATCCCAGAAGTGGAGCCAACTGGTTAGCTCTTACTGTCTAGAGTGATCACCAAAGATGACTTCTGCTGTTTAACCTCTGCAAAATGTTCCCTGCCGTTAATGACTGTCTGATGCCAACATTAGATACGTAGATGACGTGTCGTAGGGAGAAGGAAATCATTGCAGTAAGGTTAACATTTTTAGCTACTAATTTGTACTTTCCAAAAGTTCATATTTACTGTAAGAGAGTTTAATAATTTCATTTTAATGAAGTTAGATTTGTTCTTATGTCTGGACACAAAAGAATTCTTAGGTTTCTGGGCCATCACATTTATTCTGCAAATATTTTTTTCATTAAATCAAATTTCTCTGAACTCTTGAATAGGAATACACTGAAATACAATGGCTTAACTATTCTTTTTCTTTTGCATATGTAACTTGTTAGATAAATGTATTTTTCATCTGTGGCAGGGGCACTATGCTTTGCATTAAGAATTGTGGTTTGGCCAGCAACATGAAGATCTGCTCATGCATTGAATAGATACATCACAACTACTGCTGAAAACCTCCTCCTCTTCCACCTCCTTGTGAAGTGCTGCTGCTTTCTGCAATGTCATTTCACTTCTGGAAATGTTCTTTTTAAGCACAGGTAAATGGCAGCCCAGTGATAATCCAGATTTTATTTCGGTCAGTGAGAGGAGTGACACGAATACGCTGCAGAATGTGTCTGGCAGAAAGTGCACAACCATTTTGACTTTTCAGGATAAATTAATTCTCTTCTCTTCCTAGTGTGTCATGTTTTTAGCCTAGAGCTCTGCTGCCCCAGCATAAGTGCATCCTTCCCTCGACTGTTCTTCCTGCCATCGCTGTCTCAGGTTCATGGTCCAGCTCCTTCCTGCCTTCTAGTTCTGCCTCCACTTTCACTTGGAGATTTCTTCCAGAATGACAGCTAATAGAATATTGGGTAGCCCTTTTCCCTCTTTTTCTCTACTAAACAAACTAATAAAATTCTTGCCTGCTGACCTTCTGTTGGTTTTCCTTTCCCATGACTCCTGTACATAATATAGCCAGAAAAGGACTTTTAATAGCTGTCAGGTTTTCAGGACAGTACCTCAAGTTCAGGGAATGGCTCTTGGGAACTTTTTATTTGCCTTAAAATTCCTTTTGTGGTGACATCTAGAGAAAAGCAGTGGCTGCTGGTTATGGGCTTGCTGTGTGTCTGTGGGCTGTGTCCCAGGAACCCACCTCTGTCTCTGGTCCTACACCTGGTTACAAGCCCTGCCTCAAAGCAGCATTTGCAAGGTATGGAACTGCTGCTCCTTCATACAGTGACATACCTCCTCCTGATAATGAAAGTAATAAAACATTAACAGGCTCTTGCATAGGAGGAATAGCATTTTGTGGTTATTAATCAAATCCAAATGTCCTTACTTCCAACAGCAGGAGGTTGGGCTCTTAAACCCAGGGCTGAGAGAGATCTTTTCTGCACAGCTTTGCTGCAGTCTTTGCAGCTTCTTCCATGTGCTTTCTCCATCTGGGATGGTGTGTTTTTAGGCCAGCATTTTATTATTATTATTATTATTGTTATTACTATTATTTACAATTATTTGGGGGCCTGGAGTAGCTTACCTTCAGAGGCCCATTCCAGCCGCAACAATTCTGTGATTATTTATTATTAACTAGAGATTCGTGACAAGGACATTCCTCTCCGTGTGGGGCAGGTTGTACTTGACAGTGAGCTGAGGGGCATCTTACCTCTTTTTGTGGGTCTCCCAGAAAGTAAGAATTCAGCAGAGCCTGGTGTCTGGAGCAGCATCAGTCAAAAGGAGAACATTATAGCAGCACAAGGCTATTTTCTATGAAAACAATCCCAGTTTACTGTTGATTTTCCCAGGATCCTGTCCTCAGAAATCCATAGGATCCTGGATGATGTTTGTGGCCTCTTGCCCAGTGGAACAAACTTGTTTCTCTTAATAACAACCATCTGGAAGGACTATTGGGAGGGATTTCTGCTGGCTAATTATCAGCCTCCAGCATCTCCTCAGCCTTTTTCTGAGCTGCATATAGGAGTCAAAAGCAGCTGTAGAAGCCATTTTTGAAAATATTATATGTGCGAAGTTACTTTTGCCAAATCAGCTGCATTTTGTCTATTTAAGCCATTTTGTATCTTTTTTTTTTTTTTTTTTCTTTTCTTTAGCTTCATGCCATGTATGGGAATTAAGGAACTTCTACTGAGCTGCCTTGGAAGTTTTCATTATAAGACTACCTCTGTGTATACTAAATAAGAAGTCATTCAGTAGGAATAGTTCTTCCTTATATTAATTAACAAATAATGCCTTTAGATTCATATACTTGAAACTGATTAATACACGATGCAAAAATAAGTAATTTTCTTGTTTGTCCAATTGTACACTTACAAGGAGTTTCTGTACTTCCATATTGAAATTAGTTTTCCTGCCTTGCCTGTATTGTAGCAAGACAGATGTTATACCAAGAGGAAATGTAAACAAATCATCAGTTCATAGAGTAAGGTCCACTGATGTTTCATTTTTAAAGTGTTCCTTCCTCCTTTTTTAAAAAAAGTTTAAAAAGTTTAAAAAAGTTAAAAAGCTTAAAAGTTTAAGGCAATGCAAGGCAATGAGATTAGAGTCCATTATTCCATCCTGATTCTTCCCCCTACCCCAAATTTGTAACACACATGCACAGAGCCCACCAGACGCTTCAGCAATTACATTAGCTGAGGTGTTACTCAGATTTCGGCATTGCATTTGGTGGATGTCACCTATGGTGGCTGCCAAGGGGGTAAATGGGGAGATTGGTGGCCAGTGGCCCTGGCTGTCATCACTAAGGAATGGAGAGAGGAATGCTTCAGACATGCCAAGCAAGTCCCAGCTGCTGGTGGCTTTGCAGGGGAAGGAAACTGCCTTTATTCAGCTTTGCAAACACTGCAGAGTGTCGTTAAAGTCTCCAAAGCTCAGTAAGTTGTTGTAAAACTATTTAACTCTTTACTGTGAATATTTGGTGTAAATATAGCTGTTCAGTAGAACAAAAGGCAGCGATCTGTGCATTTTGTTCCTGAATTAGGCTTCCCAGGATTAGGGGTTTTGCTCTTTTTTTTTTTTTTTTTTCTTTTTTCTCATTTAGAAGTAGTCACCCACCCTCTCCACAAGTGTAAATTGCTCTCTGGTAATGAGATCAATGAACCTTCACCAATTTACAGTGGTGGAGAATAATGTGGCTCATTATGCATTTGATGAGATACGATCTTGGAGGCTATCTTTGCATGGACAGATAATAAAATAAACATTAAAGACTAATAAAAAAAAAAAAGTCATATCCTCCACCACTGCCCTGTGGCTGTGTATACAGAAATATGTCATTACTTATGGGTGGAGCAGAAGGATCAGTGGGTCAGCTCCATGGGTCGGCCATGTGAAGGCTTTTCTCTTCTTCCTACTTCTGTTGCTCTGAATTCTGTTTTGTCAGTCAAGGTGGGTGACAAGAGCCTGGGGTTTTAATCTTGGGTTTAATACATATCCTCACAAAGGGCAGCTTCTTTTTGCACAGATAATACTGTGGGGTTTTTGTCTAATGGAAACACAAATCCTACTGAAGTCTCTTACAGCCATAGCAGGCTGATGTTAAGGGTGACTGTTTAGAACCATGATTGCGCTTTAAAATAAAACCGATCACCTCCAAATTGGTTGTTCCTGTAATTTGGTTGAGTAAGTAATCAATCACCTTTTGACAGGCAGCTGGTTACAGTCAGGGCTTTCATGTTCCTGCAGTTTCAGTGCAGATCCGCAAAACCCCTGCCACTGTGACATGTCTGGCAACTGGCTTATGCTGCCTGGCACTGTTGATCCTTTCGGAAAAAGTTAAATGTACTTCCTTTCTTTTTCCCCCAAATAAAATATGTTGCAATCATATTTTCTGTGATATTGATAAATTTTACACATTCCATCCTTGGTGTCGTGAATTCTGGAAAGGGAAGTAGGAACACAAAGTAAAATTGATTGTGAGATGCGAGGAGGCTACTTTAAAAGTAGTAACATAAATTGTGTGGAGGTCTTCTTCTGAAGTCTGTTCTAAAGGTCAAATTATTTTTATTTCTCAAGTTTTTGGGTTTCTCAAATTACTAATGAATTAATATAGGACAGCAAATTTTGCTGAAAGCCTGCTATTAAGACTGCTGTAGAAAAGTAACTATGAAAGAAGTCTTCTGCCGGCTATGGTTACTGCATATTCTTCTCCAAGTACTTTTCAAAAATATTTGTGTTTAAGAAAACAAAGTATTTTTCCCCTTTGTGTAGCACTGTAATGAGTTAGATGATGTAGTATTTCCGGTTTATTCACATCATACATGTAGACTTTTCTGGACTGACTTCTTGCTCTGGACAATACATGTGATGTTTTACACATTAAGAAGACTGGGCAGAAAATGTCTAAAGGTATCACTTTGTGCTTATAAATTTCACCCTTATAGTGTAAAAATTCAGAGAACTGTAAGTTTTTTCCACTTTGCAGACACCACTGGTGAGTAAGGTTGGGTTATCTTTGTTCTTAGTAATGGCAGAGCTCTTTACTTGGGTGTCTACAAGAAGTAGATCATGCTCATAATACTAGAAGGCAATGTTTTTCACACACTGTGTGGGTTCGGAAGCACTGAGGAAAAACTCAGATGGCTTTGGTGAGGTGGAATAATCCTCCGGCCTCCTTCTCAGGAGGCTTGAGTTTAATTTCTAGGATATGCTATTTCAAAATAACCCTTTTCCTCCTCTCAATTAGTGCTGATGACTAGACCAGAGTGTTTCAGCTGCTTGGTGATGCCTCACTGCCACAAATCAGAGGAGCGTTCTCTGATGGCATTAACCGCAGATCAAATGTCTGCAACGGTGCGGAAGCCCTTGGTGCCCAGGGCTGCTTGCTGTGGATGCTGTGCCGTGTTTATCCACCAGCTGTTTCGGAATGGGTTGTAACAGCGCTGGAGTCTGCGCCACAGAGCGGGTGCCCAGGCTGCAGCAGGGATAATGTACAAACCTGCTGTGCTTCACATCTGATGGTGACGTATCTGTAAATCAGAAACATCAACTTGCTTAAAACGTGCCATGTTTTGTGTGCTTACATGGCTTCATCTGATGTGGAATGCAGAAGATGCTTCTTGTCCGCTGACACCAAAACCTTCCTCTGGTGTGTGGCCATGATGCTTGTGAGAAACATGTTTGCAGAAATGGCAGAGGTCCTTCTCATGTGGTGACCCATGTGGGGCCGCCTCCAGCCGTAAGGTTATCTGAGGGCTTTCTGAAGGAGGTGGGAACCTTGTGGGCTGTCTGACTCTTGCAGAGGTTTTTCAGAGGCTTTTAATTTGCTGCATATCATACCAATTTCAAACTAAAGTGGGAAATTAAGGACTGGGGTTTCCCCCCTCCAAGGGAGAGGCTGTTTTCCACTGGGAAGTAGCAGCAAAGGTTTTCAGACCTGTTGTTGTCGGGTTTTTTTTGTTGTTTTCATGGGAGTTGCAACAGGACTACAATGCACAATCTTTTTTCCTTTTTTATTATTTTTTATTCTACCTAAATGCTGCCTCCTACTGCTGATGGAGATATGGGCAGTAAATGCAGATCAGTCAGGATAAATAAAGTCTTGTTTGTTTGTTTTTTAAGAGTGTGCTTCACCTCAACACAAATCTCATTCATTTGTTTTGCAGGTACACTAATGGAAAATCTTGTCCCAGATTCTGCAGGAGGTTCATAACAAGCATGAATCTGCTTCCCAGTACAGTCCCTGTGTCCTCAGGGCATGCTCAGCTAGTGCCCAAGCATGGCAATGATAGCAGTCTGAAAGAGGAAGGATTTGGGACACTGAAAAGATTTTGTGTGGCACATTCTCTGAATAGCTCTCATGGGGATGGATCTTCAGCACCTTCTCTGGTGTCACCTATGACTAGGGGGGGGGAAAAGAGCTCTTGGGTAAGGTGCTCCCTAAGCCTGGTGCTTTTTGGAGGTTAGATCTATTACTTCAAATCATTCTTCAGAAGCTACCCAACAGGTAATAAAAATCGTTTTTTATCTTTGGTGATAAATGGTGCAATCTGAAATTTCACATGATAATTGGGTGGCTACATTTCTTCCTGTTCCAAAAACTTCCCAAGTCAAGGTTGTGCTCAGAGCACACCGTAATCATGCAGTCTTGAAGCTGATCAGCCAGTCTGCGCACCACAGCTTAAAATTATCATGGGGCTGATCTTCCCAAGTACAACTGAAAACATAAAACGATCATATATGAGAGTATGCAGAATAATTTTCGGTAGTGAATAAGCAGTATGTTAAACATTTTTAATAAGTTTTATAGATCCATGGTTTTTATGTTGCCTAAATATGTTATTTTCAAAATATTTTATGAGAATCTTCTTTTTATCTTATATGTCTTTCAATTCATGCTGTTTAAGATTTCACAAGTAAATATGCTCTGCTACTGTGGAAAAGCAACCACATCTGAAGCTTGTTACTCATTCTTTGTGGAGGTAAATTTAAACTTAGTGATTCCATAGAGTCTTTGAATCAACCACTCTTCCGTAATTTTTTTTTTTCCTTACTACATACCTGATGCGTTACTAGAGGAGTTCAAATTTTGTTTTCCAGCTATTTTCCTCTTCTTCTGGGAGCTGGAAATTCTTTTGCTGTGATGCACATCAAATTGTGTCTCACTGAAGCTCCTCAAACATAGGCATGCAAAGCTCTCGTGTTGTGATGTTCCTCAGGGTTCACACCTTTGGGTTGAGAATATGTTGGTTGAATGTGCGGTCATTGAGGACTGTTGGTCTGAGAAACCTTAACAAACTTACATTTTGTTCTTTTAATATATATATATATATATATATATATATATATATATATATATAACCACCCACCCCTAACTAATTACTCAGAAAGTCATTACTATATTACTCCTTTTTATGCCCTTTGCACAACCTTTCAGAATCATTTGCTTTAGGAAACTGAATGATGAAACAGTCTTGAAAAAATCAAGTTGAAGGCTCAAATAACAAAGCAAATGATTGTAATGTTCCTCCTGTTAATGAAACATAATTTAACAAGTCAGTTCAATAATTTGCTTCTAAACCCCAGAGTAAAGTTTCATTCCATGGCTGTCAAATTTAAGATACCCCATTCCTCACAGATGAAGAAAAGACCTTGTTTATAGACCATTTAGACTGGGAGCCAGACTGTCAATGTGGAGCCCTGCCAGCTTGGGCCAGATGAGAATCTGGCTCCATATAGAGAGCATGAGATCTGTGTTTTTTCACAGCTAGTTTTTGACCCTGATATTCACTAACCACAACCGTAGCTGAATGGCTAGCAAACAGCAATTTTTTGTTGTTGTGGGTTTTTGTTTGTTTGTTTTTGGGGTGTGTTTTTTTTTTTTTTTTTTTTTGTTTGTTTGGTTGGTTTTGTTTTTTATTCCACAGTAAAAATCTGTGTCAAGCACAGATAATGAGGTTCATGTGCTATTACTGGTGTGTTCAGGGAGGCTGGGCAGCCTTCCTCACATTGCTTGAGTAGAGGGCTGGGTGTATCCCAAGCAATCACCCCAAAAAAACCCTAGAACAATAGCACATGGAGCTTTAATGCTTCAGCAAGGGGCAGAGGATCATGGGGAAGCAAAGCTGGCCAAAGCAGGTACACAATGACATGGTTGAAGTATTTTGTCTGATGAACAGGAAAACTGAGATGCCCTTGGCATGGGCAGGTGATTATATGCCAGCTGAGGTCACCAGCACCTATTTTTGTGTGGGGCCACACTAACCTTTCTGAGGGAGAATCCAGCCACGTCACTTCATGGTTCAGTTAAATATTGTAGGAACTTAGATGGCAGTTAGCATCCTAGCATCAATAGTTTGCCTCAGTGGTGATGGATGAAGTCATTTACCTTCCATGAACTTTTTACCTGAGAAACAGTTCTCTCTCCACTATGGGCAAAGTGTCATTAAACAGGAATTTCAAAAAGATGAGTCATCTGAATCTGTTCCTTTCTTCAATTCCTGCTTTTCTTTCATCTTTCATGTCTCATATTAATTCAATTCTTTCAGATACAGTCATTTTAATTGATTAATAGATCCAAATGGTTGGTGATGTCTTGTCAACATACTTAACAATATGTTCCTTCAAAAAATAATCTATCAGTTTCATGCAGTTTTCAGATGAGGTGGTAAAAAGAAACTTGTAAATTCTACATCTTTCACCTTGTTCTCCAAAAGATCAATCATTCCTCCTTGTTGCATGTCTGGTTTAGTACTTCCTAGCTTGCACTGATTTTTGCGTGCCTTTGCATGAGGGTAGTTAATGTTTCCAGAAGTAACACTAGAAGAAACTTATCTCGTTCCACCTGCAGGAAGGTGGTTTGGTGACCTTTTCTAATTAAGGCTTCAGGAGCAGAGTTTGCACTGCGTTACTTGGGCTGCCTTTGAAAGCAGTGGATGCTTATCAGCTCCCTGACTGAGCAGCAGATGGCTTCATCCTAGGCTTGTACATGAGCTGTTAAGAAATGTGCCAGGATTTACGTCTGGATGGGTGGACCTGCCAGGTGGCTTTATGCTCCAAAGACTTTTCTCCCCTGTTAAGTGTGATTCCCGGTCACTGACACAGTGCCATGTGAATGATTGAATTTTTGAGGAGTTATGAAGGGAGACCCACAAAAAGCTGCATTAGTGGACTGGGGGGAAACCATGTGAAGCTTAGCAAAGAAAACTACAGAGTTCCGCACCTGGTAAGGAATAAGCCTAAGCAACAGCACAGGCTGGGGGTCAGCTACCTTAGTAGCAGCTCTGAAGGAAAGAACATAGAAGTCCATTTGGTGGACAAGCTGAACATAAGTCAGCAGTGCACCTTTGCAGCAGTGAAGGCCAACCCGAGGCAAAGATCATGGAATCATTTAGGTTGGAAAAGACCCTTAAGACCATCAAATTCAATCATAAACCTGCCACTGCCAATTCTACCACTAAATCATGTCCATGATGATTAAAAAGTGTGTAGGTGGCATATCACTCCCCTACTCAGCAATGGACAGGCTGCATCTGGAGTCCTGTGCCCAATTTCGGGCCCTGCTCCTATGGAAGAAAGACTTCCAATTTTAGGATGAGGATTATAGCAAGGAGGCTGAAAAAACAAGTGATGGATCGAGAGAGGAAGGAAATGTAACTTTATTTATCCTGGAGAAGAAAAATTAAAGGGGATCTTCTGAATGGTTTATAGATAAAGTGGTTCAGACTCATTGAAAGTGAATGGCAGCAAGGGGAATTCCTGCCAGGTGTAAATAAACAAATATCACCATAAAAGTGATCAAATATCAACACAGGTTGGAGACTTTTCATCTTTGAAGAGACTCAAAACTTGACAGAACAAGTGCTTGAGCAACCTGATCTAACTTTGAGGTTAACCCTGCTTTCAGCAAGGAGATAGGACTTGATGACTTTCAGAGGACACTTCCAACCTGAATTATTCAATGATTCAAGTAGAGTCCTATGCTTTATAAACATTTTTGGTTTTTAGCAGGAATGACTGCTAATTTGGTGTTTCTCATGGAAAGTGTTCTTCCACCCACACATATTCCCAATTTGAAACACCTGAGCTAACCCTTCTATCCAACAGGAATGTGTACCTTACTTGTTGTGGAAGAGGAGGGATTTGTTTTTTTCCCAAGCTGAAATTATCTTAACCTCATTTTCTGGAATGAAAGAAAAATATATGGCTTTACCTGTATTCAAATATTTTGATAGTCTTTCTCAAAAATATAATTGCTCTTGTGCTTGCAGGCAAAGCCTATTAGCCTGCCAGGGTACATGACTTTTTGGCAAGGCCGTACTGAGTGAGACACTGCATGAAAACTTTGTGTTTGGTGAGAATATGAACAAGTTGATAAGACTGGAGCTGGATGGAAGGAAAACAGGATCAGAACATAGGGGAAAAGAAGGGAACAGAACAGCAACAAGTCAGAGGAAGGGACCAGAGGGCAGTATCTTTGCTTTGTCCTGGGTAGGACTCGCTCAGTGTGCTTGGAAGCCAGCCAGCCTCCTGTTTGCTTGCTACAGAAGGGCTGTGATAAATGGGGTACATCTTATCTGTTGCCCCAGAGCTCCCTAGTCATGCTATGTCACTTTATCTGAATTTTCTCTTTTCTGAGGTTTGAGCTGAGATTTGAGAATCACAGTGCAAAAAAATGATAAACTGAAACTGAAAACTATTGGGATTGTGCTAGAAGATAACAAGTGGTATAAGCACTCTTCCCTGGGTGGCTCAAGTTGGGCATCCCAAACTGATGGATGCTTTAATGTATGTGGCTCGGTCTCTTGTGTGAAATGGTGGTTGGGGAGATGGTGATTATAAGTATTGATGGCTATTCTTGCAGTGCTCGTTTATCAGTGTTAAGCACTGCAGGAAAGCATGTGAGGAAATTGATAATTCTGTCTTCATAGTTCAATTCCTTAAATGCTATTCAACCTTTACACTGAATAAGGCAACAGTTCCTTTCTAGCCAAAAAAAAAAAAAAAAAAAAAAAGCGGGGGGGGGAGGTTGGCGTGGTTGGAAATAGTACATCAGTAGAAGGCAACTTAATTCTGCTACTTTTTAAGTACTGACTTCTGTAGTATTACTGTTAATGTATTCTGGTGGGTAGTTTTACCTGTAAAATTGTATTCCTGTTTCAGTTTTGTCAATTTACTGATGTAAAAGTTGGCCCTAGTGACATGTTCCTCTGAAGCTTGTTTGTCTCTTTACATCCTCAGCATTACTGATGCATAATGAGAGGAGCAGTTTGTTCACTTAAAGAAAAACAGGTCATAGGACAAGAGGAAATGGCCTCAAGTTGTGCCAGGGGAGGTTTATGTCGGATATTAAGAAAAATTTCTTCGCTGAAAGGGTTGTCAGGCATTGGAACAGGCTGCTCAGGGAAGTGGTGGAGTCACCATCCCTGGAGGTGTTTAAAGGACATATAGACAAGGTTCTTAGGGACATGGTTTAGTGCTAGAGTTAGGTTAGGTTATGGTTGGACTCGATGATCCTGAGGGTCTCTTCCAGCTGAAATGATTCCATGAAAAGTAAAAAAGGTCTTTCAGAGGCCTGGTGGGCCTTACTACTGCATGGTCTTCCACTATACCTTTCACTCCACTGACAGTGAATATAAATTCCTTCTGCATTTTGGCTCCTGCTTATGGTACTGCTAGAGCCTTTATTTTTAGAGTTGCTATCTTTTTTCCTGCTGCCATATCTGTCTGCAGAGTATTGCACTCCTGCCAAGTTACACTTGCTCTAGACACAACATAAACAAAATCATGTGTAAGAAATGCGAAGTTGCTTGGATTCACTGTGCAAAGTAGTTTTAATTTCAAAATAATTTTACTTTAGCCCTGGTGCTAATCTTAATCCTGGCTCTCTAAAGCAAGGGTTATCTGTTGTTGATGTGTACAGAGTGTAGTGTGCTTCAGCTCTTATCACTGACTGGAATTCTGACATGCTGTAGGAAAATAATTAATAATGTTACTTATGTGTATGCACAGAAAGAGTTCTCATTTTCGTACTGACACCTGAAAATGTTCACTAGAACTGTTAAATAAATTGTGGGTGAGGAAAAAATAAAGCATTTTTTTTAAATAAGGTGGCTCAAATAGTAGATGGTACTAAGGATAGAAAGGATTTTATTCATTGTTCTGAGGTCTGTCTTCATCCCCGGTCCATTAGTTCTCTGATTAAGACTATCATGCAAGCCACAAGGAAAATTTAGGCATGTTCTGAAAGAGTATTAATAAAGTACTTGTGCTTGAGAACACATTACTTTGATGCTAAGAAAATTTAACAGAAGAAACCAAAAAAGCCAAACCAAACCAAAACACCTTTGGCTAGTATTAGTTCAGGAAATGCCTGTTTTCAGTTAGCTCTGAAAAGTAAATATTTTGAGGTTAAACTTCAATAACATAATAACATGTGTTACTCCAATTTTGTTTTGACTTTTTTTTTTTTTTAGATGGGTCCTGGTATCTCATCTGATGTCAGTGTAGAAGAGTATAGCTGTACATCACAGCTATTATGGTAACAGAGACCCACCGAAAGGAAATTTTTGTTAAGGCTGCTTTCAGAAGATACATGTAAATATTACAAAAACACGGTTGAGTTTAAAAAACCCTTTTATTGAGATACACAGAAGTAGTTGAATATAATGAAAATGTGAATTTTATTCCTGCTTCTCTTTTGTGTCAGGTAGGACTGCCTGATGTCTGCTGGGACTAAAATGGGTTTGACTCTCCCTCATCTAGATCTTGTTCTGCAGTTGGGAGACAAATGTGGTGCCTCAAACAATGATGAAGGGAAGGAATTTGATTGATTAATTGCAAAGCAAGGCACGGATGAGCCCTAGTCCAGAGAACTCTGGCTTCTAGGTAGGCTTGGAGCTGCACAGTTCATGGGTGATGTCCTTCTCTAGGAGTCATTACAATAACACAAGCTCTAGAGAAGAGGTCTTGAACTGCTCTGACACTGAGTGTGTCCAAGAAGACGTTATGCTGTCCTTGACAACATGTGGAGCAGCATCTTATAGTGATGTAAAACAAGTGTGGGGGGGGAAATATATATATATGTCCCTTCATGTGAATCTGTGAATATTGGTAGTGTTTTTGCTGGCCTGAATGCTTGCAGACTCATTTCTGAAGCTCCTGGTAGAGCAACCCTGGAGCCTTGGGTGCTGCTCCCTGCTTTCCCCTCCCTTTCACTTAGGGGCTGGTGGCAGCTCTTACCCTGCCTGCACCCAGCCACTGCCCTGCAGAAAGGATGTTCTGTGTACCTTCTCACAAAAATTAAGCTTGGGAATGTGGAATACTCCAAACTGTGCATTTTGCAAGTTCTCTACAAGAGAGGGTTGGTGTGGCAGGATTGGTGAAAACTCTGGCTATTCTGTGCCTGCTTGCTGTATGCCAAGCTAAGATAATGTTGTGAAGTGGAGCAGCCTATTTAAAAATATTCTACATAGTTAAAGAGAAAAACATGCCTATAAAAGAGAGAAAGCAGATTGTGTTATGGCCTGGTTGTGCTCTTGTAGCACCCATTTAAAGTCCCATTTATATTTTCCTAATACACTCATCTCCTTTTTGCCTCAGAGCTATTTTAATTGAATTTGCTTGTTCTGCCTGCCATTTAGCTGTGAGCTGCCCTGACTAAAACCAGTTCCAATGTAATAACAAACCAAGCTGTTTCACTAAATTTCCGGCATTAAAAGCAGCTGACCTTCATGTGCTGCAGGGAAGAAGGGGAGGGTCTAATGGGTCTAGTGTTGTGTGCTGCACACAAAATCAGCTTGCACACATAACTTGGATGAGAAATTATTGTAACTGCATTAACTACCCATGTTAAACACAGTTGCTGTCTTTTCCTTGCAAGTGTGTGTGTAATTTTCAAATATCAACTGCATTTAGAATTGAAATATCAAATGGTCTGTAATCATATGCAAGAATACGTTTTGGATGAGTATGTATTTTGCAATAATTACTTCATTACTAGACATAACATAGCTGTTTCTCTTCAATGTGCTTTTTTAAATTTATTTGGAAAAAAAGAAACATAGATGCATTTTTAATTCATCAATGAATACACTGTTACTACTATTGGGTAAAATGCAAATAAAGGGATGGAGTCGGAATTTAATTTCCCATAGTACATATTTATACAACTATACAGCTATTAACATTATCTCTGTCTAGTTTGTAAAACAGAACAGTCGGCCAATGCACTGTTTCTCTTTGACAATGTGTTTCTGTTCGATTTGTTGGGTCAGCTGCTTGACCACCAGGACTATCAGACCATGTGGGGTGGGGACACCCTTGCATCATTCAACTGATGAGTTTCCCCATTCATTTCAATGGTCCAGGACTTCACCCAATGCGTTGTCAAGATTAGACCTGTTCTCTTGTGCAGCGGAGAATCACATTTGCTGATGCAAAACTACTGTGGCAGATACTATAGACATAACTGATACTAATTTTTTTATTTTTGTTTTTTTTTGCCTCTGCTTCACTTTCTGGACTCTCAATAGTCTGTTTGTTCTAGGCTCTTGAAGAATGAGTGATAATATTTTCAAACAGAGGTTTAGAAAGTCTCTGTTGCTTCTCAGTGGTTTGGTTTTCTTAAGTGGAAAAGAACGCGACAAGATAAGGCATTTCAGTAGCACCGATGCTACCAGGAATAACCTGTGTGCAAAAAGGCAGAGAAGCTGCTTATTTGTGTATTATATAATGCGACTTTAATTCCTAGTTTTATAAACAACACAACTGTTCAGGCAGGGAAGTGATCTTGCAAAATCAGATGTAATTACCAGATGCTGCCTGAAAGCAGAATATGCATTAGGTAATGGCTATGGAGGAGGGAGGGCTGCTTCTGCCTGTCCTCTCCTTGCCTCCAACTAACACTGGCCTGGTTTCAACTGGAATAGAGTTAATTTTGTTTCTAGTAGTGGGTGTAGTGCTGTCTCTTGGATTTAGTATGAGAAGAACATTGATAATACACTGATGTTTTGGTTGTTGCAGGCTAGTCAAGGACATTTCAGCTTCCCATGCCCTACCAGGTGCACAAGAAGCTGGGAGGGACCAAAGCCAGGACAGAGGAACCAAACTGGCCAAAGGGCTCCTTACCATATGACATCATGTTGATATGTAAATCAGAGCTGGGGGGGAAAATAACATACTCAGGAACAGACAGGCCACTGGTGTTGCGGGTGGTGAGCAATTGTATTGTGTATTGCTTGTTTTGTAATTTTTTTATTGTCGTTGTTGTTTTCTCTTGCTTTTCTGTCCTATTATACTCTTCTTATCTCAGCCCATGGGTTTTTATCACCTTTTGATTCTCTGAGAGGAAATAAGGGAAACTGAAACTTTCAGAAAGACCTGTTCATTTTTAATCTCCCAAAATATATGTATATAAAGAAAATCTACTATAGAAACATGTATAAGAACACTCAAAATTTGGGGAAGAGAATATATAATACAGTTGAAAATTATATTTACTGCTACATTGCAATGCTTTCAAAACACTTTCTCTGATAAGAATTTCGGGCTGGGTAGTCTGCTCTGGTAGTAGGTATTTGCAACTCATCTGTTCCACAGAACCTAGGTTTCCCAGGTAAGATTCATTACTGGTCCTTTATAATGAGACAGGTTGACTGCATCCCAATACTTAAAATGCAGGCTTCCTGAGATGTCATGTCTCTCCTGGTATCATTAGGAGTCATGTTAAGGCATGCGTTTGCTCGAGCACCCAACGTGCTGGCTGTGTTCATCATCTCTCCTGCCCTTTTGCTGTTGGGTGTTGCAGATGTGGAGATGAGTTCCCGCTCCAGGTCTCCATTTTGGTGGCCCAGAAGGTGGAGATGCTCCGTGGGTTTCTCCAAGCTCAACACTGTCTGTACAGTTGCAAGCAGCTGTTGTTTCTCACGTTCCACTTCAAATGTGTCATCTCTGTGCACACGGTGTACAGCTGTTCCCCATATGTAAAACTCTCAAGTACTTGGGATTACCCAAGTATAGCTTTCTGTGGGCTAAACTTTTAGTGATGTGGAATGTCGACTCCCCAGGCAAATTTTGAACAGATTATCTTTGGTAGTGTTTTTCTTCTTTCAGCTGATGCAGTGCAGGCCAATGTATTTTGAAGCTTTCATTTAACCAAGCAAAGCAATATAAACACATTTATTTGAGAGAGGGAGAGAGAGTTACTTACTTCATCTGTATTGTACATCAAAAATGTTTACACTGTGAATTAGCGAGGTTTGAACAGGGTACCATGAATTCTTGCCCTACCACTTTGCGTTCTAACTTCTCCAAGTAGCCATTGCTTTTGATTTCAAGTTGGTCATCAGCTTAATTTGACTTTTGCTATACCGCCCTTAAACAATGAAAGTGTTTTATAGGTTTCTGATACTAAAAAAGCTAACCAGAAGTGTTCAAGAGCAGTCACTGAAACAAAGAGTTCATAGTGGCATTGCAGTGTGGATGGGCGGGAGAAGGCTGCATGACACACATATGTAAGACCTACTCCTGGTACAGAAGCTGAGGATAGTAATGACCTAAAAGATCAGAAAATAAGATGTAACATGCTACATAATCATACCATAATAGCTCAGTCTGCATTTATATAATGCATGATAACTGCTGTTTTATGGCAAGTTTTCCAGACATTGTAATTGCCTGGTGAACATTGCTCTGCTCTGCTAAGTTCATTGACAGATTAATACTATACAGACTTCAGACATGCCACATAATATGATATCTGGGAAGTTGCGAAGTGAAAATTTTATTTGATTAGTCCAAATAAAATTGATAAATGATGACGTGGAAGATAATTTTAGCTTTAGACAGGCTATGAAGAAGATAAGTGAATAAAACATCCACATTGATGATGCAGCCTTTGCAAGAGACCTCACAATTCATGTGCACTTCAAGATCCCAGTTAAGCACAGAAAAACAAAATTTCACTTTGCTTTGTTCTCGAAGTTAGTAATTGGGGAGTTTAGCTTCAGATGTCCTTACTTTAATCATAATAGTGGATATATGTCAGAGTTTATTTAATTTTTTTACTTATTATTAATTGCTGCTCATTAAAAACAGGAAAAAAAACAGAACAAACAACCACCAAAACCCAAGAACAAACAATGAAAAAACTGCCAGTGAAGAATTTACCGATGACATGAAAGCACTTTTTCTTTGAAGCTCATTTTGGAGTACTACACAAAAATGATCTTGCTGTCTGAAGGGTTTGGCCTTCTTGCACCCCAAGTAATACATCGCCACAGTTGTGGTGGCAACTGGAGGCTGAGTTATCTAACAATAAGCCACTCTATCTCCTGCCTTTGGGTGGAACATGAGAACAACAGTTCAGGTTTCATCATTCATGTGTATAATCACTTTCAGGTTCCTTCAAAGAGTGCCAGAATCCCCCCAAAAGTAAAATAAAGTAGGATTTTGTATGCTTTAATGCAAAGCAGAGGGTGGGTGGCACAGGGAAAGTCATGGAGGCTCTATATACCACAAGACACTGCTACAGCATCTTCTATGCTACGTGTTCAAATCTACCCTGTGTAGTGATAAGAGAGATAAAGAGTAGTGGTGGTGGTGTAGCCATGGTGGTCTAGAAGAGCCTGGAGGCAAACTTTGCCTCCCTAAGGGAAGTGCTTTGCTTTGGCATGAGCTCAGCCATGTCCTGTGTGGCCATGGTGGGCAGGGAGGCTGTTTGACTAATCGAAGCATAAGTTTTGATAGACGATCAGCATGTGCAGGGCTGGCTGTCAGCATGCATATAGCTACTGCATATGCTCTCACTTGCCTGACAGTAATACCAGAAGGGATATTCAGAATGCTGAACTTTGGTGGTAAGGATGGAGTGCAAAGGACAAGGAGCAATAATAAAACCTTAGGAACAGAACCTTTCCCATGCTTAATCTTTCTCTTTCCAACTTTTCTTGCCAAAATGTGAAAGGGACATAGGAAAGCAGCTCACTGAAGCTATATGAACCCTCTGAAGGCTGTTTTATGAGTTCATTTATCTGGCTGGCTTAAGATGCTTTTTAATTTCTTTCTTCCACTTAAAATAACTTTTGTAAAATGGCCCAAACCACCACAAACTGATTCATTACTGAAGTCAGAATTGGAGGATTTTGATACATTCATTCCAATCTAACTGAATAATAGAATTTTCTTAAAATTTCAGAGAAAAAAACTGTGCGCTGCATATTGTGTAAATGCAACACCTAGTATCAATGCTACCCTGTTTTTCCTTTGAGAAAATGTTTGTGGCTTTCATTACTTCTGCAGTATTGTCTTGTCAGGAGAAAACAAAGTCTTAAAGGCTTTTACAGACTTATTGCACTTGTTTGGCACCTCAAGTGTTGGTGAAATTCCAAATGCCATGAGCTTTGGTTACTTTTGTTAAGAACAGCAATAGTTCATGATACATGTTAATAGGTGCAATGGCAGTTGCAAATTTTTCCCAAGCTCAGGGTACTGAAGCACAAACTGATACGGTCCGTCACTGTGGTTTCATCAGAGTCCTGCAGACAAGCTGGGCAACCGAGGACTGATGCTGTTTGTAAGCCATGACACCATTAACATGATTTTATTTTGCAGTAGAGATTGCGGTCCCACTTTTTTCTGTTTGTGACTTTGTTTTGGGAGAGGAGCTAGTGTTAAAACTTTGCAAAGTGTGGATGTTTGGCTGTTTTGATTGCTATGTCAAAGAATACCTTGGAAGTAGTTTGGCTGATGCTGGAGCAACACCAGTTCAAATGTGGGGGAGAACACAACCTGGATCTCTTTGTTTCACAGGCTATTTGTAAATATATTATTTTTGTGTTTTGTTGTAACCACTTTGTAATATGATCTGTAACTTTGTAATAAGATGTGATTATTTTACTCTCACCAGTGGCACTGGGTTCGCACCCAGATACACTGAATCAATGTTTGCTTGTGCTGTGATTTGGGTAAGGGATAGGAAGACAGTATGCTTCGTTGGTTGTCACCCAGAAAATTAATTTTTTCAACATGAACATTTGTTTAGATTTTAGTTTCAACCTTAGGAACTCCACCACACCATTTATTTTTTATTTTTTTAACTCTTCTTTTTGGAGGTGATTACAAGAATTGTTACATTTGCTTTACTACTAAGAACAAATTGTGCACCCAGAAATCTTCTGGAAAAGAGGCAGAGCACATCATCTAAATGCAGGGTCCTTACATAAGCCTGTGCTTTCCTATTTGCTTTTTTTTCTGGGTAACTTTTTATAAAGCAGGCGAGTTGCCCTGATGCTTAAGGCACGCAAGATGTTGCTTGGCAACTTCGCGCTGTATGTGTGTCTCTCTGGGAGAAGACAGACAGATGTTTGCACATAGGGAGCAACCTGGTCGCGACTGAGCAAACCTGGTCCTGAAATTATCATTTCAGGGGATATATAGTAAATTAAACATTTGCACTGTGAAAGGCTGTTCGTTATTTGCAATTGTAAAAAGCTTTTCAAAGTGGTGAGAAGCTGAGATGCCTTTCTTGGATATTTTTCGGTGCCTAGCACACATTATATATCATTGTCGTTTGCAAGAATGAAATTTTGTTTGGTTTGTTAAAGCTGTGAGTTGAAGATGATGGGGTTTTTGCGCTCTTTTACTGTAACAGTAACATTTTTGTGCTTTTAAGAGGGTTACTCTTCAGAGATACAAACCCAGACCCCTCCTAGTTGTTTCACAGTCTGTCTCCAGCTAACAACTAGCTGGATTTCAGTTAGAAGGAAGCTGGTAGAGTGTGACTCTGCTACTTTTCTATCCAGGATACAATACGCTCAGTGCACACAGAGCACCCTACCTTTAAGGTATACCAGCACATTTTGCTGAGAGAAAGACCTGAAAAGCCTGGATCAGTAGCCACTGATTTTTTTTCCTCCATGAGTACTGAGAATGAGTAGCAGGGGAGTAAGCTGCCTAAGCAGAGGGAAAGGAGGTGTTTCTCCTCACTTCCTTCAGCTCAGTTTTACTGGCACTATTGCATGGACTGGATGTGAGACTTAAACTGTAAACTGAATTAGAGGGTTTTTTTTAGAAGGTAATGCATTTTGAAAGTGACTGAGCAGATATAAACATAAGGTGGAGGTGGACTGGCCCTGGGAATCCAGTCAGGCGGAGGCTGAAGGTTTTGGGGTTATGATTTTGAGCTGTCACTCACATAAATAAAGGCTGGTGTTCAACACCACAGTCTGACGGCAGCACAGGCTGGCGTGGCTGCCAAAAGAGGCGGCAGTGTGGCTCTGCCGTCATCCCCGCTTCTCATGTCACACCACACCCTCTGCTTTTCAGTGTCGTATTGATGAGATCTTGTGGGGAATCGTGGAGAGGAATTGATCAGATTTATTGTCTCTCCTCCCTTTTTAGCTTTAACTCAGATGGGTTTGCCTGCTTCTTCCCATGGCCTTGATAAATGCTTGTAGTGGCTTGGTGAAGGGAGCAGGACAGAGGTGGGAAGGAACAGCCAAATGGGGAAAAAATTGGGACTTTTCTCCTTTTGGTAATGCAGACCTTTAAAATGGCTGGGAAAGGATGGTGGACTGGGGGACTGGGATGGGCTATGAGGAGCAAGGGTGATGTCTGGCTGGGTGTGTTTGAAGCAGCCTGGACACAGACCCATGTCCTTGATTTGTGAAGAGCAGCCACTTCTACTGTTAACATGTTGTGCAAGGAGAGAAGTAAGAGCGAGAGGAGGCAGCGTACTGGGAGCAAATGTGCACTTTTTGAACTAAAGACAGAGAAATTGCACAGTGTATTTGGAGATTTTGCTTTCTTGTTGTTTTCTTCAGTAAGCATATTGGCTAGATTAAAAACCACCAGCCCTTTCCCTTTCTATGAGTAAAGTTTATGTACTGTCAAATATTGAATCTTGGTTTTCTTTTCTTCTGGCACTCTGGGAGAATAAAAATGGAGAGAGCGAGCCAGGGAAGCTAGAATTCTTCTTTAGACATGCCAGGTCAGAAATGTTGTAATTCTAAGGAATCCTTAGAACCAAAGTAATCTTTTAACCATTAAAGAAAACAACCTCTGACATCTTAGCATGCATAACTGTAAAACAATACAGATTAGGGATAAATGTGTTCATTTGTGAACAGGACTTCTTACCTTTTCTTAATAACCCTTTTGTTTTATGATAAGCATAAGCATAGTTATTCATTTTACTTTAAATAAGAACGTACTAGCACTTCCCTTAATTGCTATTAACCTTCATTAAGATGAGAGGTGAACTGTGTTGGGTGCTATGCAAACACTCATTAAAGTGCCTTCCATCCTTGGTAAATCTTGCAGCTTACAAAGACAAATGATATAAAAGCAGTTGGGGGCTGTGCCCATTAACCTGGCCACTGAGGGTTATTTTATTATAGGTGTTGTGTGGAAGAGGTATCTTAAAGAGAGATTTGTAGAAGGCAGTTATGATTCAGGATGGCATGTATTTTTCTGATAATAATAAATATGAGCGTTGATTCTTCGTTGAGTCAGTGAGACTAGCTTTTGCTTAAGATAAGCTCCTGCTTAAATCCTTCTCTGAATTAGATGCTTCAGGAAAAAGGCGACGTAGAAGAGCTAAAGATAGTTTTGTAAGTAAAATGCAAGGCTGGGTTTAATGGTGTGGGAAAGACAGAAGGAAAGTATCCACTTTCCTGTGTAGCACTCCACAAGTAGGACAAAATGGCCTGCACTGTGGCAATGAGGACAAAAAGGCAGAATGTTGTGGACTGCAACAGATGGACTCAACAGAAAGCACCCTGGTAAAGGAGAATGGTATGCGTTGACCTTAGTGGAGGTGGTTGCCATGTAGGCAGCTCTCAGTCCTTTGCTGATAGCAAATGAGAGTTGTCCTTGCCTCCCTCATTATTAGGGTTTTTAGGAACCCTACTTAAATTAAAATACATTTGTGTTAACTCCATATTGCATATCATCTGTATTTTCTGTTTCCTATAATAAGTGCATATTAAATCAAAGTACAGTTAAACCATATTAATGATTATGTATAGGCAGAATAAATTTAAAGTGAAAACCTTAACTGAGATTAAAAGCTTCAGTTTATTACTGTATCTGAAAACTAATTCTTGTCTGTTTTGGGCACAGCTTTGGGTAGATCCCAAAGCATCCATAAAATTTGGTTACCTTTGGTTCCTAACCAGGGCTGGAGTACTGCAGCAGGAGGTAATCACTTGATAATCCAGCTAATGCTCTCAGTCAGAAAGTAGCTACAGATATGAAAGTGGCAAAGGGCAGTGCTGAATTAATTGCAGTAAATGTTCTATAGGCAGGATTTCAGTAGCAGAAGCAATGGGGCCAAATTTACTGATTGTTCCTTCAGTAGTCTTTAAATGGGGTGGATTTGGCACTGACTGGCAGAATGAAACTTGCCTCAAATGACAGAACAAATAAATCCCTGCGCTGAAGTCAATGAACCGTTGTCAAGAATAAATCTGACCTGCTGTGTAGCTGCATTGCACTAAGGGATATCTCACCTGAAGGTTTTCTACTTAGATATCTGAGGCCAGTGGTAATATTGGCCCTTTAGAGGTCTATGGGCACTATGTTTGCAGTGAGGGAAGACAGGAATAGAAGATTTGGTCTGATTTCTAAATCTTGCCTTCATCTGCTGTCTCACAGTGATCGCTCTTAATTATGAGAATTTTGTTTCCTTGCCATGCAGAAAGCTCAGCTGCATGAGTCATGGGCAGAACAGTTTGCTTTTAATAAATGGAAGTGGATACGGTAATGATGGAAAAAAAAATAAAAAAATCAGTTTGACTCCAAAGCCATCTACCCGTCTAGACAGATAGTGCCAAGCTCCTGTCTGCTAAGAAATATCTTCTTAATAAGGCTGTAATAATGCTACTGCTTTTACAGTACTTGCCATTTTTCGAAGTGCTGTACCCAGCTAATTCATCGTTGGCTGGGCTTGAGACAGCCTTTTGCTGAGTTTTATAGCATTTTTGTGTCTTGGTTTTCTGTAATGTACTATTTTGAATGCCATGTCCAATCAATTAGGGAATCACAAGAATGTTTTAGGCAGCAGTTCCCAGGCCTGGGCAATAATCCTTGTCCCTGCTCTTCCAGGGTTGCCTATTCATCCTTTCCTGGCAGAGACCACGTGTCTCCCCATTCCCCTCTCCTATAAAAAAAAAAAAAAAGCCCTCTTTATGGCCAAATACTGTGTGTGGGCCCATTTTCCTTACAGCTACCCTCCTCTGACTGGTACTCCATGGGGAAGAGGGGTGTTTGTGTTAGGACTTTTTCCTTCCCCACCTCTAAGTTACCTGCTTCATGTCAGAGGCTGTCTTTGCCTTTATTCTTCCTTGGATTTCCATGCCAAGAATGATGCCTTTCCTCCCCAACTCCCATTTGCAGGGCTTTCCCAAGCAAGTTGCATGTCTTCACCAAAGGAGAGAAACTGGAAAACCAAAAGCGATGTATGGATGGAAAAGGGAAGGCAGGGCAGAGCTTGCTGCATATTTTGCCCATTTCCCCAGTTTAGTGTTGATCTCCTGGGTGACTCTGTTGCTTATACAGTTGGGTCCTGTCATCTCAATAGTCATGTGCCTTTCTCCCCAAAGGATGGGGTGCTGGGAGCAGCCTGGCTTTTAGACCAACACAGAAGCAATCTGGATGTACATCTAACTGTTTGCATGGGTATAAATTGAGGATCCTGGCCTGGTGAGAATGCAGGGAAGGTATATGGCACAAGGGGAACGAAACTGCTTTGGAGGGGAGGAAGATGAAGAGATATCTCTTGTATGGGCAAAGGAGGAGTAGAGGGTTAGGAAGCCCCTGCCTGAGAGGTGTGGTGATAATGGAGGGAGGAGGAGGGACTGCATTGCATGGAGAGGGAGAATGGGGCATGCTGATGTGGGAAGAAAAAAGGAGCAGGCTGGGAGAGGTCTTCTGCAGTCACTGAAATGGGGAGGAGATGGCAGGTGGGTAGCAGCATGCAGGGAGCTTGTGTCTAAAGTGGCAGGATATGAAGGGTTCAGAGGCTGCGTGTTCAGGGCAGCTGCGAGTGTATGACATCCCGCATCCCACCAAAGCTGGTGCTGGTTTTAAATGGGCAGAATGTGGGAGTTAAAAACTTTACTGTGGCAGGCCTAGGAGCTGTGCCTCTGGCTGCTGGTGGGGCATTTTGTAGAGGCGAGATAGGACTGTCTTGTGCTACATGAAGCCTAATGCCCTGGGAGCCGAGACAAACAGAAACTCAAAAGGGACCATTAAACTAATTTGTTCTTGGCATCCAGGTCTGAACCACCACCCCCAGAAGGATGAGAAAATAGCAAAAATAAAACTACTGTCCCATAGCAAGGTAGGAGATCAAGGTCTCTTCTAGTGCTGCCTGGGCTTGTCATCCATGCTTCATTTCATGTAAATGGACACTGGGATAACTGCAGTGATGTGTAGGGGGATTATTCACATTTCCCACCTGTGTGAGAAGAATATGGATTGGGACTGGCTTATAAATTGCTGGAAGAACAGGGTTTTTTATTAATAGTAATGAAAAACTGCTGTTCATGGGAATCTAAAATTCCATCAAACTCCCATCTGACAGAAATCAGGGCAAGCTGGCCAGTTAACCCCCTTTGGAACTAGAAAGTAATGTTCAAAAAAGAAAAATAAAAATACTCTCAGTGTTACTGTGTTGAAAACTGTGAAACTAAGGCTCATATTGGTAGCCCAGAGGTACCAGCTACCTAATATCTGTTGTGAAGACTTACTGCTTGTAGGAACAGCTTGTTAATAACACCTGATGTTTTGAGGTTAAATCAGTGTGCTGAAAGCCCTTTAGATCCTCAGATGAAAGATGCTATTATATATGCAGTATATCCACACAGTATATTGTGACTGTGGGACAAATCTGCCTGCAGTTCTGCTCAAGGACAACACATGTTGCTGTGAAGCGCTAATATTCCAGCAGTGTATCTCTGTTTAAAAGCAGTGTCAACACCTTCCTCTCTCATGGGTGGGTCAAGAGCTGCAAAAGATAGAGCTGGTAAATCTTGCATTGTTTTTTTTAAGTCTCTTAGCTTGCTTTTGAGACTCCATTTGATTCAAACCAACTCAGTCCTTTTTTTTTTTTTTTTTTTTCCAAATCAAACCTTGTTAACTTTAATGTGTGTCTTAGCTGTCAAGTCCATTCCCTTGTGATTCATGATGGCTTACAGAGCTCCTGGTGGAGAAGGGCATACAAGTCTTTTAATTTCAGCTGCATGACGACAAGTATGCCCTCTCTTAGTTGATGGCACACACTTTCCTTTTGAAGTCTCTCTCCTTCTTAGATATGTTATGGTGTGCCAGACCTGCTACATGGCACTCCTGCGTGGCAGGTGAAGCGGGGGGGCAGGGGAAGGCTGTCTTGCTACAATTCTACATTAAATACAGAGCAGTGCAGTTTTGCAGATCTGAGAAATGGTACAATGATATGTCCGCTGCTTACTGTCAAAACCTCTTTCCATTCTTAAATCCCACAGAAATGCTGCTAATTAAAGGAGATTTTTTTTTTTTCCCCGATTCATATTGAAGGCCTGAATAGAATTTGGATCTTACCATTTTGAGTAGCTCTCAAAATACACTAAAGACAGAATAAGCCTGATGTGCCTAATTCATCCACTTCATTGCAAAAAGATTGAAGGTGCCACATGAGAGCATTCCAGTCTGTGGCTCTCCAATAGCTAGCTGTTGCTATCCTTTCCCGTGGCCGGTTCCTTCTCTGGAAAAAAGCAAGTTCAGCTGCTTCTGGTCACTCGGAGATAAGAATGAACAGTGTGCCTGAGTGCTGTGGTGCGGCAGAATCTCAGATCCTATAGCTGCTTGTATCACTAGACACTGGAGAGCTCAGTTATGTGCTCTAAGAGGAGCTACATATTTATAATACCAAAATGAAATGGTGAAAGGATTATAGCCTCCCAGACAGCTTCTGTATGCACTAGGAATATTTGATGCTTTCTGACATGTGGCATGTTGTGGTCTATGTTGTAGTAAAAACTCAGAAGTCATTTTCAGTTTTACATTACCTTTTTTGGATTGAGAGTCAATGTGTGGCAGGACCTGTTTATTTTTGATGATGCTGTTGAGTGAAACAGGGCCCAGATAGTAAAAGCATGTGGTTTGTCACTGGAAATTAAAATCAAAAAGGCCGGTACACCCCAAACCCACCCCCCCACCCCCCCCCCCCCCCCCATAAAAAAACCCACGGGTAAATCAAAGCCAGACCTTGCCAGCACTCAGCTTGCTGCTTTTAAGTTCCATGGGAGTCTCTCCATCGCTAGTGTTTGGTTGCAACTGCAGTAGCTAAACTCATCTGTCTAAACAGAAAAATTCATTTAGCTGAGCCAAAAACCGACCGGATCCCTCTGGACGCAGGTGGGGATCCCGGTGTAGGGCGGGGGGGGGCTGTCCCTGCTGCTTGCCCGAGGACCGGCCCTCACCGCCCCCCCTCGCACCGCCGGTATCCAGCTTTTGCCGTTCTCCGCGGCTTGGGCTCTTTTTTTTTTTCCTCTTTTTTTTTTTTTTTTTTTTTTTTTCTTCCTCCTTTCCTTTTTCCCTCCCTCTCTCCGGAGGAGCCTCCGCAGCCCTGATTTGCTGGGAAGCGGCGGAGGCTCGTTCTGGGCAGAGCCGGGCTGCGCTGCCGCTGCTGACGCGTGGCCGCCGCCGCCGGGAGCAGCCCCGCGCCCCGGTACTGCCGCCAGCCACCCCCTCCGCTCCCCGCCACCGCCAAGGTACCGTCCCGCCGCTCACGACCCCGATGCGCGCAGTGTCCTCCCCGCAAGGAGAAACGGAGGACATGCCCGGCGGGGGGGACACGGGCAGATTGCATTATTGCATTCCCCCTGCCTTTTTTTTTTTTTTTTTTTTTTCTAATATATACGTATGTATATATGTAAACCTCATTCCTAGGAGCCATTTTTAAGCTAGCAGCCGCGGAGGGGGGCCGGGGGGCGGCGTGTGCGTGAGGCCGGGATGCCCGGGGGAGCGCCGGGGGAGGCAGTGAGCGGTGCCCCCCGCAGAGTGGGGATGGCGGCAGGAGGCGATCGCTGCGGCCCGGCGGGGGGAACGACGGACACGGCTGCGCCCGCCGCAGCTGTGCCAGAGGGCGGGGGTGGGAGGGTGTGTGTGGAAGCGGGGGGACTTGTAATTTTAATTTTTTTGGGGCGATGCGCATTTCTGTGGGAAACTTCTGTAGGCGGCAGAGGCTTGGTAGGGCGCACCCCCAGCCTCCCCGGGGCAGACAGCCCACCGGGTGCCCGCTGCCCCGCTCCCCTGGGGGGCACAGCTCCTGGGCGGTGCAGGGGGAGCCGGGACCACTCGCCTGCTTCTCTCCCGCAGCGCCCGGCCGGGGCTGCCCGCCTTGTGGTGGCGCGGGGGGGGTTGTTTCCCTCTCTCTGTCCGTCCCCATGTCCCCCCCTCCCCGGGCCGTGGCTTCTGCAATGCGGTGGGTGTGGTTATGCACGGAGCACATCGCAGCCCCGGACCGCTGCAGTGGCAGCACCGCAAATACCCCGGCCCCCGCCCCACGGTCCCGGCCAGCACGAAGGGTCCCCCTCGCCGCCCGCGGGTGTCGGGGCCGCCGGGCCGGGGCTGCTCCGCCCCGCGCTGCCGGAGCCGCGCGGAAGAGGAATCGCGCGTGGGGTGGCCTGACTGGGTCCTGGCGTTGCGCTCCCCTCCCTGCCCCACCACCCCAACACCCCACGCGTGTCCACGTGAAGCGCGGCTTAGAAGTTGCGGTGCTGGAGCTGATCTGTTGGCAAAGGGAAATCCAGACCCCGCGGGTGTGGCCGGCAGAAAGGTGGTGCCGGTCCCATTCTCCTGCATCCCGGCTGGGTACCCTTGCACAGGGGTGACCAGGAAGGGGCTGGGGAGCGTGGAAAATAGTATTTTTGGCTTGTTAGGTTTTCTTATTTTTCATTCAGAGTTGAAACTTTGTCATATATACTGGAAAGATTGCAAACTTGCACTCCTGTGATCATTGCAAGTAGTGACGTATAGCATATCTGGCCTTGCAGTTTCTTGATTTTTTTTTAATATTTCTTGCGGCTATGCTTAAGAAGAAAGGCATTTGATAAAGGTGCTTATTGGTCCGAATGCTATTCTCCAGTGTGTGCTTGTGTTTGGGGTAGAGATGGAAAGTATATCTTCAACTCAACATGCATGTTGCTTGTAAGTTGAAGGGAAACTACCTATGATATTTGAAGTCTTTTCTGTCAAAATGACAGCAAGGCAGAGGCCTACTTGCCAAAGAAAAGCTTTGGGTTAGGTGTGTCCCGTGTGCATCTGTCTTTTTAGAGTGTGGCAATCTGCATAGTATCTTTTTCATTTTATTTTTAATATTGTCAGCATTTGCCTGTTTCCTTTGAAAGCTGAAAGATTTGTGTAAAGAAAACAAGTATAACTAAGCCTCATAGAAAACAAAAAAAAAAAAAAGCAAATTATGTAAGTTTTGACTAGCAAACCTTGGTCAGATGCAATCAAGTGTATGCTTTTCCTCTAGGTCGATGGAGAATGGTCCCATGGTCCCTTTCACAGAATATAAAAAGGTCGAGATCATCCTGCTGTGATCATGATGTGGTTAAATTCACAGGTCTTGCTGTACCTGTGTGTGTACATGCGTAATATAGGCGGATACTGCTATGCTGGTCTCCTTGGGCTGGAAACTTTCAGCTCTAACGTGAGGATGAGACCTGCATGGCAATAAGGGGAGAGGAGAGCCCAAGAGCACTGCATTAGAGTAAGAGCCACTGGAAGTTTGTTCCTTACAGCACCACTGGAGCAGGAGGGCTCCTTGAGCCATCGGTGTGCTGCAGACCTGCTCACTGCAGCAGAGAACGCAGAACACATTGGGAAGTGTTTAAAATACATTGGTTTTATTTAATCAGACCTGTACAGCGCAGGGTTCTCCCTGAACTAATTGTCTGCAGTTGCATCCCTCTGTCAATGATGCAGCTGATGGGTTTTTCTCCCCAAATACTGCCCCGTATGACCGAGGAGCTGGTCGGATGAGTGTTAGGAGCTCATCCGATGGGAGCCTGCTTCTGCAGTGGACAGGTTTCGCCTTTGGGAGGAGTGGGAGGAGGAGGATGAGGAGGAAGGAGGGGGGAGCATCAGGGTGTGGCACTATCCCCAGCCTCCCCCCGCCCCGGCACCTCCGCCTTGCTGGCTCCTGCCAGGGCAGGGCTGTGTCTGTCTGCCGGGGAACTGCAGCAAAACTGGAGAGGTCTAATTTTAGTTGGGGTTTTATTCTCTCTTCCGAGAAGGAGCAAGTGAAGGTGAAGCTACAACTTACGTAATTTTTGAATTAAACAGGGTGAGATTTTTTAATTTTTTTTTTTTTTTTTCTGTGGTGGAAGCCTGCTGAATATGTACTCTGTGATGAAAACATTACTGTTCACACGTTTTTCTTTGAAGGCTGAGGGGTTTTTATAGATACTTACAGGCACTGGTGGTAGGTTTGACCCACAGTAGCATGCTCACATATATATTTATTAGATTCGTTGTTTGGTGCAGTGTTTGTGAATTCTGCAGGGGCTATGCATGATTATTTTCTTGAATATGTGAAATGTCACTTCTTCGTATTTTAGGCATGAACTTGAGTTAACAGAAACTTCTTGAAATGTGTTAAATGTGTTATTCATGGCGGGTGACTTTCAAACTTGTTTCATGGAAATCTCATGAACCAGTAAATGAGTGCTTGTTGTCTCAGAGAAAACATCAAACCATTTATAAGTGGTTATAAAAGAATATTTGTTTCTCATGAGATGAAGCACCAGCTTTATCTCTTAAGCTACAGTGTTTTCAGCATGAAAGTATTAATAACTCTGTTACTTTGTCACATTGGAATCATCCTGGGGTGAGAATCTGTGTATATTCCGTGCGCATTCGATGTAAATTGAGCTTTGAAAACAAAGGCTTGGTCTGTGCAGGGGGGGCTGCTATGAGTCTGCAGGATTGGGCTTTTTCAATGTGTATAGCATGGCCCTGGGATATTCTGTTTCAGCGTCTTATTTATCACATTTTTAACTGGAAATATGTTATGACTGCAGAGTTTGAATTTTCAATGTCTTTTGTTTGAACTTAATTTCTCTCAAATCAAGTGAAAATAAATGTGTGCATATAACTGAAAAATGTGATTGCTGTCAACTATGCTGAAAATTAAGCTGAAAATGTGTTTGTTCCAAAGGATCATGACGAATTGCTTTTATTTGTTATGAAAGTTATAGAGCATGTACAAGAGCTTTACCCAGAACTCGACTTAAATAAGCATCGCTAAGCAGTTTGAATCAATACTGTAAAGGAAGCTTTTGAAAGAGATGAACTCCTGAAAAGATGATGCATTACCCAGGTTTTATCACATTTCTCTTAATTTTTAATCTCCATTATAAGCCATTTTTAATGGTTGGGGAATGGTCCACATCTAAATGTATATACAAACACACGGCCCTTCCTCTCGCTGACTAGAAACACCCAAAAAGAAATGTTTCTTTTCATTGGGAAGATCTCAGTTTCTTAAAATGAATGGCACGGGTAGTAGAGAAGAGGAACGTAAGCACTCATCTTGGCTGGGGTAGGAGAAATCCTACGGGCCCTTTGTGCCTGCCCCTGCCAGTCTCAATTGTTGTCACCACAAGCATCAGTGCAGAGAAATTTGGGAGGATTGCTGAGGACTAAATATCTGTGGAAAAGCAAAAATGGGTCAGTATTTGGGACAACTGAGTTAATCTGAGACAACGTGCTGTATAGACAGCAAACTTGGTATCTCCTACACCCTTCCTGAGTAACTGACATAATGCAATTTGAGTAATTGTCAGATTTTGTCTCTGGAGGAAAATTAAATCTTTACTTTTAACTTGGTCTTTGACTGTATCAGCAGAGCTGATTGTTCTTGAATAAAACAGATAAAAACAAAAAGGAAATTATAATAACCTTATAAAACACAAATCTATTTGAATCCTGTGGGATATAGTATATGAAAGGGTAATATATAAATAAAAGTTTAGAAAGCACATAGAAGTAAAGAAGAAAAAGATAAGAAAAAAATCAACAAACCCTTTTTACACAGACTCCTTCAATTTTTACCCTTTCCTTTATAGATCTTGTAAATACTTAGTGTGCCACAGACAGAGAATCCCTTTCAGTGGCTTCACTACCTATCAAAACTGTTCTGCTGGCAAGCTGAGAAACAAAAGAAGTACTGAAATCTGCATGAGGATTACCCACCAGATGTTTGAGCCCAGTGAGAAAAGTCTTTATAGTTTAGAGGTTTAAAGAAGAATGTGGAAACTGGGGACTCAGTGTGTGTGTTGGGGAGGATAAAGGGCTAGAATAAATGGAAAGCATATGTGAATATAAAGAAAAATTTTGGGAAGGAGTAGAGTGTGAAGAGAAAAAAGCAGGATACAGTTTTGGATACATGCACGTGTGCATGTATTTGTATGAAATGTGTGTTTACTGATAAATGTGACAGAAGGGATAAGTCATAGCACTGCTTTAATGGTTTAGAGGCGGGAAAGGAAAGCTCCTGTGTGGAATGAAGTGTTGATGTTTCTGTTTTCAGGCTGTGTTAAAATCTGAACTACAAAGGGACAGCATGCATCTATGACGTGGCTTTTATTGCAGCCTTTTTCCTTAAGCAGGGACTAGGTTTTGAACCCAGATAGGCTGCAGGTAGTGAAATGGGCGTATATTTGAGGTGGGTATGACTGACCCTGACAGGCTCTTGGTCGGAGCCCTGTTGATAGAGGATGAGCCAGTTCATGGCAGAGAGGAAGGGCAAACACCCTTTTCCTGGCCTGTGTCAGACCAGATCAAGCCACACACTTGCACCTGTGGTTTTGCTGTTGCCTTTAGTTGTGTCCTGCTCTCCCAGCCAGGCTCTTGCCTCTCCCTCCTACCACACATGCCCTTCCCCTGGCTGCAGTCACTGGCTGGGTGCCCCTTCCTTTGGGAGGAACCTCTGGCACCATCCATACTCCCCATCTCCAGGAAGGTGGCTGAGCATCTCCCCGCTTCCCTCCTCCCAGTTTGGGATTATCCCTCTTCACTCCTCATCCTCAGAGCTTCACCCCGTGGGGTGTCTTGGTCCCAGTACTTTCCACTTTCCCGGAGGATGTGAGTAAATCCAGGGAGGCAACTGCATGCCTGGGTGCCCCAGCAGCCTTTCCCAGGTGGCAGGAGGTGACACTGCTCCCAGCAGCCAGGGAGCGTGGCATTGCTGGTGGCGATGGAGCAGGAGGATTCCCTGGTGGTAGTGGTTACCTTGTTGTTTACTCCTTATGAATCTGAGGGCAATTATGTGTAACACCTCCTGGTTTCCTAGGACATACTGGCTGCAAATAAAATCTTGTTTAATAAGCCAGCAAATGCAAACAGACTGTGAAGAGGGGAAAAAAAAAAAAAAAAACACTCTTCCAGACCTAGGAAACATATGTTTATGCCAACTGAGAGACCTGTTCTTGCACCCTGACTGGCATTGGGGAGTATCTTTATCTGCCATTCTTCCCACAAAAATTGGTACGCCTGTCTGTGAAGCAAGGCTCGATTCAGTGTAAACAGAGGTATCAAAATTTGACCCTACCAAATCATAGCTTAGGTTTGGAAGCTGCAATCTCTCCAAGGACCTTGGAGATGATTACTTCACCAGGTCTGCTGAATTCATAGCCGCTTTCTTTCCATTAAATTACCTTGCAGAGCAAGGGATGGGGCAGGCAGCACTCACCCACTCTGCTCCCCACCATGATGCAATGGGTGTGGATGAACCACAGCTGCATATATATATATCTCATATACATATATTTTATATATATATCATATACATATATTTTATATATATACATATATATCATATACATATATATACGTGCGCACACACACATATATATATGCATCTATATAATATACATCTAAACAGGGACAAACATCGCTGATTGCCTATGGGAAGTATTTGCAGCAAGAAACCTAGTACCTCTTGGTTTGTTCCCTGTAGTGGTTCCTAACCTTACATATTGGTAAATATGAGGTTCGATAAATGTAAAGATGGCAGGTGAGGTATAAAAGTGTACTCTCAGGAAAGCAGGGTCTGCTTGGTTTAGCTGTGTGGTCTTGGTAGGCCAGGCGCTGGTTGTGCACAGCCCTTGGCATGGTGAATCTGGCATTAGCGCTAGCTGGGGAGTTTGGGGAGGGTGACTGACAGGTGCCTTTTCAGAGGTCAGCACATCGCCTTGTCTCAAAGCAGGAGTAAAACATAGGTCTCGCTCCCACTTAAGGGGCTGGCACTAGGCAAAGTTGCCTCTTGTTGTAAGAAGGTTTCTTAATTGATCATTTATTACTGGCAGTATGTGGCTGGTTTAACCATCTGTCTTGCTAGGCAAACACTGATGTCAAATCTTGAGAACAACCCTGGAAGGAGAGGAACAGCTGCAGGGTTGAAAGGTGAAGTGAAATGAAGGGTTTGTTACCTTGGAATTTGTCTTTTCCATTTCTTCTGTCTCTCTTTTTTTGATCATTCCAGAAGACTGGAAGTTTTGGTTAATTATATGTGCTTTAAGGGAAACACCATAATGTTGTTTCCATCTACTGGAGTGTTATTCTTGTACAGCTGGAGCTGGCAGCCTTTCATTCCCTTCACCACCTCCTTTTTCTTCTAAAAATAGCAGCACACTACAGTGGGATTACAGGAGAGGCAGAAGAACGTTTCCTGAGCAACAATTTTTGCCGGGTGGTGGTTGTGGTAGCATCAAGAGCAGATTTTGAAGTAGTTGGAGGGAGATATAAAAAGGTACAAGAACAAAATGGAATGGAGGCAACAACTGGGGTGGAGAGGATGAGGCTAGTAGGAGGGAAGCGTAAGCATGGTGAGGTTCACTGAGCTGTGTAACAGGCAGCCTGGGGAATTGGGAGAAACCTTAGTGCTTGAATCATTTAGGAGTCACTGAGGCAGAGCACTCAGCAGCACCGTATGGGTAGCAAACTCACAGTGCAGATAGAAGGTGTATGCAAGATGACCTGATTTCCATCTTTGATTTCTATGATTTATTAAAGAGTTTTGCAAGCTTTCTCTTAGCAGGCTTAGAGCTGGAATTTGAGGCATGGCAATTAGGGGGGTCCTTTAATACTGTGCCAGCACACTGTCAGGGTGCGATTGCTTACTTGCAGGAGTAGCAGGGTAATTCACTGCAGCAAACAGGGGTTGTGGGCAGACTCTACTCTGGCTTAGATCTGCTGTTGACACTCGTTTGCATTCTGTGCTCAGTCTTGCCCTCAATGCCACTAGTCTTGTGTGTAGGTTCTGCATGTATATATAATGACAATAAATAATATATTCTTGTGCTATAGTAGATATTTCAGAAAAAGTAAAAGTAAAAAAGATCACCACTGCCCCTCAGTCACTTATCATGCAACCCTATTTAATGACATCTGCAAGAACAAGAAAATAGTTGATTTGTCTTAGTTTAGTCCAATCTTGGGAATCCCTTTCTGCCTGTGATGGGTTGGAGAAGAAGAGCCAGCAGACAATGCTTCCACCCCCACCAGCTGTCCAAGGCAGGGAGAAGAGACAGTGCCCACCACCTTCATCAATATATTTGAATATATTCATGTAGGCTTTTTGTCTGCACAAACTGTGTGCCTACTTGCATTTGCACATAACTAAATATGCCACACAACTAATTATTATCATGGTGAAATGCTGATATGGCTCAAGCTACTTGAAAAGCCTGGCTTTGTGTTGGTGTTGAGTGTTGGTGTTGAGGTGGTTATTTCTGATCTGTGCCCATTGACCACAGTTCTTGCAAAGCCAAACCAAACCATCCAGAATTTCACGTTTAAAGTTCAAAAGGGTTTTATCCTCATTTGCCAGTGGTGTGACACAGATTTCTTGACTTGTTCTTCATTGTGCAAACCCCAAACTATTTTTCTTACATTCATGTTATATATAAACCATGAACATTGTACTTTGCAGCTTCTCTACTAACACGGTAATGCGGAGCAGTAAAGCCAGTCCTCTCAGCCTGAGGGGACAGTGATTGAATTAAGGATGCAGAACTGAAGAATAAAAAAAAAGTTCCTTCTTTTTAAATTTTTACCAACTTTCCACTGCTTTGCTACTGGCGCAGACGTAAAACATCTCTTGCCAGTGTACAGAAAACATGGTGTGGTTTGGGGGTTATCCAGGGAGTCAAGGTGGTTGTAGTTTCTGTGTTGCACTGGCCAGAAGGGTATCAGCAGCTTCTGTAACAAGGGTGTCTGTATTAAAGTAAACCTTCTGTCTGGTCATGGACTCCCTTCCTCTCCAGCTAATTTTTTTTTCCTTACCCGTCACGTAGAAACGGTTGGTGCGTTTTCCCCCATCCCTTGTTCTGAATCACCTCACCCTAGTAGCAGTTTGGTTATTGCACTTTATTTTGAGGTTTGCCTGTGTCCTGCATTATGCCATTGTAAGAGGAACTGCTTTCTAACTCTTGCCATTGTTTCTTCCATTTAAAAGCAAGGTTGCTGGTATGACAGAAGATGCCCCCATGACCTTCTGATCCTGTGATGTTGCTTTGAAGAACATAATCAGTGTGGTTATGCTCTCCTAACCAGTTTGTGGAAATTGATACAAGTGTTTAATATCTCCATAGATTTGTGAGAAGTCTTGCTGTGCCTTTTTTTTTGTCTTAGTAAAAAAATGCTGGTTTGCAGTAGATGATGCAGCAATGAGCCATCATGTCATAAAGATACAAATTGCACTAAGAAGTTCTTCATCATTCTTTAGCTTCCAAGCAGTTATAAAGGGATAAAATAGATACATTTACTACATCCTACATTACCCAGTTTACTAAAAATGCTTTGCTACCATCTTTTAAGGCACATCGGGGCTGTTGTTGTTCCTAACCTGCAGAACTATGAATTGTTTTCCTTGATAGTGTCCTCTGTGCCTGGGATGGTGTTATAAGAAGAAAATAATCACTGCAGGATGGGACTTGGCAAACAAATCAAGGTCTTGGCCAAGGAAATGCATTGTCTGTTCATTTTCCAAACAAAACTAGTTCAGCCGAAGGCGAGTGTTTTGTATCTAGTTTCCACTGGCTGTATTTTGACTTTGTAATGTAGATGTGATAAGCACTTATTTCTGCTTACGTGCCATTGTTTAAAAAATACTAGTGCTTAAATATTTTTTAATTAAATGTTGGCTCCTGAGCCTGAAAGAAACTGTCCAAAAATTCAGAAGGCATAGCACAAATATTAACAAGAGTATGAATAAGTGTTTATATGACGAATAGGATTGTTTCCTACTTAAATGCATACTAGTTGGAGAACTTGGCTGGGCAGAAGTCCCTCTTTGACTAGTGGCACGTTTAAGCCCAACATCTTGAGATTCTCAAGTGAGGAATCCTCTCTCTGATGGGATTTAGCCTTTGTTGTAAGACCTTGCATAACCTATGCTAACTAAGTATTCTGAAATTATGGTATATGGAAACCCCATTTTAAGTTACTCCATTGAAATTTTTAGAACTTTATTTCTTTCTGAACTCTAGTTAGATACATAATAAGGAAAATATTGATCAGTAGGATAAGAGATAGAATGTTAGTGCCTAAGAGTAATATTTAATAACACTTAAGATGACAGCTCTGCATAATGCGTAGTATCTTTCAGAAGTGGGGTGTTAAGGTGTCATGACAAGTATACTCTGTTTGAAAAAGGCAACTCCTTGAAAACTTAGTGGGAGCTTGGAGTATTTATCACCTCCTGTAAGGAAATGAAGTAGTGACTGGTGACAGGTGAGGCTTTCATTCAGATGCAAGTGAAAAGCTCCTTACTCCTCCCTGCCAGAGCTGCCAGTACAGAAGAATCAGTTCTTTCCAGGCACAGATAAAGCCCTCAACTTTGTTTCTCTGTCGCTTTCATTGCAAGACACAGCGTTTCTTATAACTGGGGCTGCCCAATGTCTTCCCCTGATTTGGAAAACCAAAGCAAGGAGGTAGCAGTGTGGGCAAGGATGGATGGAGATCTTTTACCCTCCTGGCTGCAGTGCCTGCAGGGAGAATTGCTTCACCTCGAGATGCTGCCAGGTGCTGCTTTCCCATCCCAAAAATGTTCTGTAATAGCTCCCAGGGATGGCAACTGACTGACTGCTCTCCTTGATCCTTTGTTATAGGTGCTGCGAAGATTAATAATTCTATTTGTCAGGTGAAAATTTAAATTGCATCAGTCACACCTCTTGTAGAGTTATCCTGTGATTAAAACTGACAAACAGTTTCCAGTGAAATGCTGTTTCCGCATACTCCTAACCTTTCAAAGCATTAGTATTTGAAAATTAAACATGTCGTGTGCAGTCTTCAAAATTCACCTTTAAAAAGATATGTTAAATGTAAGGAGGGAGGAAAGTTTCACCTGTAGTTTAGATAGAACTGGAAGTATGTTAATTTCCACTTAAAATGTTGACCTTTCTTGCCTTGCCACTAGGAACAAGCTATAGCTGTCCAAGCTTTGAATTTTTACACCTGTCTGGTATGATCTCTTTGCTGAGCAGTGATGCTTTTTAGACTTGACAAAACACAAATGATTAATCTTCAGGTAGCCTACCAAAATAGCCTTACAGTAGCAGATAAATCTTGCAAAATATTTCGTAACTGCACAACATTAAAACCTTAATGTTAAATTGTTAATCTCAACCAGTGGGATAGAATCAACAATGCATGCATTCCTTTCCTGAAGGTGTCCCTGCATTGTATAAACGGTAGATAACTTTCAGCAAGGCTTGCAGCTTTCACCTAGCGAGAAGTCAGCCTGTGGTTTCAGAAGTGCGAAGGCTGGATCTAACCACTCAACCTGTCTCTTGACACGTGAAGCAAAAGCCAAAGCACACTGAGACTTCTAAACATGTTAACAAGAGAAAAGGGGGTGGCAGACCCTGAACATGCCTGTGTCTTCATTAGCAGGTGATGCGATTACTGCAGGCTGGTGCACTTGCCAGTCATGTTATGAATGGAGCCCACTCACTGTTTGTAATGATAGTGCTTTGGCAGTCAAAAAAAATGTTGCCCTGCCCTATAAAAAATAGTATTTGGAGATCTTGGGCTGCAACAAAAGGAGCATGAGCAGCAGGTCAAGGGAGGTGATTCTGTCCCTCTATTCCACCCCTGTGAGACCCCACCCATAGTTCTGCATCCAGGTCTACAGCCCTCAGTACAGGAAAGACATGCACCTGTTGGAAAGGGCCAGAGGAGGACACCAAGATGATCAGAGCGCTGGAATACCTCTGGTATGGGGAAAAGCTGAAAGAGTTGAGGTTGTTCAGCCTGAAGAAGAGAAGGCTCTGGGGAGACCTTATTGCGGCCTTCCTTTACTTAAAGGGGCTTCTAAGAAAGATGGGGACAGACATTTGAGTAGGTCCTGTTGCAATAGGACAAGGGCTAATGGTTTTAAACTAAAGGAGGGAAAACTGAGGCTACACATGAGGAAGAAATTTTTTACAATGAGGGTGGTGAAACACTGGCCCAGGTTGCCCAGAGAGGTGGTAGATGCCCCATCTCTGGAGACATTCAAGGCCAGGCTGGATGGGGCTCTGAGCAACCAGATCTAGTTGAATATGACCCTGCTCATTGCAGAGGGGTTGGACTAGATGACCTTTGAAGGTCCCTTCCTACTCAAATCACACTGTGGTTCTGTGTTGGCTGCTGTTCTGCAGTGTGCAGAGTTGAAGAGCTCTAGGATCAAGGTTGCCATGTGTGGTTATCCAGCTTTCAGATGAGCAAGCTTTGTGGACTCAGAGGCTCAGCAGATGTCCCAGACATTTGGGACTTAAAAAAGTAACATGAGTTTGTGGCTGTCTGGTGGGGTTTTATTGTCCTGTATCTGCAGGGCTGGTGGACCATCTATCTCCTGAAGCCCACAGTGTGTGTGCACTGGGTATTACGCTGCCTCAACCTGCTCTGTTCAGCTGCTCCAGTGTTGTGTTATGTTGCGTCACCCAAAACCACAGTGTTTAATGTGGACGTCTTCTCCTTCCCTTTTTCAACTGTAAAGCCAGTAATATTCTCATATCAAGTCCTCTTGAACACTGTAACAAAAGCATCAGACAAAAATGTTGCCAGCTATCTGTGCTCTTCAAGGAATCATTTACAGGAATGTGAAAAACAGATTTTTCAGGATTGGTGTGCTAACCCCAATTTACTGTTGTGATCTAAAGTAAGATGTTTGTTTTTTCATTATGTTTATTCAGCAATTCTTTCCAAATCCTAATTCTTACATTGCAGAACTGCTGTTTAAACTTTTGGCTTTGTAAGTCATTGTGGATATACAGCTCTTTCCAGTGTATTTTCCATGCAAAATGTGAAAGTAGTTGCAGCTTTATCTATCAGTCTTCAAGCTCTTTGCAATCCACTTATTGGCACTATAAAAATGCATTAGTTTAATTATTAAGATAATACTATTTGAACATTTAATTTCACTGCTAAAAGATGGTATGATTTTTAAGTGAATGGAAGGTTTTCAGTCTAAAACCTGTAGTTATAAGAGGCTTTAGTCCTAGCCCATGGTCTTGGAAACTGGAAGTTCTTTTTAGGGACTACTTAGAAAGAAATTATGGATATTGGTGCCATCTCTGAGTGCGGCAGCTGTAAAGTTTAATTATAGGCTGGAAAGTCAGGGATTAAGGAAAGTGTTAGCAGAGGGGGTGCATGTTAATGACAGCTGTTTGCTGTATTCTTTAGGGAGACAAAGTACATACAGAACATAAATAAAGTGTAAGACCAAACACATGCTGGATTTGAACGTTTGAAAACTCCAGGTCACTTGTTCCTTGACACATGAACCTAATTTGTATGAAATTGCTTTAGCAGCTCGCATGCCGAAAGACGTGTGTGTAGAGGGGGAAAAATTCCTGCCTTTGTTTCAGAGCCATTGGCACGGGTGAGCTTGTGTTCATTGTTGGAAAATAGTACCTGGGCCAGGGATAAATATAAACTGGGAGAGAAGCCCACGTGCCCACGTCTGTGTTAGGGGATGGACATTGTCCTGAGAGAAGAAGTTCCATACCATGAAATGTTTGGAGCTGAGAACGTGACATCTGCATGCTTTGTGCTGGCTTTACTCTGGTCCCAACCAGCATGCTGCCTGTGACTGACGAGGTCTGCAAATTAAAATGGGTTAGAAAACCCATGATGCTGAGTGTGGGGTTTGTAAATACACTGTAGCTTGTGTTGCAAACCCGCACCAGTAGTTTGCAGGAAAATGCCAGATCCTTTTGCCTTTAAAAGTGTGTAGGTTGGGAAATGGTTCTGCATCTGCTTAGGGTACTTATGAAATCCTGTTGTACAGATCGGGCGCTGCTGCTGAGGTTAGTGATGGTGCAAATTGCTGGAGCAATTACAGTCAATACAGTGCCCAGGCTCAATCGGTCTTCCCTTTCTGTCATTGTTCTCAGGACTGAGTTCAGGTTTTTTCATTCAAGTACATTTCATTTGGTCTGAAAATAGCTCCTTTTTTTTTTTTTTTTTCCTACTGTGGCACAGGTTTTTCACTAGATAAATTTTGCTTGACTGAGGAGGAGTTGGAAGGGATGTGTGCCAGACTTGAGCTTCCTAAGTGCTTTCATGACTTAGTGAATCTGCTTTCCAACACACCAGAGTAACTAGAGAACTTTCTCTGAGAGGACAAAATAATGGTAAAATGAGCAATCTTTTGAAAAAAAGAAAAAATAAACAAAGCAACCAAAAAAAAAAAAAAAAAAAAAAAAAAAACACAACACCAAACCAAACCCAAATTTTGTAACAAAAAAGTAACAAAAAAATCCCCTCCAAAAATCAAACCAAACAAATAAACAAAACAAAACCTGCAAAAACCAAGCCAAAACTCGGCTTTTTTGTTTTAAAGTATGTTCAAAAGAGACATGCAATAGTGACTCGGTGGAGTTTCTATTCTGATGTTGAATGGTAATAGCTTATATGGAGAAGTTTGGATTTATCCCTGTTGGATGCAAGTTTTAAGATTGCTTTTTATTCAGCTGCAGTAGTATATCTGCTGTACCTTACAGACTGCTGTGACCTGAGCATTAAAGTAATAAACTAAGGGAATTGTCTTCCCCATAACGTCAAACTAATTTGAACAATGTGGCATTATTTATAATACATTTCATAGATTTATAGCTGTACATTATTTTCCTTGACAATTAAAAGCTTGTAGAGCACAAAAATGTGTCTTGTTTAATAAGCTACAAAACTGTCCTTTATGAGACTTCTGGGTGTTAAGGCACCAAGGTTGCTGCAAAACGTTGATAATTCTGCCTTTCCACACATATTTCAATATGACTGGCCATAATGAATGTGTGGCTGCAGTATATAAGGTAGTACAGCTGGCTGCTTGAAAAATAACAGTGTGATCCTAATACCAAAAATCTGTAGCTTTTGGGTACTTGCTGGTCTTGGTTACAACTGGAGGTGGTTGACGGTGGAGGGAAGCAGGTGGTTATCCCAAAAATCTTATTTTCTCTCCTTGCTCATGTGTGTGTTGGGGACTCAGGCAGCACCCAGCACAGGGTGGATGCTGTGGTGCCTGGAGGCTACTGGCTCCACCTCTACCCCATCTGCTTCCCACTGGCTGGGGATGGATAAAGGTATTTACACCTCTTCTGGAGGGCTTGCGGTCCTTTGGAAGCTCTCTGACAATGGCACAAAAGCACTTTGTGTGGTATTTAAAATACTGGAAAATAATTCACACCAGGCATTTCTTCTTTTCTGAAGTGTGAGTGGAGGGAAAGAAAAAAGAAGAAGAAAAAGAATCCCAAAAACTAATAAAATATGTCTTACTTTAGGGATGGCGAAACTGCATACTTGAGCCTGTTTTACTTAAGGTTATGTCAGCGTAGGTCAAGCAACACACTGAACTGCAGATGAAATAATAAGAAGTGAAAAGGGCCCTCATCTTCCTGAAGACAGCATGCTTTCACGACACTGTAAAGGATTACAAATGGGGTGAAACAGAGAATATGTGTGTTTTGGGAGTTGTGCCCTTTATTGTATGCTTGTGTGTATGTGTGAGCAAAAGAAGAAATCTTTAACTTTCTCGGTCTGCAGACTACTGGGGTTTTTTTGGGTTGTTTTGGTTTAGTTTTTTTCTCCAGTTGATTCTTCCCCCCGCCCCCCGTCTTGGAAAACCCATTAATTACAGCTGCAGTTCTGGGCACAAAAGTCTCTGCCATGTTTCTGGTCTTATTGAGTACTAATGGATTAGACCAAAAAAAAAGAAAAGAGCCTCAGAACCCCACCCTGAAATATTGCAAGCTGCTTTTCTTCTTAAGTACTCCTAAATATCCAAGTCCACACTTGGATCTGCTTAAGCCAGCTTGAACTAGCTTCTCTGCAAGTTTTCAGTCATCAGAATGCCAGCCATTGTCTAGCAACTGGTTTGAATGAAATTGCATCCTATATTGGCCTGTCAGCCCGTTTGTGTCCCCATGGCATGTTTAGTCAGTACCAGGAATAAGAAGAGTAGATGTTTTCCTTAGTGGCGTAACGTAGATCAGGGTTTTGTCCCCTCTTAAGAAATCAGTATCAAAACCGTTCTTAAAATATGGGCTAAAGGAATCAGCCTCAATTGATCTTTTGATTTTTCCATTTTTCGCAGTCTTTCCTCACCATTTAACTTTTGGTTCAGCGAGGGCTGAGGCAAACATTTGCCAGCATACTGAAAGGGACCTGACACTTCTATTGCAAATAACTTCTCCCCAAAAGCACTGCTTGTGTTGAAACAGTTTGGGTTCTGGCTTGCAGCCATAGGTTCACCTAAGCATATTACATGAAGTGACAGGTAGACAGAAGTAATACATATTTTAATGTGCTTGACTCGGCTAGAGACCATAAAATGGGCTAGACTAGACTTTCCTTTCCTAGCAGATGTGAGCTGGCTCCTAATTTATTAATAAGTTACGACAGTGCCAGCGCTGCAACTCAAGTCACCTTAATGGCCCTGAGGCTCTTGAAGGCAGACAAGTACGTCAGTTCCCTGTGTTTTTTCAAAGATGTTCTCAGCTCCTGTGAAACAGCTACAGAAAATGTGCTGTGGGGTTGGTCCAGCCCCATTGCTGATGCCCCTAACACCTGCCAGGGACTGAGGTGGCTGCTTCTGGAGTGGGTATTTCACCAGTGGATGGAAGCTGCAAGTGAAACTGGAAACGTTTCCAATTGGTACTCCCTGATATTTTGATAAGTGAGAGAGTATCATGGCTTGAATGTGCTTCAGATACAGGGAGTCACAGTTGTTCTAGTATAAATCATGTGCACTCTGTCACTGAAACTAGATCTCGTATGTTAATATACACTTGTTTGAATGATACTCAGCACAAGAGAAAGAACTTTTTAAATATAAAACAACAAAAAAATCAAAACATATATACCTAGTGTATTTTTCCTTACTTTTTATTGAATATAATGCAGTTAACATAGTTTTCTTCCACTTGGGAGATCTTTAAGCAGGAATTTGGAGAAAACAGGGTGGGATTATGAATGGATCAAAGGTTAAAACTAAGTTGATAAGTGTCATACTGTGGCAAATATATTGAACTTTTTTGACAGCAGGAGGTTATTGTATTCAGACATCAAGCTGTCCTCGCGATCTGCCCAGCACAAGTAAGCACAGTTGATCTTCAGCTGTAAGTAGGGTTTGGATGCTATTGCTCAGGAAGAGGTAGACTGATGGGAAAGAGAACAGAGGAGAGAGAAAAGAGCCCGAGAGAAGGCTAAAAATAGGACTTGCCAGAAGAGACAGAGGAGAGGGTGGTCTGAGGGGAGGACGGCATCCATCCGTGAGCTGCAGAGCCACGTTATGCATCCACTGTCACCAGGGCGAGGAGGAGTGTGCCTCCATTTCAAGTAGGTCAGACATTTGGGAAAATCTTTAGAAACAGTAAGGCTAGGGAGTCTCAGTGGAATAAATGGCTTGTGGGGAACATGGAAGCTTGAGCACTGTGGGATTTTAGTAACAGGTGACATAAATATATAGTAGGTAGGGGTTAAACAATGGGGGCTGGGAAGGTGACCACAAAGCACTGATGTCATTGTACAAGATGCTTTGAAGTGATGAGCCCCCTAGTTATGACCTGGCACATATCTGACATGCTTGTTTTGTTGGTAGTGCTTTTGGCACACTTGCATGGCTATATCTCTCAAAAAAAGTTTGATGGCTGCTGCTGTAGGGATAATTAATGCTGTTCCAGAGTTGGGGGAAGGATTAGTTGGTTTCTTGCTTCTTTGCAGACCTTTTAAATAATGATTTCTTAAGGGTACGGTTTCTGCAGCCCCAGCTGTGGTGACACAATTGCATATAGCGAAGGCGAGGGAGAGAGGAGTGGGTTGGAGCCCAGCTGCAGGGTACCGCTCCCCCAGGGCCTTCCTGACATCCAGGAAGGGGGTGGATGACTTCATTCATTTTTTAGTTCAGATGTAATGGCTGCGTAAATATTGGCATGGAGATTTCTGTCCCCGCAGAAAACAGGCTGCAGAGTGAACAAAAGAGGTGAAATGCAACTCTGTCATTTATTCTGTGATCTGGTATCAGCCATAGCTACTAGAAGAAATGCTGGGGTGTTGAACTACAATTTATGATGAGGTAGGGAGTAATTTCTGTATTTTCTGCATGTTTAGTAGCTGCTGAGAAAGCTGAATTGTGCATTAAGATATCAAAATTATTTGATAAGTTAAACTTTGTAATTATAAATATTCCTTGGACAAATCTTTCTGGTAAGGAGAAAGTTTTGTTTGGTTGTTTTTTTTTTTTTCCCCACACTACCACATAGTGTAGAATATAAATAAGTTGAATTTTACATGCTGTGATCTGAAGGGTATTGAAAGGAATGGATTGGCATAAAATAATCAGTAGATACAGCGCACAGTGGTCCTTTGTCACATGCCAAGAGAGTTTGCATTGAGTCCTGCACAATGTCAGGAGCAGCAATGGGAAAAGCCGCCATTTATGGCTGTCGCTGATTTGGGCACTTTCCTGGTTAGCACATGAGTTAAGTTTGAAGCTCAGCACACTGAACAGGGTGTGATATCAAAGTTTTTTACTTTATTTCTGTATGGTAGGATTCTCCCTTAAAGGTGTATCATTGGAATTGTTTAGCAGCTACCAAATTAGTGGTTTGTAGCCTTAAAAATACATCATCAAACACTTTCCAGAGCTATGTATAAGAAAAAATACATGAGGACAGAAATAATTGAGACTGTAAAGTCATTAATTCCTCAGGATTTAGCAGCATCCAACTTAATTACCTCCACTTATGCTTTCAAATGTAATATTTGATACAGAATAGATTTTTATATGTTTTTAAATCCTCAGCTCCTGTTGAGTAACTTAGAATGATTTCTGTGACCTTCTTTTTTGAATCCTCAGTGATTTAAAAGCTGCAAAGAGCTTTTCTTACTCTTTCTGCTATGAGAGTTTGTCCATTCCCTCTTACTCTCATTTTTGTGATTAAGCTGCAACACAACTACTTTCTACTTTCTTATTCTTCCCCTCTTTCCTTCCTCCCCTGTTCTTTTCTGAACACTGTCTTGTGGAGACACCTCAAGCCACCTGACTGTCCCTATAGCCCCAACCCCTTCTGTTCTCTCTGAGCTGGTGTCACTTCTAAGTGTCTAAATCCAAGATAGTCATGCATCTCAAAGAGGACTTGCCAGATGCAGTATCATCCATCATCAGAGAGAGCATAATCCAATAAAATACTGGGTCAGGAGTATATGATGTAATTACTATATAGCTGTATGTATAATACTTCAGGGTTTCACAGGTGAAAAGAGTCAAATCCTCTTTAAAGATAGTTATTTTCATTGTTAGGCTGTTTTGGATGCTGGTTTTCAAATCCTCAGAGTTTGAGTAGCTGCACAGATGATGAAAGGTTTTGGCTTTATTGGGATGTGATGTGAAAGTACAGAAAGCTTGCTCTTAATTCATTGTGGAGTTCATTGTGGAAAGGACCCTCCAGACTTAATTATTGTGCATTGGGACAACATGTGCATGAGCTTTCCATGCTTTGAAAACATGCAACTAAAATGGTCCTAAAAGACAGAACCAAAGCAAACTGAAGCTGGGAGAGGACACCACTTAATCAGTGATTTTAAGTGAGATTATTCCACTCTGCAGGTGCTTGGATCCACCATAAATGTTCTTGCTCTTCGTGCATTTCCAGTCTGACTTATTTGTTCCTAGAAGTCCCTGCTCCCACACCATCTGTAGGTCTTGGTTTGCATCCAACACATTATTTAACAGCTGGTGGCTTTGAGGCATCAGGTCCAACTGCTGGTGTGCACACTTGAGTTTTTTAGAGTTGGACACATTGAACTGCATTTTCAGAGCTGGGTGTTTATCCCTGCTGATGGTCTGGCACGCTGGTGTCTGTGCAGGGCTTGGGAGGATGGTTTCGGAGGAACGGTATAACCTGGGGCACAGGTGTCACAGGCGAGCTGCTGGTGCCAAAGGAATGGTATTTTTGTAATCTGTAGCAGGTAATTGAAGCATTGAGGAGCATGGAGATCCCAGAAGAGCTTAAGTATAAAAAGCTGGCTGTCTGATGCCACAGGTTTGGTTGTTTAGACCTGTAAGATTTTAATTTGTTTGGGGAGCCAGTGGTTTTCTGATGCGGTGCTTCAAACTGGGAGTCTATTACTTGATATTGCAGGGCATGTTTTACATTCAAAACTGACGTGAATACCCAGGAGATTAAAATCTAAATACAAAGTAAATAATCAATTTCAGAAAAACAAAAGCTGTTAAGACTAAACACATCATGATGCCTCATCATGTAGCTTTACTGCATCAGACCTGTTTAACATCTTCAAAGTTGGAAAATGGGATGAACAAACAGTTTGATATTTTGGGAAAAAAGCAGAAAATGCTGTGGCCTTCTGAAGCTGAGCATACTTGAGGGCAGACTGATGCGTGGGCCCACGCCGGGCACAGGGAGCAGATATCCTGACCACATCACAAACATGTGTCTCACTGGGACGGAGCAGCAATGGAGGATGGAAACAGCAGCAGCTACCTGGAAGAGGCATCACCCAGCTGACTGCAAAACCTCTGTCCTCTCTGCCCCAAATGCTTCCTTTTGTCCATCTCTGAACCACACTAGATTGGAGAAAAGGCTACAAAATGTTAAAAAGAATCCCCCTCCTACACACACCCTATAAAAATGGGGGAGAAGTATCTATTCACTGCAAAAGCGAAAAAAAAAAATCATAACATTACATCGCTTTTGCCAGTAATAGGCTGGGAAGGGTTTAATTCATCAGAGAGCAGTCCTTTTTGACTTTTTCATTCACCACTCTGTAAAACCAAGCAAAAAACAACTGGTTTCTTTGCTGAATCCTGGTTAGTAAGATGTCTGGGAAATCAGAAGAGTCATGTTGATATTTTTAGTTGTAGGTCATCATTTTTTGTTTTACTTTGTAGGCTTTTACATCACCTTGGCTGGAAAGATAAGTGTCTGGTGGGAGTGAGCAGGAAGCCTTGGAGGAGATGGGCTTGATGCTCTCATCCATTCCTTGCCTATCTGATTCCCTGGTTTCTGTGAGGTTCAGCAGGTCACCAGCTTGGGAGCACTGGAGCACAGTCTATTTAAGAAGTGTATGAAACAGAAAATACTGTTCACAGGTGTTACAGTATTTTGGCCTGAGGGTAGTGTGATAATGTAGCTCACCTGTCACATGTCAGCAACTCTTGCAACTCTGTTTTTAATTTTGAATTAATTCCATTTTCTGCTCAGTATAAGAGAATATGAACTTAATGATCTGATGCCTGAAGCATGCTCAGTCTCTGCAGCATTAAATACAACTTTTAAAGAGTGAATGATGCCCACATTGGGCTCCAGAGGGATTCAGACAGGTCAACACCTCACGTAAGTGTAACTCAAGTAATCAAAGTCACTTGTCTGCAGAAAATCAGTGTGTGACACTGAGGGTTCCTTCTTGCCCTTTTAGTTGCTGAATGAAATATGTTATCAGTCAGTTCTAATCACAGCACTACAAGCATTTTTGGTGTGTTTTCTTTTGCATGGATTTATTTATTTTTTTAAACTGAAATGAGGCAAGTGTGGAGTTGAGGGTGTTTCTATGCAATTCTCTCATGACCAGCATCTGTGGGATGCTGCTATAGTCTACAGTACTGGTTCCTTCATTTTCTTCTCCTCCTCACATCTGTTTCCCCCCTGTAATTCCCTGTCGTCTCTCAGCATACTTATTTATTGAATTATTTATGTATTATTTCTGCTTCACCCTGCTTTTCTGAAATTACAGTACTTGTGTGGATTAAAGCTTTTTGGTGGGCAGCTGCTTTGCTGAAGTCTGCTATAAGCAGCAGTTTATGTTATAAGCATAATTTTTCACTTTTTCTCTGGAGTTCTCCTTCTACAATTTTTGGTGGTTTTTTTCAGTTTTGTTGATGGGGGGGATGACTTTTTGGGAGGGTGTTTGTTTGTGGTGGGGTTTGTTTGGTTTGTGTTGTTGGTTGTTGCTTTGTTTTGTTGTGTGGGTTCTTTGTTTTGTTTGGTTTGTTTGTTTCTTTATCAATGAAATAGCCATCAGGCTTGGGTTTAAGTGCTGTGCAGTTCTGTAGTTAGACCCAGCAGTCGCAGGAAGGTGTGCGTTTCCCCGCTTGTGAGTGTGGCCTCTTCCAAATGGGAGCCATCTGCAGGAACCCCAGCACGAGCAGTGGGCAGTGGCCATGATCCTGCTTTTGGAGCTGATGGATGAATCCTGGCACTGGGAGATGAGGGGGGCAGAAGCAGCCCCCACTTTTGGGTGCATGGAAAGATGCATTGACAACTGCACCCCATGCCTGGAGACCTGTACAGAGTGGTGGGAGAATGCAGCTACCTTCTTCCTCTGGTAAATTCATATCTGCCCATGGGGAAAACTGCTTTGGTCAGCAGGGTGGCAAAAAAACAGCCAAAACAGGTTATGGTGGCCTGATTTTCTTGTCCTGTTTAGAAATTAGGGTAGCCTTGGGGTGCTCTAGGTGATATGACCTCCAAAAGGTGATCTGGTGTCTTCAGGAAGCCTGGTCAGTCATATTTTTCATAAACCTTGCATGCAGGAGGGGCAAGGGAACCTGCAGTGATTCTGGGTTTTATTGCTGTGGGAAGCCACCCATCAAGAGAGCAAAACAGATCCGGGTAATTTCACTGAATCATAGAAATGAAAGGTAAACAGGAAATAAAAATGTTATCCTGTGCATCTAAATGCTCTGAAGCAGAAGAAAATATATGCATTTTGTGAATTCAGAATTGCCAACCCAAGTGGAAGGGATAGCAAAATCAACAAAATTTTATTTGCTTATGTTTTATAAAGTTGCAAACAGAATTTTGCTGCTACTGTTTATCTGCGTGTAAGTCTCCAGTGATGAGTTCACACAGCTATAGATAACTTCTTCTTGACTGTCATTACAGTTGCTACACCATCTATACTAAATCCCACTCAATGCCAATTGTATTCTTGCTTCATTTTTAGCAAATGTTTGATTACTTTCTGTCTGCAAGAAGCCTGCATGTATTGTAAGGCTCTTATCGGCTCCCGTCCCTCTCTTCCCTTTCCCAGGGTAAACAAAAACTTTTTCTGCAGGTTACATTTTCCAATCTTACGATTGTTCTTCCTGCTCTCTTCCTGGCACTCTCTAATGCATGTTTTTCAAAAAATATGAGTCCCAAACTAAAATACAGTATGCCGTGTGCTTCCTGGTGCTACAGAAGGCAGAACAGCTCCAGCATTATGTCCCAGATTGAAACTGATCTTGTTTCAGACCCTCACACTTCTTCGTTCCTGCTGCCTAACCCATAGCTTCCCCATCACTTCTGAGGTCCCCACTCTTGTTACCATTGCCTATAGGGGAATGTAGTCAGATTCAGCATATAGATGGTTTTCTGTCAGACTGCTTTTCTCCTCTTAAGTCTGGTGAGAATGGCAGCAGCATGCCCCAGCCACCCCGATGTGATGCTGGGCAGGGAGTGGGCACTCTCCTTTCCTTCGCTGATACTTGAAGGGCTGTGGTTCCTCAAAATTGATAGTTCTCCCAGGTTGTCATCATACTACTGATAAAAGTTGTCATCATACTGCTAAGTGTTCACGGGCTGGGGTTTGGGGCTTTTTTCATCACTTGTCCACCTTTTTTTTTCTTTCTACTTTTAAACATTTACACTGTTTCTGTGGTTCACTCATGAAAAAGTCATGCAGGGCTGTTTTAAAAGCCTTGCTAAAGATAGGCTCTGTCATCTGTACCACTTGCTTTTTATCAGCTGGGACAGATGCCCTGTCAGAGAGAGTGAGAAAGACATTATGCTAGTCTGACATGACTTTTTGATACATTCATGTTGAGTGTTGTGTTTGGGGTTTTTTTGTTTGTTTCTTTTTTTTTTTCTCTCTCTCTAATCTCATTATTTTTACAGGATTAGGAATCTTTAGCAGTGCGCTTCAGTAACTTTTCTGGTATTAAAAGCACACTAATTTCTGGCTTTTATGTCCCTACTTTCCTTTATAAGATCGGGTGGTGTGTTGGGTCTTTTCATTTCTTTTAGACCTTACCTGGCCCCACTGGCATCTGCAAGGTAGCAGCAGTTAATGGTTTAGAGATGGTTGCTGGTAGTTCCCCAAGCCCTGGTTCCAGTGGTTCCTGCTGACTTCAAACCACCTGGCTTACTGATGTGTTTGCTCTGATCTTCTCTTTACTCCATCCAGTCTGTGTTTGCACGTCCTGCACATCAGGTGAAAGATGCCCCCAGTATCTGGTCCCAGCTCACTGTGGTGAAATGAGGCACTGAATAATTCAGCCTTTTCTGTGTTCAGTAAAAGGCCTGGTTTGCCTTCTGGTGTATTTATACTCTCTTCTTCTTGTTTGCTGCATCTCTAGCTGATTTTAAGTCACTTTGCATCCTAGTCTTCATTTCTCCTTTTATGTCAATGTTGGTCTTTTATGTTCATCCCTGAATCACATGACCTTGGTTCTGCTTTGGTATACACTCTCCTTTTGACATATATTCCTGCCCGCCCACCCCCCCCCACCTCGTTTAAAAGCTCCTCATGCTTCCTGTCCTCACCCTTGCCAGGCAAGGGATAATTCTCCAGAAACACTGAGCTACATTTTCTTTCAGTGGTGGTAGAGGGTGCATTCAGAGAGGTGCATGATTGTCTGGGGCGGGGGAGTTTTGGGTCCTTACATGTAATTCAAGTCTGCTGTTGCCTTTTTATCCCCACTGAAGGGTGTGTGTGTTGGTTTTAAGGTGTTTTCCCCATCTCATCCTGATTACATGACACTTTTCTCAGATGTTGCCTCCATTTTTCCTTTTTTCATCTTTATCAAAGAATGTCAAAGGAATCTGTATTGTGCACCTTCCTAGGGGGTCAGACAAATATTTTAACTCATGCTATGTTTTTCAACACCTCCAGGCAGCCTTTTCTTATTATTGCTTATTAACATGTTCCTGTCCTCCCTGAAGTCTCTCTCCTTCACTGATACCTGTGGTTTGTGCAACAGATCTGTTAAGTCATTTAACCCAGAGCGTGCTGTGCTGGCGCCATTGCAGCTCAGCCTCATGCTTAGCACCTTCCTCCATTGGTTTGCCTCTTGTCTCTCTTGTTATTACCTTTTTGACCATCTTTTTGTTTTAGTTTGTTTTTTTCGTTTGTTTGTTTGTTATTTTTTGGGTTTTTTTGCTGGTATAAGGGTTGCACTTGGTGGGCTGGAGCCTTACAGGCATGTTAGATGGGTGCCCACTGATACCTGAATAAGTGGCGCTGCTTTCCCTCCCATGCTGAGGAGGTTCATCCCTCCCAGCTGAGCCACCTGCCCTGCAAAATTACACTGGTGCTGGCACAACAGAGGTGACAGGAGTGTGTGGTTGGGTTGGGGCATCCAGTTGTCCTTTTTGTGTAGTCATTCTTCACCCACATCTGATCAGGTCACGGCTCTGCATTCACTTTGGTTTGTTGGCATCCACTGGAGAAACCGTAACGCTAAGGAGATGCCTCCTCTGTAAGGCCTATGGTTGCTGCCGTCACTGGAGGATGGTGATGAGTAAACCTGCGTGAGGAGCAGGGAAACGAGAGGAGTCCCACAAGGAGGGAGAGAAGAAATCAAAGTTCAGAGCCCTCTTCTCTAGTGAGACCCCACCTGGAGCTCTGTGTCCAGCTCTGGAGCCCTCAGTACGGGAAAGACATGGACCTGTTGGAGAGGGGCCAGAGGAGGCCACAAAGGTGACGAGAGGGATGGAATATCTCTCCTTTGAGGACAGGCTGAGAGAGTTGGGGTTGTTCAGCCTGGAGAGAAGAATGGTCTGGGGAGACCCTATTGTGGCCTTTCAGTACTTAAAAGGGACCTATAAGAAAGATGGGGACAGACTTTTTAGAAGGACATGCTATGACAGGACAAGGGATAATGGTTTTAAACTAAAGGAGAGGAGATTCAAGCTAGACATGAGAATGAGGGTGGTGAAATACTGGTTCAGGTTGCCCAGAGTGGTGGTGGATGCCCCTAACCCTGGAGACATTCAAGTCTAGGCTGGAGAGAGCTCTGAGGAACCTGTTCTAGTTGAAGATGTCCCTACTCATTGCAGGGGGGGTGGACTAGATGATGTTTGACAGGCTACGTTACCTGGTCATAACCCAAACTATTCTATGATTCTATGAAAGAGTTGGTCTGAACTCTTGGTGAAGTGCAGCAGAGATCCTGCCTCTCTCAGGGACCTGGCACCAGGCTTTTGTGGCTAGGATGCCTCCTGCACGTGAGGGCAAAACTCACTCAAATCCAAAAAGGATCAACAAAAACATGATTGTTTTCCTAATATGGAACTCAACAGGAATGAAGGGAGCTGAGACTCAGAGCAGTTTGATGAAAACAGTTTGTATTTAAGCTTAGAAGTTGTCATTATGGCATGTATTCTTTTCTTGAAACATATATTGACATTTCTGTTACTGCTCATAGCAGCAATACGGTTCTCCATATGGTCTTCTCATCAGCATCTTGTTGTTATTGGATAAATATGTCTCTCGTTAGGCGGAACATTATTCTTGAAGTATAGAATCATTATTTTGTTTACATAACTTCCAAATTTGGACTTTTTCAATGGTTTAACACAATCTTCAGAAATTATTGTAATTAAAGGAGAACTTCCTACAAAGAGAATTAATTAGATCAAAGCAGCATTTAAATGTAAATCATTAATCTGTGCATTACAGGAAATAGTTAGTGGCTATGTATAGTTCATTTGATTATACTTCGTTCAATTTTGTTTTGCCATTACGTCACAATTTATTCAGAATTAATTTGCAATTTCCTCTGTAATGTGATTTCTGTTTGTTTAATATAGCAGATATTTTCACTAGCATGTATTTATATATAAATAAAGGTTTATTAATGACTGCTGTGTTAAACTGTGGCCTCTGCTGTCAATTAGCTGTGAATTTTGTTGCTCAGTAGGTGCAACCCAGAAGGTCTATGTTTTGAGAATGGGAGGCAAGGGGTCAAATAACTTGCTGAATGTATGAATATATACAGTAGATTGTGACTCTCACTTGCTAGAGGTGACCAGGTAACATAGCCTGAGCTTTGTCTGCTCAGAGAATTAGAGAACAACATGATTTAAGTTTCTGTAGAGGGAAAAGGAAATCATGTGCTTTAAGTCCATAGCAAGTAATTGGTGACAAAAATGGTCATCTCCCAAGCCGAGATATATTGGTAGCTGTAGGTAACAAGGAGTAGGTGCGTTGGAAGGTTTTTGGATGCAGGTTTTGTGCAAGTGGTTTGCAGGCTTTGAAATCCATATGTAATGTCTTTTGTAGTGTAAGGGTATGAACGGATTTCTGTGATATGATCTAATAAAAAATATTTTTAAATGTCATGGATTTTTTTGAAGTTGTTTTAATACCTTAATAGTATACTAATGTTTATCTTTCCTTGATTATTCTTCTGCAGCACTCTCAAACATATTTTAAAACTTTGCACTGCTGAAACTACATATATTTTTAACTTAATTTTTATGAAGTAGGTTAAAATAAGCTAGATAAGCTAGTTCTTGGCTTATTTTTTTCCCTTTAATCAGAAGACTTGATTTTCAATCTGATTGAATTCTGTAGCCGAATTCACTTTAGCCTTAGACTGTCCAGTATTACCAGCATCTGTGTTAAGTTTGACTCAGCTAATCTCTTGGAATCTTTGAATATTGGGTTTTAAGCCAAAACTTGGCTATCCAAGAGCACATCTGGCCTGCATATTATTACCTCATTTGTGTAAGGTAATTTCTTTTCATTAGTTTGTTTTCTGTTTGCTGGAAAGGAGAATTTGATATGGGGGTTGTGCTGGCAACAGAAAAAGTTTCGGGAACTTCAGTTATTTCTTTTCTCCTGTACTGAAATTCACATTAGAAGTCATGATTTTGATACATAGCCAGTTATAGCAAATAAACTAATAATATAAGACATTCTGAGCCTACTATATGTGTTTGACAAATGTGTAGACACTATTAGCTAGTCTGTCAGGATTGCTGTGTATAAACAAAGGTAAGGTTTTTGTTGTTAAATTTCTTAAGATTACTGTTATTCTTCAGTAAGTGAATGTGCTGCTTCCTAGGAGGATGATTGCACCATTTGAAAAAAAGAAATGCTTTCACAGATAGTTTGAATAAGCAGCTGTTTGCTGATGAAGGCAAAATAACCTATTGGTTTGCACTGAGGGAGGAATGTTGTTTTCTGTCTTGTAATTTTGGTATTTTAACCTGCACGAGTTGGAACGAGATAAACCTTAACAACGCAATCATCTGAGGAGTTTGTAAGAAACTGGACTCAAAATGTGTTTGCTTTGCCTCTATTTACATCTGTAAGATAACAGCGTGAAGTCAATAGCATTTTGTTCTCAGTATTTGTTATTAAACATATTAGTCTGCATAGGGAAATAAAGAAGACATTTGGAAATGGGTAACCTTGGGTTAATTAAATCCATCTGCTGTCTGACTAATGACAGGAATATTGTATCCAGGGAATCGCTTATGCTAAAATATTTGATAATGCACAAAAATTTTTCTAACAGAGCACTTTTAAAGCAAGTGAGGACTTTTGTATAACTGGAGAGTAAACCAGTCCCAGGGAGTAACTCCCAGTATTGTAAGGCTCTGCTTCATGCCAGAATGTCCCAGAAGAATTTAAGAACTATGTTTGTTGTTCCTTGAGGTACAAAATTATAACTGGCAAGATAAGTAAAACTTCTTGTCATTTCATGCTCCATGAAGTTGTGGTTTATGGGCTAATTTAAATGGCTGTGTTTCCATGCTGACAAAGAGCCTGGATACAAATGTTCGTTAGGAAAGAAGCTATATAGGGTGCAAAAATGAGCTTCCATTGATGGCAGCTGAAGGAAGACAGACTTTTGATTCATGTCAACTGGAAATCTGATCTTATATAAATTAATGCTTTGAGATACTTGGGGCGGCTGTTTTCAAACAGCAAGTATGATCGTTGCTTTCTATTTACACTGCTCTAATTCATGCCAAGAGGGGAAAAAAAACAATTGTACTACAACTTTAATGCATTACACCTTGTATTGGTCATCTATGCTGCTTGGTGGTGTTCAATTATTTTTGTAGCTGTTAGTTAGGTTTTTGTTACTTCCTAATTCATAGTTTGTGGAAAAGAAAATCAAATACATAGTTTGGTTTTTATTGAGTTGATTATTTGTTTAACTTGGATTTCATATCTTCATACACTTGTGCAAAACATGGTTGAGGGGGCAGAAAATTTGTGAAGTTTGTGGAGATCTGGATGCTCTTAAAGCAAGGCAACCGTAGGAGCATCCATCTTGATGTGACAGATGGGCAAAACAAAACTCTGAGAGATTAACATTGTTCTGCAGTTCAATTTTTAAAGCATGCAAAAAAGGATTGGCTGAATAGAATTGAAAATGGAGGATGGGTTTGTTTGATCTACATCAGAGGAACTTTTTTAGGCTTCCTTCATAGCAAGTTGGACCAAGTCATGCTCTTATGTGATTTATCTGGGCTTAAGCAAGCATCTAAAATAGGTCAGATGAATTGCCCTCTGAAATGCCTGGTTTTCTCCTCCCTGTTTAAAGTGGCCATCTCAGATGTGGACATCTGTAATTTGATTAGATGAGTGCCTTTCTGACTGTCATATTTTAAAAGACATAAGTTAATTTTTGCTTTTTGTTTATGTTGTTGAAATGATACATTTAACAGGGTGCTTTTGATATAACTGTGCCAGTTTGAGTGTAGAAATTTATGATGTATTCCTAAACAAGTCTATCACACAGTAGTACTTTGAAAATGTGGCCTGAAGCATAAATCTGCCACATATGCTTTCTAGTTCTGCTTTTCTCTCATGCTGTTTTGGTGTGCAGGAGGTAGGAACGTGCACTCCCATCCTCACAGGCAGTGCAAAAACTGAGCGCGGGCTGAATGCTGGGCACTTGCCTGCTGTACAGAGACATGGATTCACTGGAGGACTGAATATTGAAAGGGCAGGATACATAAATGAGTCTGAAAATAGTAATTCGCCTCATTTAAAACATTTTTTGTCAAGCAATGTAGCTTATTAAATGGAGAGGAGAGGAGAGGAGAGGAGAGGAGAGGAGAGGAGAGGAGAGGAGAGGAGAGGAGAGGAGAGGAGAGGAGAGGAGAGGAGGAGGAGTCTGCACATTTTTAGTACTCTTTAATAACCTGTTTCTACTAGTAAACATTGTAGTTTACTACATAGTGTATGTTCACAGTTGATAGTGACTTCCTAGCAGATGAATTAGCAGATGCATTTTCTGTGGAACTGCCTATAATTACATAGTAGCTATGGTTACCAGGTTAAAGAAATCAGGGCCTTATGATCGACAGAAATAGATTGCAGCAGACTGGTTTGGTTTTGAGTTGCTTAAAAGCAAAATGCTCAAGGATAAGACCATGAGCATATGAGTAACAAAAGTAAGAGCAGACTTTATTTGCTGAACTGGCACACAGTCTGCTTTTTCATATCCTTGTTTTGATAGAAAATCATAATATTTTTTAAAGTTGGATTTTGCTTCTATATAGTTTGAGAACTGGGTGCCAACAACATATTTGTAATGAAACTATTTAATTGAAATAATTAAGATTTTGAATGACTATTGCTTATGTTGTCATTTTCATTTACCAGTGCACAAAGTAAAATTCAAACAGCCTTGTCACTTTCAAGGAAAGTCATATTCACTTTATTTTAAATCTAACACTTAGAATGACTTAATGGAAGTATTTATCTTTTCTATTGGATGCTCCAGCACTTAGAAAGAAATTACTGAAATGTGGGTAAATTCAAGCAGGAAGGACAGAACTGTGCTTAAGGACAGTTGTACATTTCCACTGAAGTTGGTGGGACCACTTCAGATGTTTCTAGCCTATTTATTGCCCAAAAGCATAAAAAAAACACTTGAGTCCATTTCCAGAATGAAGTGCAAGTGTTGAGGAGTTCAAGAACTGTTGCCTTAAATGTAAAAAACAGAAGATTTAATGTTTTCAAAAGTTTCCACGTGGTTTAGAAGCCCAAACTGCAGTGAATTGTGTTGGATTTAGAGCCTTCAATCAGATGAGCTTTTCTCAGTATAGTACTCTTCTTTTATGAATTATGAACTATGTAGAACTGTATGTCTGTGTGTAACTTCAACATAATTCCTATAATTATATAATTACAATAATATAATTGTTCCTATATTATAATGTAGAGTAAGATTTTATGGCAATGGACTCTAAGAGTATGGATGCATTGCTTGATGTTTTGAACCAGATCTTTCCTAGGGACCCTCATTGGGCCACTAATAGCCACTTTACTTTTAAAGGCTGGGCATATTAAGATTAGGACATTGCACCTGATTTTTCTCCATTTTATAAGCCTCTCCTACAAACTCACAGCTATGAGATGGTACTCAGTAGGTCTGTTCCCCTTGTTTTACAGAATAACCAACCATGACTACAGAATCGGGATCGGACTCCGAGTCCAAGGACAAAGAGCAGGATCAGCAGGAGAACCCTGCACAGCAAGGGGCGGCAGAGACACAGCCACAGGACCAGCAGCAGCAGCAGCTGAGCGAGGAGCATCAAAACGAGCTCGAGCAGTTCTCAGCCGTGGCAGCTCACAGCACACCTGTGAAAAAGGAGCAGGTAAGTGAGCTCGTGCACACATGCTCCGTGCATGCAACCAGCTATGTGCCCACTTATTGCTCCCAGGAAATAATGAGCCTGGTGTCTCAGGAGTGGAAATATATATTCAGATACTCATGGAAGGCTATATGGTGTGATGCACAAGTCTTATGAGGAGCAGCTTGAGGAAACTGGGGCTGCTTAGCCTGGAGAAAAGGAGGCTGAGGGGAGACCTTATTTCTGTCTACAACTGCCTGAAAAGAGGTTGTAGCAAGGTGGGTGTCAGTCTCTTCTCCCAAGTAACAAGTGATAGGACAAGAGAAAGTGCCCTCAAGTTGTGCCAGAGGAGGTTCAGATTGGATATTAGGAAAAATTTCTTCACTGAAAGGGTTGTCAACCATTGAAACAGGCTGCTCAGGAAAGTGGTGGTGTCACCATCCCTGAAAGCATTTAGATGAGGTTCTTAGGGACATGGTCTAGTGCTAGAGTTAGGTTAACAGTTGGACTCAATGATCTTGAAGGTCTTTTCCAAGAAAAATGATTCTATGATTCTGTGCTGTAGATATTGACTGGCTGGTCTTCTGCATTTAAAAAAGAATAGCACTCATGCAGAATGTTTTGAAATTCATGTCATGTCTTTCATCCTCCAGTGCTTAAATATAAGGGCGGTCTTACCTACTAAGCAGATAACACTAACACTAGGGGCAATGTAGGCCCACTGATTAATGAGGTGGGTTCCCTGGTGACACAATGTACAGAGAAGGCAGAGTTACTGAATGCCTTCTTTGTTTCTATCTACACTGCCAGAGGCTGTCTTGAGGAGCCCCATACCCCCAAGGCCCGAGAGGAAGGCAGGACAATGGAGTAGTTGGGCTTGGCTGATGAGGACTGAGTTAGGGACCAGTTAAGCAATCTGGATATCCATAAATCCATGGGTCCAGATGGGATGCACTCACGGGTGCTGAGGGAGCTGGCTGAGGTCATTGCTAGGCCACTCTCCACCATCTTTGCTAAGTCTTGGGAAATGGGAGAGGTGCCTGAGGACTGGAGGAAAGCAAATGTCATTCCAGTCTTCAAAAAGGGCAAGAAGGAGGACCCAGGTAACTATAGACCAGTCAGCCTCACTTCCATCCCTGGGAAGGTGATGGAACAACTTATCCTTGGTGCCATCTCAAAGCATATCAAGTATAAGGAAGTCATTAAGGGCAGTCAACATGGCTTCGCCAAGGGGAAGACTTTTATGAGGGCATAACCAGGTGGCTACATGATGACAAAGCAGTGGATGTGGTCTATCTTGACTTCAGTAAAGCATTTGACACAGTCTCCCACAGCATCCTCACAGCTAAATTGAGGGAGCGTGGTCTGGATGATTGGGTAATGAGGTGGACTGCGAACTGGCTGAAGGAAAGAAGCCGGAGAGTCGTGGTCAATGGGGCAGAGTCTAGCTGGAGGCCTGTATCTAGTGGAGTCCCTCAACGGCCGGTACTGGGGCCAGTACTGTTCAATATATTCATCAACAACTTGGACGAGGGAATAGAGTGTACTATCAGCAAGTTTGCTGATGACACGAAGCTGGGAGGAGTGGCTGACATGCCAGAAGGCTGTGCTGCCATCCAGCGAGACCTGGACAGGCTGGAGAGTTGGGCGGGGAAAAATATAATGATATGTAACATGGGCAAGTGTAGAGTCTTGTATCTGGGCAGGAACAACCCCAGGTTCCAGTATAAATTGGGAAACAACCTATTAGAGAGCAGTGTAAGGGAACGGAACCTGGGGGTCCTGGTGGGCAACAGGATGACCATGAGCTGTCACTGTGCCCTTGTGGCCGAGAAGGCAAATGGCATTGTGGGGTGTATTAAGGGGGGGGTGGTTAGTAGGTGGATAGAGGTTCTCCTTCCCTCTTCTCTGCCCTGGTGAGACCACATCTGGAATATTGTGTCCAGTTCTGGGCCCCTCAGTTCAAGAAGGACGGGGAACTGCTGGAGGGAGTCCAGCGCAGGGCAACAAAGATGATTAAGGGAGTGGAGCACCTCCTGTATGAGGAAAGGCTGAGGGAGCTGGGTCTCTTTAGTTTGGAGGAGACTGAGGGGCGACCTCATTAATGTTTATAAATATGTAAAGGGTGAGTGTCACGAGGATGTAGCCAGGCTCTTCTTGGTGACAACCAATGATAAGACAAGGGCCAATTGGTATAAACTGGAACACAGTAGGTTCCATTTAAATTTGAGAAGAAATCTCTTCATGGTGAGGGTGACAACACTGAACAGGCTGCCCAGGGGGGTTGTGGAGTCTCCTTCTCTGGAGACATTCAAAACCCGCCTGGACACATTCCTGTGTAGCCTCATCTAGGCGTTCCTGCTCCAGCAGGGGGATTGGACTAGATGATCTTTTCAGGTCCCTTCCAATTCCTAACGTTCTGTGATTCTGTGAAACATCTTTGATCTTGCATTTGCGTTAGATAACAGTGCCAACTTTTAAGAAGCTAAAAATGTTTTCATAGTTCACTTCTCCTTTGACACCTGCCCAAAACTGATTTCATGCTTGCTTGTCTGATGTTTGAGCTATGAAGAATCTATGGTCCCTTAAGCTTCTTGTAGTTCTGAAATAACTGCATTATAATTACTTTAACTTTTCATGTAATAGGTTTCAGAAGAGCTATTGCATGCTTTTCCATTTGGTTCATTGTTGCACTTATTAAATTTATGGAAGCTGCTTTCTTTTTCCTGTTAATAATTTCCAGTCAATAGGATTAACAGGCATTGTTCTTCATGGGTAAGTGGCACACAATTAATGAGGTACCTGCAAATTGCATCCCTTAGCTCTGTAAGGTTATGACCCTCATGTGATCGCATTTGCCTTTGAAGAGCGGAATAAGTCAGTCAAACTCCTCCTCTCCTCCACCCTTTAAAAAAATTCAGGTTGTTTGAAGTGGTGTCTGGTTATTTTACATAGCTGTGAGACAGTGATGGTGAAGCAAGCAGATGTAAGGTGTTACTTAAAATCAGCATGAGCGCTCATGTGGGAGCTGTTTGAGGTTGGCTGTGGTCTTGGGTTTTAAGCTTTTGTCCACAGAGCTACAGCCCAAACTTACTGTTGGTGGGGAAAAAAGGTGGGTATAAGCAATTTCAGGTACAAAATATTTTTACATCTCACTCATTTGGGGGTGCACCACCTAGATGCTTGGGACAACAAATGTTTCTGTGTCTTATATCTGACTTCTAATATCTCAAGAAGCAGACGTGGCATGGCAGGATTTCTGGTGTTTATTGCTATTGAAGATCAACAATTGGAAAAACTGCTTCTTTTTTTTTTTTTTTTTTTTTTACATTCCTAACCATTTTTACCATTGATAACCCTTGATCAGTTTCACTCCATGCCCACCACAGATGTCTTTGCTCTTGCTCCAACATCCAGCTGTTATGTGTTTATGTGTTGGGACAATTTTGGTCTCTGAAATAGATCAGAAACTGCCTGTAGATAGTCCGGGGAGAAGCAGCAGGACCACTTTTCCAAAAGAGAAAGGTGCTGCACAAACTGATCATTAATTTAAAATATAATTCTATCAGACCTATGCATAAGTATTATTAATTTTCTTATTCCAGCCATCTTCAGTCATCTTTCCACCCCAAGTTTCTTTTCATCTTGAACAAAGCAAAACAACTCCCCCCCCCAAAACAAACAAAAACCCAATAAACAAACAAACACAAACCAAACCAAACCAAAACAAACCCAAAATCACCATAACACAAAAAACCAAACCACACCAAACCCAAAAACACCACAACCCCCCAAAAAAACAAACAACAAAAAAAAAAACCCAAACACAAATAAACACACCACCCTTAGGAACCAAACCTGTCCATCTGTGTTTACGGAGCTGTGAGTTTGGAGACCTGAGGTGCTCTTATGTGCTGCATGATCGTTTCTTTTCCAAAAAATAACCAGTGAGCAGGTGTCTGTAGAAGCCTCAATAAAAGAACTAGGTTAGTGAAGAGATGTATGAGACCTTTCTGCTAAGATTACCAATTTTAACGCAGAAGTCCCTGTTATAAGATGACTGCCCAATCCAGTTGCAGTGATCTACCCAGCATAGTGGCTTAAGTGTCTGTATCACAGGAAAGAACTACTTAAATACAGCACTAAGAGACCAAGGCATTGACAATGGTCTCATTAAATAAGCCATAATCTGAAGGAGTCATGAGTATCATTCTCTCTCTTGCCATCTGTAATCACAGTGAAGTAGCTGTTGGCTTTTGCTGTTGCTTGGATGAGAGAACCTCAGGAAGAAAGATTTAAGTTACTGATCCATGACATTGACTTTTTGTTGCCATTCTATATACATAGAAAAGAACATTTTAATGAAGACAAAAAGGCTTCTTCATGTTGAGATGAACAGTTACTACCGGACCGAGTCCTTTCTATCAGGTATAATAATGCAGTCTTACTATCTCTCTGCCTTCCTGTCTCATTGAAAATGAACAGGACGGCATTGCACGGGTTGGGCACTGACGTTTCTGAGCAGTTATGATAAGTAGATGGGATTCACCCGTTGAGCAAGCTTGGTAATATCACTTCATACCCCAGTGAGAAGCTTTGAAGCATCGAAGACCATTACTGCTGAATCCTGTCACTTCAAAGGCTTGCTTCAAGAGGGGGATCCAGCTTCAGAACGGGTTGAACATACTGTGTCACAGTGCGGTACAATAATTTAGATAGAGCTGAGAGAGCTTATGCTCAGAAATCACAAACCGTGAAGCAACTTGTGCTGCACTAAAATTTAGTACACAACACTGAAAATACAGCAAAAATACACCACAGAGTTATCTTAGGGAAGAATTTAGGAGAAAATGCAGCTATGCTTGCAGAGTTCAAAATAATTCACTGACTACATGGGTACGCTAGCCACATTTTTTTCCTAGATGCCAGGATGTCAGGTTTCTTTAGGAAGGAGAGGCTTAATACAGTCTGAAAGTACCTCAATGCCTGAACATGTCAGCATAGTTTGGGAGATCTTCTCTAATAGTTCTTGGCATGTTTTGCTCTGCAGACAAATGAGAGAAAATCCTTTGTATGATTTTTAACCTAGACACATTCCCCTGATCTTCATGTAGACAGGAACCTTAACAAACAAAGTAACCTCAATACAATTTTTTCAAAAATGTATAAATAAGCAAGTTTCTGCTGTAGTCTTGAGTTACCGAGTATCTTCGTGTGAAGGAAAATAACCACCAATAAGGACCAATGAAATTTATTTGCAGGCTGAAGATGCTTCTAAAATTTAAATGGCTGTTGGGTGCTATGTGAAACTAATGAGCCACTGGCAATGACAGTATATTTTCTACCACTTTTGCACCTACCTGTGTGCACCTTCCATGGCAGATTTCTTTAACAAAACATGTGGAAATCTTCATAGACCCTCTCTGCCCACCAGCATCAGCACAGCTGTTCACAGAGACCCCAGAAGGAGACATCTGGCCTTGGTTGTGATAGAGGGATAGTTCACCTCAAGTCTTGCTCTGAGCCTGGAGTAGCTCTCCCCCTTCGTCACAGTTGCTGCGAGTGTTAAATGCTCAGCAAACAGTTGACATGCATTGTGCCCTTCATCTCCCTCCAGCCTTCAAGGTATGCAAGGACCTTGACATCCAGATGCAAGGTTGGTGTCCAAATGCTGGAAGGAGAAAGTCCTCCAGTGCTGGAGCTAGACTGGAGAAGAGGTGGCTGGTGCTGTGCTGCTCCTGGGGAAGAACATCCACAGCTCAGGGGATGATGTGGATTTTGAAAGCAACTCTTGATATTTTATCTTTCTAGTCTCCCCACCTGTGGAAGCCCAGAAGACCATTGCTATATTCTCTCTGGCAGGGAAAGGAGAAGTGTGGGGTCTTGCCCCACCTCTTTGCAGTTGGGTGGGCACTGGCACTGTCAGTAGCACAGCTGACTCCAAATTCCTCTTTCCACCATACATCTGAAGGCAGGGGAAAGCTTATGGCTTGTTTGTGTGAAATCTCTTGGGGAAAGTTCCCTGAGATTTAGCGGTACACTGTTGTTGCTGGTTATACGATGCAAGGTTGTTTTGGTCTCAAAGCAGATTAAAGCCTTTGGATGGATTTGCTCAATTCTCATGAAGTTTTATTATATACAATGAATGGAAACAGACTTGGAGGATTAATTTACAATATCTTTCCAGTAAAGCTTGTTGCCTGTTACACTGAAATAATTCAGAGCCAAAAGAGTTATTTTCTTTACCTTGTAGTGAGATAATGGAAAGATGTTATTTTTATTTCATTTTATTTAAGCTTTAGCTTAGGTATTACTGCACTCCTGTTGAGGTTTTGTTTGGAGACCATGAGGGGCATAACTGATGAGAAAGGTAATGACTGTGGCGCAGTGCTGTTGCTAGGAAGGGTGAAATGCTGTAGAGCTGTTCTGGCTTTCATCTGCTGCCATGGAGAGTCCCACGGGCTGTGCTGCATCACGGTAACTCTTAAAATGGTCTGACCCTCAGATAAACCCAAGAAAAAACAACCACGATTGTTTCTTCTTGCCCCTTTTTCCTCCAGTATATTTGTCTTGCAAATAGCACCTACTTCTCGCAGCTTGAGGGACTTATCGGGCATCTGCAGGGAGCAGAACTCAGCCTCTCATCCTGTACTTATCATCCATTAGCCAGTCAGCTGCACATGAAAGTTGTTTGGCCCCTCACTTCCTTCCTGTTTGTTTAACCCTTTGGTTGGGCACTTCAGGAATCTTTCATTTTCCCAGGTACGTCAGTATCCCCTGGCAAATTCACACTGTCATGGAGGGATCTGCACCCTCATTTAGGGAACTTTTTTCCCACTGATAACAAAATTAGTGCAGACCTGATGGTCTTTTCCTGTTCCATATGACACCATGGAAGTGTCTCATGATTTGATAGGTACAGGACTTAAAAGCAGTATCAAGAAACTGTAGGAAGATCTGTTCATCACAAAGTTTACCAATTATTCAGCATTTTCAACAGACCAAAAAAGCTGGTCCAAGAAGTCCAAGTGGGATTTTTCACCTATGGAAAAAGTGGAAACCTAAAGTATTTTCATATGTGCCCCTCCTTCGTGGGTATTCTGTACATTTTGCAGTGACAGAGGAGGGCAGGGAAGAATGTGAGGAATCTTTGCAATGGATAAAGAAGACTCTGTCCTGCATCAGGGGCTTTCTTTTGCATGTCCCATCCTAGGCTCTCCTTGTTGGGTGCAGGGTGCACAGTGTACTGCATTGCATGATTGGTTTATCTCACTTCAAAACTTATCTTTCTCTTCATAGGCCACAGAAAAAGAACAAGAGTTTGCTGCTGCGAGTGCAAAACAACTGGAATACCAACAGCTAGAGGACGACAAGCTCTCTCAAAAATCATCGTCTAGCAAACTTTCCAAATCTCCTCTAAAGATCGTCAAGAAACCGAAAAATATGCAGTGCAAAGTGACACTCTTGGATGGATCGGAATATGCATGTGAAGTAGAGGTACCTTGTGTTTTGTCTTCTTCATCCTATGTGGAGAAAAATATTTGAAATTAGATTCCTGATTTAAGCAAAAGTATGAATGGCCTGATATTTCACCAATGCCAAGCACAGAGATGCTTCCATTGTTTCCTCTGGAGGTTGGAGATGTTGCACAGATTTGAGCTGGATGAGGGATTGTGAGCAGTTCCTGGAACAGCCAGAGACTTTGGATTAATTTTATGTCAGCACATGCCACAGCAGAATGCAAAAAAAAAAAAAAAGGATTATAGGCAGCAAAGACCATAACAAAGACCATAAATGAAGAAGGAATTCATCCCATAGGGCTTCTCTTTTCCTTGGTACTTTGCTAAGTTGAGACTCTACGTTGAGTCACTGTCCAGACAGTAATTCTGATCATCGTGAGATTAGCAGGGGAATGAGAGATGCCCAGGGGAGGCGGGGGAAATGTCAGGAGCAAGTAGCAGGGAGAATGGGAAGTTTTACATGATTCTCCACAATGTCTGTGAATCATAACTGTGTCTGAATGTTACTGGCAGAAAGATGCTGGTAGTTTTCTGTAAGGAAACTTGTCTTCTGCAGAGATTTTGCCAGGAACCTAGTTTTGGGAGGGATGGTCTTTGCTGCACTGTCACTTGGGAACTGGTGCGTGCCTGTGGGCAGTCTCATTCTAAGAGGACACTTAGCCTTCAATTCGATAAAGCCATGGAGAAGCAGAGCATGAGCATATTCAGAATGTCATAGTGGGCATGAGCAAATCTCAGAGTGGATCAGTTTCTCCATTCAGCCTTTCCAGCCATGTCACCAAGGTAGACTTTGGACAAGGTAGCCTGTCCTGAGCCTGCTATAGGTCAGGAGGACACAAGCAGTGGCCAGGAGGGGAAGGATGTGTGTTGGAGGGCTTGGCAAAACCAGCACTCCTTTGGGCAACTACAGGGTGTGGCGGAGAAGAAAACGCACCTGAGGTGGACAGAAGAGTATAAAGATAGAGATGAGGTAGTCTGCAGGCTTGAAAGGAGAACAGACAGGAAAACAAAGAAGGAGAGAGAGTGAAGGAAAGGAGTACCTGATTGGGAGTGAATCCTGATGCCTTTACAATCAGGTGACACTCAGCCCTTGCACCCTCCAGCCACTCTTGTTTTAAGTGCTTTAGAGAGCGACAGATGAGGAAGAAATTTATGATTTTTATTTATCCACGGCTTTACAGTTTCGGCCAAATTTCTCTGTGCTAACACAGGAGCTGTGATTTTATTACTCTTACAGCTACTTAGCCATCATGCTGTCGAATATTATTTAGTTTCACTGGCCAAGTCCTGTGTTGTTTCCTTCAGACTAGCAATAGCTATCTGGCCACATACTTTGTGACTGTTAAATTGTCATTTCTTGACCTGTGGTCCCAGTTTTGCCTGTCATGAATAGTGTGTGAACCTTTAAGCTGGAAGAATGACTAATACTGGCTTTGATGGAAAGAGTCAAACTCATTTCAGCTTTTGCCACTTGGTTATACAATGTGAGTCACTTTTTGGAATACAATCAAGGAAATCTTACCAAATAGTATTTCTATGGAAATCATGTCTAGCAGGCTGAGCTTTGTGAGAGTATAAGATGGAACAGAAGGGGAGATTTTTTATATTAGACTTCTACTTATGCACAAAAATGCTGTGAATAATACTTTCTTTTAGGAATTTTCACTTTTTTGCTAAACTTGGAGTCTGTTGGAGTTGAAGTGTCAAACTACTAGCATATAGGAGCCATCATTTTTTATTCTTGTCAGATTTTTCTGCTTTGCCAGTGCTGAATAGCTCTTGAATGTCAAATATTAATTTTGTATGTATTTTTTCTACTTACGCTGCTGAAATATTTTGAAGTGGTATTGACTGTCATCAATAATCACTTTATCTGCTTCTAAGATGGTTAGACTTTTTAAGCAACATGTAATATTGGTACGAATAGAACTCCTAAAAGGATGAATCCTCAAATGATCAAGCTATGATGATGAGCAAACAATTGGGTGCATTGAAACAGAAGTTAGTTAGGAGGTACAAATATTTCAGGGAGTGGTTTAAAAGGCGCAGATATTTCTGGGAACAAATGCAACTGGAGTGAAGCGTGCATTTACATGCCTTAAACGAATGATACAGACTTTGCATCCTTCCTAGGTGCTATTGTCAGCATACTGTGTGTATTGAGGGTGCAACTGCACCTACTTCTGGCACAGACAATGTAGGAACACTTGGTAGATCCCCAGGGGAGTCCATTCCATGTGCATAAAGTTCAGCTACAGCAAAAAGATCCTGTGTCCAGCCAAGAGAAATTATGTGACTTTCACTGTGCTTTTGCTCCTGGGGAGAAAAATTACATACAAAGGGAGTTAGCAGGGCAGGGACACTGAAGGTCTGTCTGAGGCGACACCTCGGGAAACCCTGTAGGAGGCTGAAAGTTAAGTAATTTTGGGTAATAACAAAATTCTGTGGCTGTTTCACAGAAACTCAGTGCTGCAGCTTGAGAAATAATCTGTCACATTTCAGAAAAATGCTATCATTTTTTAAGGAGTGCCTATGAGTCAATGTACTGTATCCCTTTAAACTGTGGAAAAAAAATACATGTATAAAAAGCATACTGAAAGACCTAAGATATTATGGAGGTCAGTAAATTCCCCAAGATTAATTCCTTAAAGAAAGGAGAGAGGAGCAGAAAACACATGCCAGTCGAACATTTAAAAGTACCATTCTTTGTGGTTTACCCACTTAACTGCAACTTTTGGTGTGGATGGTGGCCCAGGGCAGAGATGTGACAATCAGTGGATGTGAGTCAGAAGCATCATCCGGTGTTGTCATCTCTTGTCTTCCAACTCTGTGTGTCATACTTCTACCCACTGAAGGCTACAAAGCAGTGTAATTGAGAAGGACCAGAAACTTAGAAACCTACTTTTGAGCTAGAATAATAGCTCTGTCAGTGAATATTGATTTGGGCGTAGGCCAGATATTTATCCCTCCAGAACTGCATTCCCTAGTCTGGGAGTTGTGAATCATTATAGAATCCATCAGTTACTCTATAGAGAGTGCTTTGCAAATGACAAATGCTTTTATATATGTTAAATATTAATAAAATTTAAAGGAGCTTATTGCTCTCAAGTAGAGCACAACTTACAGCTTATCAATTATGTGTTCATCCAGCTAATGACTTGACAGCTGAAATTGCACGTACGCACAGACTGAGATGCTTCTGAGGCAGGTGTGGTTAATCCATTATCCTCTTGGTGTCCTTTGTTGCAGAAGCCCCTCTTTCTTATTCCATATTTAATGCTGAGCATCATCGTTGCCTTCTGCTGTATCTTTCAGTCTGTCTCACATCCAGTACTTTTCATTTGTGACACCAGGAGTTTTTCATGTTGTATGAGATATATCTACAGGGGAAAATGTCATGGAGGTATCTTCAAAGCTGAGGTTAACAATGGTTCATCTCATGTGGTATCTATTCACTGAAAAGATCTTAAGCAAATGCTGGGTAAAAGCTCTCTCCTGAGGCTGCACAGTGCTACAGCCTGTGTGTTTTATCTAACCTGACCCAGAAAGTCTTTCATGCAGTAAGACATTACAAGCCAAAATCAGGTTAAGTAGGTAACCCAGCTTGGTCATTCATTCTCCTCCAAAAACATAAACCAGGAGTGTTACCATCTGTACCCACGCTGCCCCTCTTGTCTAGGAGCCTATAGATGGTAGCAGTGGGCTTATTTAGGAGAGATGTTTCCTTTCAGTGGTGGGATGGCCATCTAATAGTGCTTCACCTGTCCAGGGATAGCTGTTGGCTTTTGGAGCAGAAGTATTTTCTATACGCTGATATTGTCCCTGATACTTGATCAAAGAAAAACAACCTCAGGGTGTCTCCATGGTTCTCCCGTGTCATGAAGAAGCTGGACACTTCTAATGGGCACTCAGTCACAGGAGTCAATGCCATCTGCGCAGGTGGATGACGAGTGGTGATTTCCACGTAGATGTCCAATGCTGCTGGAAATGGTTCTCCCTGCACTCTCCCAGCCAGCATAGGGATCAGAAATGCTCTTTCTCAAAAGCAGCCGAGTCCACACCTGGGGTCAAAACTGCACCGGAAAGAGGGTGCTGAAGACTTCTCTGTTAAGCAGGCTAGACCTATACTTTGCATTTGCTGGTTTGAAGAACCAAAGGTAAAGCAAGATCCAAGACTGAAAAACTGATTTCAGATAACCTTAAAAGAGACAGTGAATGCACTGTCATAACACACAAGAAAACAAGCAGAAATAACTTATTTCTGGGTCCTTCCCACATTAAATAGGTGTTTTCAAGTGCTGTAGTGCAGTTACGTTATTTCTAGGGTTTATTTCCCTCCTCTTTCCTCTCTGCCCCACATCAATTTTCTGTTATCTAGACTACTGCATTTTAATTAAAAGATGCAAGTGGAACCAGCTGTCATCCTCTCTCTTACATGTACCCTGATTTGAAGTGTCTTCGCAAAACAGGATGGAATTTGCCTTCATCGTTTTTGCTCTAAACATATACATGTTATTAATCACAAAGTGAGATCAGAAAGCTGTAACATAATCTGTCTAAATAAATGGTAGAGTAATTAGATTTCATTTTCAAAGGCTCAGCTGTCTGAGCCTATTGGTAATTTATACTCTTTCTCCTACTGCTCAAACTTTCTTATCGTGCAGGATACCAGTAAATGAAAACAAATGTTTCCGTGGCATCTCCACAGCCCTACATCAAACAGCATGAATTGCCATAGGATTCAGATAGGCTGCAAAGCATGTGGAAAGCTGACATCTCAGAAAGCATCACTGGTATCCCCCCTTCTTGGTGGGTGGGGGTCAGCTGAGGTAGGAGAGGACTGGTAAAAATACACTGTGTTTGTTTGGTTGTTTTTTTTTCCTCAGATTCCTCAGCCAGGCTGCTGCTGGGACCTGGGCAGTAGTTGGGTGTCCCGTGGCGTAGCTACTGCTACACCTTTGTGATGAACCTCTAGTGACTTCCTCCCTGATGGAGGCCCCATTTCTTTAGAGGGTTTCCCTGTGTCCTCAGGTGACTTTGCATTAACATACTTGAGTTGAAATGGTGAGATTTATTTCCATACATTTGAACCTAGGATTTATAACATGGACAGAGGCAGACCAGGGTGAACAGATCTCTTTCTGCCCTGCACAAATAGGTGCTGAAACAACTTTTCAGGGACAAAATGGTCATGAAAGACATAAATTCTCAAATAGGATGGAGTCTTGCATTTTGCTTGAGTTTTTCTGTTAAAAAGTGAGAGTACATGGATGCTTCCTTGATAAATAAGTTGTTAGGGATGTTTGAAGGACAGGCTTGAAGAACAGAGAACAAGCAAGCTTCTTTCTGCTCTGCCACCACTGCCAAAAATGAAAAAGAGTGGTGGCTGACTTCAAATGCTTCCAGTGTTCTTTTCCTGGTTTTCCAAATCTGGTTTGCGAGACTTCCTCTGGAGGAAAAACCCTTCTGTGTGTCTGTATGGCAGTGGGGAACACACGGCCCTGTTGTCTCCCTCTCCATGCAGTATCCGAGCTGACTCTTCCCCAGGAGCCATGTCATCGCCGACCTGCTCTCTGCTGTTGCGCAGAGAGTTTAATAACATTGAATTTCTCATCCGTTTTGAGGTAGCCTTTAAGGTCAGGAAAGGAACCTCTATAATAAGATGCACTCCCCTTTCTGAAGGATACAGTTTCAGTGACCCGCTGCACATTTTAATTGTTTAATTAATTCCACACAGTCTTTACATGTGAAACTGATTATTCAATGCAAGAGGGAATTTTTTTAATAAGTCTTTTCCTTTTGACCTACTCGTTGCTTACATTTCAGTTAATTTAATATGAAGAGCTTTGTTTTTGGTTTTTGTGCCTTCCCCGGGATGTGTTTCAGTAAATGTGACGGAACTGAGATGCTTCGTTGCCGTTACACGGAATGTTTTATGTCCCCAGACCCACTAATTAGGGCTGACTTAGATTAGCTAGGGGATTCAGTTAAGATCTATGTTACCTGACACATGTCAGTAGGAGTCTCAGTATTGCCTGAATATGTTCCAGCTGGATAGAGTTAGTACACAGCTCTTCTAGTTGCTTTTTCCAAATACTGTGTGCAGCTTTTTATTAGCTAAAATACTTGTCAATTCAGGAAGCACAATGTTCTGGAAATCAATACCGATATTGTCCAGCTCATAATAATCAACTGAGAGGCTGAGTAGAAATAGGCTTTTCGCTTCAGTTTTGTATTTGATACAAAACCAAACATGTTAAGGCTACCTTTTTAGTATTTTTGGGGTTTGGGTTTTTGTTTTTTTTTTTTGCTTGGTTGGGGTTTTTTAGGTTTTTCACTGAAACCAAAGAAATCTAAATGAAAAGAAGTAATTTCTGACTGAGCCAAGTGTTTTGGAAATGCCACGAGGCAGAGGGAGGATGCTGGTGTGGCACTTGTGGGGCTGGAGCTTTTCCTCCTCACCAGGAGAAGCTCAGTTTCCCCAGCTCCTCTTGCAGCTGGGAACATCTGTACTGCATGGTATTAATGGAAAAGGTCTCTTATAACCTTGGTAGGAAAACACTTCTGTGGGATTAGACAGCTGGGGTCTTTTCTATTTCTTCCAGTTAACATGACAATATTTTACAGAGACTGAAGGAGAACCGAGAATTAAACCCTTCAGACATTGCACCTACTGAACAACAGGTTGGGCTTTAAATTCTACCTTTTGCACAGTTGGGGGACATGGTTGCAATAAAAAAAATGCCAATAGTTTAAAGTAACAAATAAAAGATTGTATGTGTCTTTTCCACGTCCATTTTCTTCATCTAGGCCTCTTATCTCTTGCCTTTTGTTAATAGTTTCTGCAAATTATTTGGGCGGTGAAATGATGGGTTTAGCAGACAAAGATCTTCATTTTGATACTTTGGAGGCACCAGCAGTTTTTCATAATGGTAAAGACTATTGAGAGAGGTTGACCTACATTGACAAATATTTTCAGCTGCCATTAAACTGCATTTTCTAGGGAATAAATGATTAGCTGAAAACTTCTTAGTGAAATGTTGCCTCCGGTTCCCTCCTCCTGATGCACCACTTGGACACAAGTCAGGCAACAAGAGCTTGTTCTCTATATGGTGAAGTTTTAAAAAACTTTTTAGTCATGCGCACTCAAATCCAGGCAGTGTAAGGCTCATTGCTGGGTAATCTGTTTGCAAGAGCCCTTGAGAGGGTGATCTTTTACCCATCTCCAGCCACAGACAGATAGAGGTCTGTTGGCTCCAGGTGTTCTGTCCTTGTCACCGTCCTTGCTGATGGTGCATTGATCCTTCCTTGTTTGTTTGTCCTCACCTCAGAGATCCCGCTGCTTCTTACTGGTTGCAGCCAGCACCCAACCTATGTATGCCTTTTAAAGTAGTACTGGGATATAAATCACAAAAAGTGAATGAAGGGCTTTGCGTACACCTTTCCCTTCCCCTAACAGAAGTTGCTGGTTTTCTTGGCACTAACTAGTCACACTTCTGCCAAGCCTCCCTGCATTTTGTCACATTTTCTGCCCCATTTCTGTTATTTGAGTGCCTGTTACCTGCTCCAGCTCCCGACTGAGCTGTCTGAATTAATCTCCAACTCTGTTGTAGTTGTTCCCATTTCATAGATGCTGTCTCCATGTTAACACTTAGAATTGCTGTTTCCAGACCAAAACTAGTAAATGTTCACTTTATTATCATTTTCTAAAAATATTAGTTATCATATAAAATCCTACCACCTCATATGGGTGATTCTTTTTTTCCAGCTGAGCCCCATGCTGTGTTCACTGGGTTGCTTTTATGTTTTCTTATCCCTTTCTGTTGATACAGTGAAAAAAAATATCAGAGATGAGACTGGGTAGTGAGGAAATACCTGCTTCTAAAGCAAAGCTTTGATAGGGAGCGAGGTCTGTCTCTCCTGGCTTATCTTGCTCTGGCAGAAATGGTTTTGATCTGAAGTGGATAAACCTTAAGAATAGGCTGAGTTGTTTTTCTTGACAACCCCAGCATTAATGGTGCGATAACGTCTAAGGTACTCCAAATCTAAAAGCCTGATTATTGTGCTGCCTCTCCTGCCTCAAGAGCATCTTTCTGTACTATGGTTTGTGTGATGTGAGGTTTTTTTTGTTCTTGTGTTTTGTTTGTGGTTTGTTTGGCTTTTTTTTTAATGGGTTTTTTTTGTGTGGTTTTTTGTGTTTTTTTTTTCTCAACTCTAACCTGGCAATGTAGGTCAGGGAGAGCTCTGTGGCTTTTAAATTCATATGGCCAGATTACTCTCTTAATCGGACTATGTTGACAGTAGAGCTTTTTTCAGCTGAAAAGAAACATAATGTTTATGGTTGATTTTTGGTGATATATGCCAGTAACTATTTATACTACAGGTAATGGTTGACTCCCCTCTCTGTGTTGGTGCTAGGCTTGTACATAGCATTACACAGGAGAGAAGAGTGTTTGCTGTGCTTACCCATGTACAGGTAGAATAAGGAAAATATTTATATTTATAACCCCTACTGCTATAATGAAACCCAAGAGACCCGCTTGTGTTAATGCAGAGTGTCTTGCAGGAGGCAGTAGGGCAATCAGGCGGCATTAAGCCAGTGGGTCAGCTGCACATCTTGTTAAAATCCAAGCCCAAACAGTCTGTGTTCTAAAGAAAGCTGAGCAAGGGTGGTACTTTTTCTGTTGAAAAGCCTCAAAAATTGTGGACTATGGTTGATTATTTTATGTCAGGATATAACAAATCTGTGAGACTAATCAATGTGCTGAGAATTGAACTGCTGCTTGAGAAATAGTATCCACTGTTTTCTACCTTGATCAGAGAGTAGTACTTGTAAGCTGTTACCAGATCTCAATTTTTACAGTACGAATTCTGTTGATGCGCTTGGGATGCTCAAGCATTTGATAGTCATCACGTTTGATGGGTATTTGTGTAGCTGTTGTGTACATGCAGCCATGGCTGTTACATTTGCGTGTATAAAGACACACTCCAGAGTGTTTATTATTTCTCAGGTGCCTCCTTTTGCTGCTTTGCATTGCCACGGTGTGCCTGCTTTTTTCCTAAGCATGCAAACTGTGTAACACACACGTCAGTACCCTTAGAGCTCATGTGATGCCACTGCTGTTGTGATCTCTGCTGCTGATGTTGGAGGCAAAAACCCTAATTTGGTTTGATGCCAGAATCGGGACTAGGTCACCAATCCTCTTACTGGGATTTAGCAGTCCACTGGGTTTTTTTAGATTAGTGTTGGCTTTTTAGGATTGCAAGCTCAAACGGCATTAAAGAAGGTTGCCCCCGATAAAAACTATGCCATGTTATACAATGTCATTGCTACTTGGTGCAGGTATGTAACTACAGCATAGACACTATTATTTATTTATCTAAGCACTTGTATTAAATACTTAGGAGATAGGTGTCAGAAAAGGTTATTTTCAGGAATGGTAATACATTTCAGTGTTCTATATTACATTAAATATCAATAACCTGATAAATTATAGTGCTACCATGATGGGAAGAAAAAGAAAATGATCAGTCGTCACTGTGTGTCAAAATACCTGCTAGTCTGCTGTAAGTTTTCTAATGTGGTATTCATTTCCATGTGGGATAGAGTTCTAAATTAAAAAGCAGAGATAGAGGCAAAATACTACTGCAATTTTTATTTTGAACTATTAGAATATATTAATCACCTACTGGGATGTATATGCAAGTTCACACATTAAAAAGTTAATAAGGGAACAGAACATTTGGAGAGCTTACGTTGGCGTGCAGCTTTCAGGAAAAGAATTTCCTTATATTAAATGTATTAACATTGGGGGGAAAAAAAGCCTTTTTAACACAGCTTTTATTAAACTAAATCTTTCTGAAATTGCCTAGTACTTAGTTTTCCCTGCGTTTGGCTAAATAGTTCATTCAGTGGATTGTATTCAGAATTGTGACCTGGGACATTTCCAAATGTAGTTTGCCAGTGAGGTATGTAAAAGATTAAATGGTACTTCCTCTTGAGAACAAAAAAAAAATGAATGTGTTTTGCTTTGAACCTTTTCATTGCTTGTATTTTTTTGCCACATGAAAGGCTGGCAGAAAGGCCTTGTTCAGTGTCTCCTAGATGCTGGGAAACTGCTTACAAACTGGATGAGAGTACTACATCCATCCAGGGGTTATGTGTGTCCTCATAGATGTTCATTTATAATACTCTGTGTATGCCCAACCCAAGACTTTTCCTTAAGAAACTTGAAATATTTGGATTAAAAAGACAGGATGAGTTTATTTCTCTTATCTTTAAACTGTTCTCTGTTTGTCTGTGTGGAGGAGGAGACAAGGGTATTTGTTGTTTGCTTTGTCAATCTTTGTATCTTAACCATTGTCTTTGGTGTACAGCATTGTACTGGTACCTTCAGCAAAGCTTTTGTTCCATAGTAGAAGTTAATTTATTTAAGATGTTTTGTATAATGCCTAGAACATAATTCTCAACACACCTAACTAAATGTTAATGTTTCTGTATCTCCCAGTGCCACTGCAAGCACAGCAGTGGATGCAGGGACCTACATTCCAGTGGTTAAGTCATGTTAAGTTTTTAAAAACTCCCATCCTGCAAGTTGTACATGTAATCTCTAAGATGTGCTTCAGTAAACCAGAGGAAAACTTGCTGATTTTCTGCCAATTAACACTCCAGGAAAGATTCTCCATCTATTCTTCTTCCTGGATGCTCCCCATTTAGCTTCTATCTGGGGACTTCAGTTGAGAAACGATGAATTTGAAGAAATTCAAGGTTTCTTTTCTCTTCTGTTACCTTTCTCCTTCATCTTCTTTTCCCCATGGAGAGAAACTGCAGAGAATTGTAAACAACACAAGAGCAAATCCTTTGAAAACACAAATTAAAAATGTAGAAAAGTGAAATGAAGTTAAACTTCTTTGGAATGACTTCTTTCATTTATCTTCCTTGGGAAAAATAAACCTTCTGCTATTTTTTTTTCACCTTTAATCAATATTTGTTCAAAAGCACATTCTATTTGGAAATTTTCTGGCCTGAAGTGCAGTGATTAGATTCTAGAATTTCTCAGTTCATCACTTTGTATCTTGACCAGCTCAAAATCTTCCAGAAAGAAACACGGGAAATAACATAGTATGTAGATTTTGTTTAATTCACAGATAAAAATGCACTCCTTACCAGAGTGACTGTGTGAGTTTAAGAGCTCTGATTGACTCTCCACAGATGGAGAAGTGCTGTGGTATGGTCACCAGCTGCTCTGCATTTGGAACCGCACTGAACATTCACTTTTAAATTTGTATATGTTTGTGCATACACCTACTCCACTCTGGTGAGGCCCCATGTGGAGTTCTGCATCCAGCTCTGGAGCCCTCAATACAGGAAAGACATGGACCTGTTGGAGAGGGGTCAGAAGAGGCCACAAAGGTGACCAGAGGGCTAGAACAGCTCTACAGTGAGGACAGGCTGAGAGAGTTGAGGTTGTTCAGCCTGGAGAAGAGAGGGCTCTGGGGAGACCTTATTGTGGCCTTTCAGTACTTAAAAGGTGCCTACAAGAAAGATAGGGACAGACATTTTAGCACAGCCTGTTGCAATAGGAAAAAGAGTAATGTTTTTAAACTAAAGGAGAGGAGATTCAGGCCGGACATGAAGAAGAATTGTTTCACAATGAGGGTGGTTGCCCAGAGAGGTGGTAGATGCCCCATCCCTGGAGACATTCAAGGCCAGGCTGGACGGGGCTCTGAGCAACCTGATCTAGTTGAAGATGTCCCTGCTCACGGCAGGGGGATTGGGCTAGATGACCTTTGTAGGTCCCTTCCAACCTAAACCCTTCTATGAATCTATATTATGTGCATTACATTATGCACATATTTGCCTATGCATATTAGCTTATGACATATATGTGACATTCCAGGCCCTTCCCCCAGAAATTATGTTCTCAATACAAAAGTGATTTTGGAAGCCTGCATACACTTGATCACTTTAGCTTGCAGGTAGTTGATATTTGCAATAGTAATGGTCTTTGGGGCTTGGTTTTGTTTTGTTTGTTTTCCTGGGACTGGGAGTATTTTTGTGTAAATTGGATAATTCACAAGGAAGGAATGAGAAAGTGTGTTGTCAGGAGACTGGAATTCACCAGCTTGGAGACTCAGCTGGGGGAATTTGTGGGGAGAGAGTGCTCACTGTGGCAAGTACAAAGTATTGCTGACAACCAGTTAATCGTTTACTCTTGTCTGTGTTGCAAGAATAATTGCAGAAGTTGCAATATGGGGAGGGAGAAACTTGCCCTAGTGCATGCTAGTTTTTTGTTGCCATATACATTTTAACTTTTATGGGTGTTTTCCTTGCATTTGCACAGAGGAGACCACCATGTGGCCCATGCAGTGCAGAAACCAAAGTGTTGACCAAAATAGCTTGCAAAATGCAACTTAAATCAAAAGAGTAAAATAAAATCAGTAGTCTGGACAGAATTTGAATTTTTTGCGTCATGCACATTGCAAATGAAAAAATAAGCTAATACTTCCCCACCAGAAAGAACAGGGGACAAGGAAGAGGCTAGTACAGCCACATGCCAAAATACATTACAGCATGCAAGGCTAGAGCCAGCCCACGTGTTTATACAGTGCATTGTTAAGATCCACGGGAAAGTGCAAATGCTAATTAGGAATGTGAACCAGATAACCTCAACATCAGTTAAAGTCCAATTATCCCTACCAGGATTTCATGATACTAATCTGTTTGTCCTTCTTCCAGTGGCTCCAACTCGAGTTATTACAGTAATTGTACAGAGTTTAACACTAGGCTAGTGCTAGTGTGGTGTTGCTTGCTGGCAGCTTGACAGCTTTTCTGAGGAAAGTGGAGATGCTGTGTTTGCATATGTATTAGTGCAGAAAGATACATGCAAACTCTTTAAAATCCAGGCTTATAGCTGTGATACTTTTTCATCTTGCTGTGCTCCTTGACTGAACAGAAAGGGAGGTGAAGTTTCAATTCCTTGGGGTGTCCTGATCTTGCGGTTACTGTGCAGTGGAGATGATGGTTTATTTGTGGCAAAAATGAATCCTGTGATAGCTGTTTGGCTGTGAGACTCTTTCTTCAAGTTTTCTCTTGCCTGTAAAATTTGATCTGAATGTGATATCTTGTAATTGCTTTCAGATGGGAGGGACATACCTGCATGCTGCAGAGGGCCCTTGCTCAGCGTTTTGCATCCACATGAGTCTGCAGCATTGGATGCAAAAATAGAACTGCTCCAAAATACAACACTTTGGAGGCTGCAGTAGCTTTCATTTCTAGAAAGCTGAGAGGGCCATTTTCTGCTCTTCAGCTCCTCCTAGTTCCCTATCAGTGAGAGGAAGGTAATCTGCTCATGAGTAAAAATAGACTACTAGAGTAGACTAACACTCTACACTTTAAGCAGGTATATGATGATTAACTCCTTAGTGTCTGTGGAGGTGCACAGGGACCCCATTATCACAGCTGTGCTGGTTGGAAGGGGCTGAGGAGGCCGTTTGGGTCAGGTCAACTGTGGCATTACCAGGCCAATGCCTTGAAACCCCCCAAGAACAGAGGCTCCTCAGCCTTGCTGAGATACTGGTGCCAGTGCAGCATTGCCCCTCTGGGGAGAATCTGTCAGACATAGGGTTGGATTCAGTCAGGCAGAATCACAGGTGGCAAGAGGTCCTCAGCACAGACACCTCTTTGCTGGAATAAAGCTAGGAAAGATGACTGGTCCAGTAGGCTGGAGGTTACGCAGCAAGCAACGGTTTGGTGTGAGGGTGCATCAGTTAAGAGGCTCAGGCTGTATCACCAAGGTGGGTTCCAAAATGCCCCACAAGAAGATTGCATATGGTCATGTTTCAGGGGCAGCATGGCCAAACTGGGAGCCACAGAAGTTTGAAGGAGACATTTCTGAGAAACAGTGCCTTCTGGCATGGGGCAGCCAAGACTACAGTCTTGCACAGAAGAAAAGTTTGCCCCTTGGAAGCATCAGTTCTGGATCCTGATAAATTTTCTCTGGTTCAACTAGCATCCAGTCTGGGAAGCATTGTCCAGCATATAACATTTGAAATCTTTCTGATCTCTTCCCTGTATCTCATTAAATAGCAAAAAGGGTTCCTGGGGTCTTACTAGCGCCTACATGACAAGGAAGTTGGTGTCACATCTTTGTTGGTTGCTCTTTTCACATATAATTATCCTCATTGCTTATCACACTAACATGATTTTGGTAGCCTGATTGCTGCAATTCAGAGTTTATTATTACCTGAGTGTCATGCTGGACAACAAGGTGAGCAAGAGTCAACAATGTGCCCTGGCAGAACAGAAGGCTGGTGCCATGATGGGCCACATTAGGCAGTGTTGCCAGTAGGTCAAGAGAGGTGATCCTTCCCCTCTATTCAGCACTGGTGAGGACACAGTTGGAGTACTGGGTCCAGTTCTGGGCTCTCCATTACCAGACAAACATGGACTGGAGCATTTTACATATAAGGAAAGGCTGAGAGAGCTGGGACAGCTCAGCCTGGAGAAGGCTCAGGGAGATCTTACCAATGTGTACTAATATCTGATGGGAGGGGTAAAGAAGGCAGGGTCAGACTGTGCTGAGCAGTACCCAGTGCCAGGACAAGAGGCAATGAGCACAAAGTGAAATAGAGGAAATTCTCTTTAAACATAAGAAATAAAAGGTTACTATGAGGGTGGTCAAACACTGACACAGGTTGCCTGTGCAGGCTATGGAGCCTCTATCCTTGGAGATATTCAGAGCCCAAGTGGACATGAACCTGAGCTACCTGCTGTAGGTGGCCCTGCTTGAGCAGGAGGGTTGGAGTAGGCAGTCTCCAGAGGTGCCCACCAGCCTCAGCGATTCTGGGATTATATTGATGCACAATACATTCTTTGTGACTGAGGTGGCAACGTAACTATAACAAAGACTTGCATTTTTTCACTTTAATAATGTTTGTTTATCATAACTACATTACAGCTTATGGGCTTAATCATAATAAAGGAAAACTCATTATTTTTCTTCATTAAGAAATAACAGACATGATACCCAAAAGTTCACTAATAAGAATAATTGAATTTATAATAATCTTGTTATCCAGGCAAAGCTAGGATGGAAGTACTTAATTTTTGGATTCCTCTCTGTCAGTGATGTACAATGTGTTATCTTGTTGTGGTGATCTTGTAAGGAGCCAGGCGTGTGATGAAGGGATATGAGCTGAGGAAGCCAATGTAGAGAGATTTGAATGTGGACTCTTTCTGGAGAAGCCAGTCACAGGACGGGAGAGCCTTTTGTGGCCTTTGGCCTCCCAAGGAGGGACAAGCCCAGCTCCAAAACCGAGGATAAGCTGGCAAGGAGAGAGGCAGCTTCTCCTCTCCCCTGCGTGTGGGAGTTGCTGGTGGGTGCAGATGTGCCAAGTTTGCTGCTGCTGGCTCTTGTCTCTGGGAGCTTGACCAGGAGGCTGTTTATTCCCATTCCAGCTTCAAGCAAGAGCTGTGGACTTTATAGAGCTGCAGGGAGGAGGCTGTGAAAAGTGTAAAGTTTTTGCTCCCAGACTTTTGTACTTATTTATAGCATTTAATCTATATTTTGCATTCCTTCTATAGTCTTGATTTCCCAAACCTGAAGCAAAGTGCCTCTTTTTTTTTCCACATCTGCACATTTCATTTCATCCCATTCATGCCTGAAAAATAGCTAAGAATATTTCTGAAGGAGAATCTCACCATATTTACCTTTCAGAAAAACTCTTCTGTTATATGGACAATATTTGATAGCACAGAGTCTGATATTCTTTTATTTTTTTTAATCCTCATATTTTGGACTGCTGAGAATTGGTTGGCATTTTTGGCATTAAACTGTGATCCACAGTAACCAACAGTCAGTCTTTCATTTCCTCAGACTTTTCACCCCTAAATGGTGCAAAGCAAAGGTTGAGGAGCTGTATGAATTTGTAACTTGACTTTTCTCTCCTTCTCTTTGTCCTAATCTATCACTGCCAAAGCAATGATACCTATACCTTGTCTGCCATGCTTATTTGGGCACATGGTAAATTAAAAGCAATTAACAAGAGCACAGGATGTCTCTTCAGTTGCTTTAATTATGTGTTCCTAACTAAACCTCTTAATTTCTCGTGGATTAATCCAGTAGTTTTCCTTCACTGTGCATTTGTGCAATGTTGTTCTAGAACGAGGGTGTGTGTGCTAATGCTGCATAGGTACAGAGCAGCAGAGCTGCAGATACGCAGGTACACGAGGATTTGGAGGGCCTCAGTGCTGGCTACGTTGCCAGGCAGCTCCCACTCCCCAAATGATAGGAGCCCCCTAAATCCTGCTCCCACAGGTCAGCTCTGACCTGGGAAGAGGCACTCAGGAGTAGCAGGTGGCAGCCGCAACATGTGAGGCTCATCTGTCTGGATGCCGGTGGGCATTTCTGTGGAGAAGGAAAGTGGTCCTGTTAGGATTTCCCCTCAGCCATCACCACTTCACACCTGATGTCTGGTGAAGAGAGGACCCTGGCCAGGAAGGGCTGTTAGTTATACGTGGTATTTCTGACATCTTCTGGCAGGGCTTTCCCATATCCTCATGTGGGAAGAGGCTGAATACAACTTGAGCATCTTCCTACTGTAGGAGGAAGATCCATTTTGTCATGGACAAAAAATGAGACGTGCAAATTTTTCCAGGCTTGCCATACTTATCCTCACCTGTGATGTATAGCCAAGCAAGAAATTCTGAGCGCTGGGGCTTTTTTTGGTCAGTTGGTTGTTTTTTATTACAGCACAGCCCCACACAACTGTTTCCTCCAATTCGTTATTAAAACACTGTACCTTGCAGCTTCTAGCTACTCTTAGTCAAAGCTGACATCTATGTAGCTGCATGGATCAGTCACATAAACCAGCTCCTGTGTTGGCCTCATATGACTCTTAAGAGGACACTGAAGTGTCACAATTCAAATACATATAAATGGTGCGGTGGTGCAGACATAGTGTTTCTCAAAGCAGGTGTCCTTTAGAGTTAACCTGCTTATTTCATTCATTATAACTACTTGGTTTGTTATCAAGTAGAAAAGCAAGAAATTTTGCAAAATACAGCATTGCTTGCTTATAGCAGGAATGTGACTATTTTGGCTTGAAATCTCCAAGTTGGTTCCTCTCTGCACACCAGTATTAAGATCTTTTCTTATCCACCTGATCCTCTCCATAGAGCCTCAAGTATAAAACCACTAAGCTTTTATTATTTACTTCCAAGTATGGGCCGTGAAGAATTAGCTAAACATTTGTTTGAAATCATAAGGGCCCCGGGGTATATTTATGCTTCCTATGACAGGGTGGATAGTGTATGACAAGTAGAACAAGGCCCTAGATCTGTGAGCTCAAATGATGCTGGAAGTCACCGTAAATGAAGTTACAGCAATACACTCACAGTACACTTACGTGCCCGTGTTTTTCTTGTTTGGAGAACACTTGCTAGACTCTTACCAGCCACACTCTTCAGTTTCTCCATTGATAAAAATGTAGAGACTATATCCCTGCTTCCTTTCTCATATGCCATCAGAGCCCCAATAGAAATACCAAATTTAATACAAATTAGGATACACTGCATAACCCCATCGTGTCTCATAATGTTTTCACGGGGTGTTAGGCAGCAACATTCAACTCCTCTTTTTTATTTTTTCTTTTCTCTTGGCTTGCTTACCACTTCTAAAATAGTTTGAGGCCAGTGTTGGGCTCCACGGGTTTGTTGGCATAGCTGTGTCAGCTTGGATTGCGAAATGTCCATCCCCCATGGCCGAGGCTGCTGGGCTGGCAGCACCGTCCAGGCACAGATCAGTCAGCGGAGGTGCCTAAATTCAGAGGCAGCATTCTGTCCTCTTTTGTGTTAGCCTCCTCCTCTGCCTTTGAAGCAAGTAGCGTATTTCCATTCTGTTTCAAGTCACGTGTGTGCCATGGATAAAGAAACTGCAGTGCTGACAGCAACTAAAATATTCACATATCCATGTGTTTGATATGAAGAGGGGAGATTTTTTTTCCCTTTAGCTGAGTTGCACTTAGGGAAGCAGGCAGTGATGAAACAGTGGCCTAAATGATTTTGAATTGTTTATCATAATAAATGCATATCAAAGTTGGCACATGTGGCTTATAAAGAGGATGTTTCTCTCTGTGTTTGTTTTTTTGGAGAGTTTTTCTCAGTGTCATATAAAACACTGAGACCTAGGATGACCTGAATTTTTACCATCCCATATGAGAGATACGACAAAGCTTTTGCTAAGGGTGCTGGCTGTTAACAGTGAGAGATCATCTCATCCAACGTATTAGCAGTAAAGAAGGTTACTGGGACACTAGAAACTCTTTTCTCACCCAGCTACCTTCCCAGGGAGGGCTCTTCTGGTGATTTCAGTAGACAGTATGTCGCATTTCCTCATATATTAGATAAAAAAGGATCCTGGAATTAGTTTGCCTTGTTACTGAGGCAAGAAATATCTCCATGTTTGTTTTTTTCTCTAGTGGGTCGCCCAAAGTCACAGCTCTGATAGTCCCCGATCAGGGATATTTTGTACTGTCGTTTGCTGCTACTGTTGCACACAAAGAATGCTTGGGTTTGCTGCAGTGTGACCTCAGCATGCATTTGAAGTTGCAGTTTCTGAAAGACAGAAGAGATGTTCTCATTGAAACTTGAAACATGACATGTATTGACTTATTTTTATCTCCTCAAGAAGACACGAACTTTTACGGAAAGCAGATTTGCCACATTCAGCAGATTGTTAAGACGGTCAATAGGTTTCAAAGATGGACATATTGAATCAAATAATTTTGGGGTTATTGATTTGAGGATTAAACATAAAAGGTGTTATTTTAATGCTTACGTTACTTTGTTTTGCAAACGTGATTTTTTTTCATTCCTATTCATTTCCAACAGAAACGTTCCAGAGGTCAAGTGCTGTTTGACAAGGTGTGTGAGCATCTGAACCTTTTGGAAAAAGACTACTTTGGGCTAACATACAGAGACACAGAAAACCAAAAGGTAAACCACAAAACTGTTGCTGGTCTTTGGGATGTGGATGTCAGAGCTTCCCTGAGACATCCCCCAGGCAGTTGCAAACAGTCCAGAACTTCTTTTGATTTTCTTTGCCAAGATCCATAGACATAACTTGAGCTATTGTTTTTTGCAAATGCCTCTCGAGAGCATTTCCTATGTTTCCCTGGCTTCCTTCTGTGTTGACTATTTATGACATGAAAGAAGTTAATCCTATAGCTGGTTCTCTTTCTAGTATGATTTATTTCATTACTGCCAGAGGTGAAAGTCAGATTTACATTCATAGATACACTATTAAACATATAATACTAAAATATGGCTTTATCATACTGTGGTTGGGATACCGATAGGCAGGAGTTGATTGACTGCTCCTGCTAACTGCTAAGATAAAGTGAGGCTTTAAGTCTTACTTACTTTATCTGAGTGTTATTGTTGATTTGGCTAAAGACATAAGTCTTCAGAAGCAGTTGGCAGCAGTAGTGAATCACACTCTGCTTGTCTGCATCTCAACTTCAGTATTATAAAAAGCTGCATGTTAACAGTGTCCAAGATGATCTAATGTGCAGGTGAGAGAGATAATATATATATGTGTATTATTTTGGACATGCTATGATGAAAGAGAGAGTATCAAAGGATAATTTAAACTATGCTGTGTGGTTTTGGCATTTTAATTTAAATAGTTTGAAAGAAACCAGTAACAAAACCTTTTAGCAATATGTGCTGTAGCCCAGCAGGTGAAGGATTTTTGTGCTTTGCATGGCCTGAAGCTATTACTGCTTCTTCAGCTATTCATGTCTTGTAAGAACAACAGTTTTATTTTCTAGGCTTACCTTTGTTTCAGTTATATATCATACAGAAGAAAACAGTCCTTTTTTTCTCTATTTTCTGCTTTCTTTACAGACTTTTAGGTATAAGGATTTTGTTTCTGATTCAGAAAATCACTTAAGCAGACACTTGGTCCGTGCCAGTGAAAGATAACTCTAGCATATGCTTAGTTTTGAGTTGTGTTAAAAGTTATACAGGTGTTTAAGAGCATTGCCAGATAGGCGTGCTTTCCTGCATTGGAAAGAGGAAAATGTATTCATTATGAACAGGTAGTTTAGAAGTACTAAGCATTTGTAGATTGCCAGTTACTTTACAGAGCTAAACAGCTAAAAGAATATTAGCTGCCGCCACATTTATTGATCAACATGCATATCCTCTGCCAGATAATGTCCAGCCACACAATACATGTGTCCATATCACGTCATCTTTGAAAACAGAAATCCTGATGAATCTTTAATTTTTTGGTGCATGGTGTGCTTTTGTGCTCAGCAATAGCTGGAGCTCTTCAGGCTCATGTTTTGCCCCACAGACGAGGTTTGGACAGCTGCAAACTGGTTGTTTTTGTTTAGGGGGGGATTGTTGTGTTCTGCTTGGTTGATATTTCTCTAGTATTTTTTTTCTCTGATGCATTTGTTTATCTTTCTTTGGAGAAAGTGGAACTTTCCTAGGAAAAGAAAACTTTTTGTTCTGGGCTGTGTCACACATTTTAAATGTTAATTTCGTTCTGTTAGAAGGCAAGACAGAAGTGCAGGGCCTTTTTCTCCCAGTGCCCAAGAAGCAAATATGGAGCAAGCTGCTCTATAAATTGCAAGCTCTGGCTGCAGCAGTGCCACCAAGAGACCCCAAGCTGCTGTGTACCTCTTCCAGGAGAATTTCATCTGATCCTCAACATCCATGGAGTCAACACAGTGATAACTCCCCACATCCTCAGCAAGGGTTTTGTCTTCTGTGGTCACTGGGTTCTGCACAGCATGGATGGGGGCAGTCACGGTGCTGCCTCTAGTTGCACCTTGTGCCCAAGCCATGTTGCAAATGGGGCAGTACCCTATGCCACACTGGTTGTCCTCTAGCAAGGCTTTTCAGCCCTTCCAGGATTAGAACAAAAAAAAACCCAACCAGCCAGCTAAAAGAAAAAAAAAAAAAAAAAAAAAACAACAACAAAACACATAAACAAACCCCCCACACCTAGTAGCTAGTAGAAGTTTTGTTTTTCCATTTGGAAAAAGGTTTCTGTGCATGTATTTTACTAATTTCTATTTTTTAATTTTTTATTTTGAACCATTCAGCCTCTCAGCATCTGGGAAGGTTAATAAAAATACTGTTTCTACCCAGAGACACATCTTGAGAGTTAGTGTTACCCCTGCTTATTGCTGCGTCAAGGAGAAAAGGGGTGTTCTAGCTTTGGCTCATAGCTCTGTTTTAATAATAATCTTTTTTGGTGTTTTTTAATTCAAATTGAAAAAAGGAATCATTTTATTTGCAGAACTGGTTGGACCCCGCCAAGGAAATCAAGAAGCAGATCCGAAGTAAGTTTGTTATCGTTCATGTGTTTCTTTTAGCATGTCTGGAAAACTTTCATTCTGGTGTATCCAGACCCCAAAATCTACACAATAAAGTGTTTCCCTCCAAAGTGCAATCTGTGTCTTCAAAGACATTGGACCCTTGTGACACAAGTGGGGATGCAAGAGGCAGAGGGGGCTCCTTGCCGCACTAGTGGTGTGTCATAGTACCACCTGCCCATCACTCTCCAGCCCCTCTGGTCCTCTGGGCTTGTTCCCAAACTGCTGGGGTAACTATCCACTTGAAGGGCTCGTGCCACCAGGGTGCCCCAGCACTGGGGGCTCAGCAGCCCCCTCTCCCCAGCCCCTCACCACATCAAAGTCTATTTCACAGTCTTCTTTTGCATCCTGTCACGGGTCTCTGGCAAAGGAATTACCCGCATCTTTTAAGTATTTTAGACCTTAATGAACGTAGGCAGTTACTAAGGCTAATAACGCATGAACTTGCATTGCTGAAAACAACTTGACATTTGCAGAGATGCAAAAACCCAAAGTTTGACATTAAGCAACATAACCTTAGGGTCTAGGCCACGTATATAAATTATTTCTTCACATTACTGATATTTAAATCACATCCAGTAATGCTGTTTATGCCCCATACTGAAATACTTCACTGGTGCAAAGATAGCACTCTATCTAAAATATCTTTCCTTCCTACGTTTCAGAAGCTTGAACTTTGCTCCTAAAATGACCATTCAGTTCACAGAGAGCCAGACAATTTTCTGCTACACATGAATATTTTAAAAAGCTCGGTTGTTAAATTTGGCTGTCTGCTACATTAGAAATTCAAAAACCTCTCAAGAGAAAACCTTGTCAAGACTGCCAAGCTCAAAATTTGACCTGCCTTCTTTTTCCCCCACCTCACTTTTTAAAGTTGATGCAAAATTTGTGTGTCTTCTTTGGGCAGCCTCAGTAGTTTTTTCTTCACACATTTTGTTAATGATCTCTTCTAGCACTTGTGCTTTCACAAACAAATACCTCTGGTAGTTTGTTGGGTCAGGCCTGGCAAGGGAATTACTTCCCTCTTCAAGATTCAAAGGGTTAATCTACACTGGCTGGAAAACTTCCCTGCTTACTGTGAGCAACCACACTGTTCCACCAGTATTATTTTCATTAAAAGCAAGTGATCTGCAATAAAAAGTAATGAAAATCTGCCTTTTTTAATCTCT